>NW_026293425.1:0-300000 GCF_026419915.1 Harpia harpyja
TACAGGCAGAACATCACTGGGGATCTGGGCTTTCCCAGAGACGCAACATCTCATGGCGCTCGGCCGCGGCAGAGCCTCTTGCCGAAAAGGCAAACGTCCGGCTCCTTCTCCCACAGGGAAGGGCCCAGCCCTGAAAGCTCTTGCTGCTCTTCACGGTGCCTTGGCGCCCTATGTACAGGCACAACAGCACTGGGGATCAGGGCTTTCCCAGAGACGCAACATCTCATGGCGCTCGGCCACGGCAGAGCCTCTTGCCGAAAAGGCAAACGTCTGGCTCCTTCTCCCACAGGGAAATGCCCAGCCCTGAAAGCTGTTGCTGCTCTTCACGGTGCCTTGGCACCCTATCTACAGGCACAACGGCAGTGGGGATCTGGGCTTTCCCAGAGACGCAACATCTCATGGCGCTCGGCCGCGGAAGAGTCTCTTGCCGAAAAAGCAAACGTCCGGCTCCTTCTCCCACAGGGAAGGGCCCAACCGTGAAAGCTGTTGCTGCTCTTCACGGTGCCTTGGCGCCCTATCTACAGGCACAACAGCACTGGGGATCTGGGCTTTCCCAGAGACTCAACATCTCATGGCGCTCGGCCGCGGCAGAGCCTCTTGCCGAAAAGGCAAACGTCCGGCTCCTTCTCCCACAGGGAAATGCCCAGCCCTGAAAGCTGTTGCTGCTCTTCACGGTGCCTTGGCACCGTATCTACAGGCACAACGGCACTGGGGATCTGGGCTTTCCCAGAGACGCAACATCTCATGGCGCTCGGCCGCGGCAGAGCCTCTTGCCGAAAAGGCAAACGTCCGGCTCCTTCTCCCACAGGGAAGGGCCCAGCCCTGAAAGCTGTTGCTGCTCTTCACGGTGCCTTGGTGCCCTATCTACAGGAACAACAGCACTGGGCATCTGGGCTTTCCCAGAGACGCAACATCTCATGGTGGTTGGCCGCGGCAGAGCCTCTTGCCGAAAAGGGAAACGTCCGGCTCCTTCTCCCACAGGGAAGGGCCCAGCCCTGAAAGCTGTTGCTGCTCTTCACGGTGCCTTGGCACCCTATCTACAGGCACAAGAGCAGTGGGCATCTGGGCTTTCCCAGAGACGCAACATCTTATGGCGCTCGGCCGCGGCAGAGCCTCTTGCCGAAAAGGGAAACGTCCGGCTCCTTCTCCCACAGGGAAGGGCCCAGCCCTGAAAGCTGTTGCTGCTCTTCACGGTGCCTTGGCACCCTATCTACAGGCACAACAGCACTGGGCATCTGGGCTTTCCCAGAGACGCAACTTCTCATGGTGGTTGGCCGCGGCAGAGCCTCTTGCCGAAAAGGCAAACGTCTGGCTCCTTCTCCCACAGGGAAGGGCCCAGCCCTGTGAGCTGTTGCTGCTCTTCACGATGCCTTGGCGCCCTATCTACAGGCACAACAGCACTGGGGATCTGGGCTTTTCCAGAGACGCAACATCTCATGGCGCTCGGCCCGCGGCAGAGCCTCTTGCCGAAAAGGGAAACGTCCGGCTCCTTCTCCCACAGGGAAATGCCCAGCCCTGAAAGCTGTTGCTGCTCTTCACGGTGTCTTGGTGCCCTATCTACAGGCACAACAGCACTGGGCATCTGGGCTTTTCCAGAGACGCAACATCTCATGGCGCAGGCCGTGGCAGAGCCTCTTGCCGAAAAAGCAAACGTCCGGCTCCTTCTCCACAGGGAAGGGCCCAGCCCTGAAAGCTGTTGCTGCTCTTCACGGTGCCTTGGTGCCCTATCAACAGGAACAACAGCACTGGGCATCTGGGCTTTCCCAGAGACGCAACATCTCATGGTGTTGGGCCGCGGCAGAGCCTCTTGCCGAAAAGGGAAACGTCCGGCTCCTTCTCCCACAGGGAAGGGCCCAGCCCTGAAAGCTGTTGCTGCTCTTCACGGTGCCTTGGTGCCCTATCTACAGGAACAACAGCACTGGGGATCTGGGCTTTCCCAGAGATGCAACATCTCTTGGCGCTCGGCCACGGCAGAGCCTCTTGCCGAAAAGGCAAACGTCCGGCTCCTTCTCCCACAGGGAAGGGCCCAGCCCTGAAAGCTGTTGCTGCTCTTCACGGTGCCTTGGTGCCCTATCTACAGGCACAACAGCACTGGGGATCTGGGCTTTCCCAGAGATGCAACATCTCATGGCGCTCGGCCGCGGCAGAGCCTCTTGCCGAAAAGGCAAACGTCCGGCTCCTTCTCCCACAGGGAAGGGCCCAGACCTGAAAGCTGTTGCTGCTCTTCACAGTGCCTTGGCGCCCTATCTACAGGCACAACAGCAGTGGGGATCTGGGCTTTCCCAGAGACGCAACATCTCATGGTGTTTGGCCGCGGCAGAGCCTCTTGCCGAAAAGGGAAACGTCCGGCTCCTTCTCCCACAGGGAAGGGCCCAGCCCTGAAAGCTGTTGCTGCTCTTCACGGTGCCTTGGTGCCCTATCTACAGGAACAACAGCACTGGGGATCTGGGCTTTTCCAGAGATGCAACATCTCATGGCGCTCGGCCACGGCAGTGCCTCTTGCCGAAAAGGCAAACGTCCGGCTCCTTCTCCCACAGGGAAGGGCCCAGCCCTGAAAGCTGTTGCTGCTCTTCACGGTGCCTTGGTGCCCTATCTACAGGAACAACAGCACTGGGGATCTGGGCTTTCCCAGAGATGCAACATCTCATGGCGCTCGGCCACGGCAGAGCCTCTTGCCGAAAAGGCAAACGTCCGGCTCCTTCTCCCACAGGGAAGGGCCCAGCCCTGAAAGCTGTTGCTGCTCTTCACGGTGCCTTGGTGCCCTATCTACAGGCACAACAGCACTGGGGATCTGGGCTTTCCCAGAGATGCAACATCTCATGGCGCTCGGCCGCGGCAGAGCCTCTTGCCGAAAAAGCAAACGTCCGGCTCCTTCTCCCACAGGGAAGGGCCCAGACCTGAAAGCTGTTGCTGCTCTTCACAGTGCCTTGGCGCCCTATGTACAGGCACAACAGCACTGGGGATCTGGGCTTTCCCAGAGACGCAACATCTTATGGCGCTCGGCCACGGCAGAGCCTCTTGCTGAAAAGGCAAACGTCCGGCGCCTTCTCCCACAGGGAAGGGCCCAGCCCTGAAAGCTGTTGCTGCTCTTCACGGTGCCTTGGTGCCCTATCTACAGGCACAACAGCACTGGGCATCTGGGCTTTCCCAGAGAGGCAACATCTCATGGCACTCGGCCGCGGCAGAGCCTCTTGCCGAAAAAGCAAACGTCCGGCTCCTTCTCCCACAGGGAAGGGCCCAGCCCTGAAAGCTGTTGCTGCTCTTCACGGTGCCTTGGTGCCCTATCTACAGGCACAACAGCACTGGGCATCTGGGCTTTCCCAGAGAGGCAACATCTCATGGCACTCGGCCGCGGCAGAGCCTCTTGCCGAAAAGGCAAACGTCCGGCTCCTTCTGCCCCAGGGAAATGCCCAGCCCTGAAAGCTGTTGCTGCTCTTCACGGTGCCTTGGCACCCTATCTACAGGCACAACGGCACTGGGCATCTGGGCTTTTCCAGAGACGCAACATCTCATGGCGTAGGCCGTGGCAGAGCCTCTTGCCGAAAAGGCAAACGTCCGGCTCCTTCTCCCACAGGGAAGGGCCCAGCCCTGAAAGCTGTTTCTGCTCTTCACGGTGCCTTGGCGCCCTATCTACAGGCAGAACAGCACTGGGGATCAGGGCTTTCCCAGAGACGCAACATCTCATGGCGCTCGGCCGCGGCAGAGCCTCTTGCCGAAAAGGCAAACGTCCGGCTCCTTCTCCCACAGGGAAGGGCCCAGCCCTGAAAGCTCTTGCTGCTCTTCACGGTGCCTTGGCGCCCTATGTACAGGCACAACAGCACTGGGGATCAGGGCTTTCCCAGAGACGCAACATCTCATGGCGCTCGGCCACGGCAGAGCCTCTTGCCGAAAAGGCAAACGTCCGGCTCCTTCTCCCACAGGGAAGGGCCCAGCCCTGAAAGCTGTTGCTGCTCTTCACGGTGCCTTGGCGCCCTATCTACAGGCACAACAGCACTGGGGATCTGGGCTTTCCCAGAGACGCAACATCTCATGGCGCTCGGCCGCGGCAGAGCCTCTTGCCGAAAAGGCAAACGTCCGGCTCCTTCTCCCACAGGGAAATGCCCAGCCCTGAAAGCTGTTGCTGCTCTTCACGGTGCCTTGGCACCCTATCTACAGGCACAACGGCAGTGGGGATCTGGGCTTTCCCAGAGACGCAACATCTCATGGCGCTCGGCCGCGGCAGACCCTCTTGCCGAAAAGGCAAACGTCCGGCTCCTTCTCCCACAGGGAAGGGCCCAGCCCTGAAAGCTGTTGCTGCTCTTCACGGTGCCTTGGTGCCCTATCTACAGGAACAACAGCACTGGGGATCTGGGCTTTCCCAGAGACGCAACATCTCATGGTGGTTGGCCGAGGCAGAGCCTCTTGCCGAAAAGGCAAACGTCCGGCTCCTTCTCCCACAGGGAAGGGCCCAGACTGAAAGCTGTTGCTGCTCTTCAGGGTGCCTTGGTGCCTTATCTACAGGCACAACAGCACTGGGGATCTGGGCTTTCCCAGAGACGCAACATCTCATGGCGCTCGGCCGCGGCAGAGCCTCTTGCCGAAAAGGCAAACGTCCGGCTCCTTCTCCCACAGGGAAGGGCCCAGCCCTGAAAGCTGTTGCTGCTCTTCACGGTGCCTTGGCGCCCTATCTACAGGCACAACAGCAGTGGGGATCTGGGCTTTCCCAGAGACGCAACATCTCATGGCGCTCGGCCACGGCAGAGCCTCTTGCCGAAAAGGCAAATGTCCGGCTCCTTCTCCCACAGGGAAACGCCCAGCCCTGAAAGCTGTTGCTGCTCTTCACGGTGCCTTTGTGCCCTATCTACAGGCACAACAGCACTGGGGATATGGGCTTTCCCAGAGACGCAACATCTCATGGCGCTCGGCCGCGGCAGAGCCTCTTGCCGAAAAGGCAAACGTCCGGCTCCTTCTCCCACAGGGAAGGGCCCAGCCCTGAAAGCTCTTGCTGCTCTTCACGGTGCCTTGGCGCCCTATGTACAGGCACAACAGCACTGGGGATCAGGGCTTTCCCAGAGACGCAACATCTCATGGCGCTCGGCCACGGCAGAGCCTCTTGCCGAAAAGGCAAACGTCCGGCTCCTTCTCCCACAGGGAAGGGCCCAGCCCTGAAAGCTGTTGCTGCTCTTCACGGTGCCTTGGCGCCCTATCTACAGGCACAACAGCACTGGGGATCTGGGCTTTCCCAGAGACGCAACATCTCATGGCGCTCGGCCGCGGCAGAGCCTCTTGCCGAAAAGGCAAACGTCCGGCTCCTTCTCCCACAGGGAAATGCCCAGCCCTGAAAGCTGTTGCTGCTCTTCACGGTGCCTTGGCACCCTATCTACAGGCACAACGGCAGTGGGGATCTGGGCTTTCCCAGAGACGCAACATCTCATGGCGCTCGGCCGCGGCAGAGCCTCTTGCCGAAAAGGCAAACGTCCGGCTCCTTCTCCCACAGGGAAGGGCCCAGCCCTGAAAGCTGTTGCTGCTCTTCACGGTGCCTTGGTGCCCTATCTACAGGAACAACAGCACTGGGCATCTGGGCTTTCCCAGAGACGCAACATCTCATGGTGGTTGGCCGAGGCAGAGCCTCTTGCCGAAAAGGCAAACGTCCGGCTCCTTCTCCCACAGGGAAGGGCCCAGACTGAAAGCTGTTGCTGCTCTTCAGGGTGCCTTGGTGCCTTATCTACAGGCACAACAGCACTGGGGATCTGGGCTTTCCCAGAGACGCAACATCTCATGGCGCTCGGCCGCGGCAGAGCCTCTTGCCGAAAAGGCAAACGTCCGGCTCCTTCTCCCACAGGGAAGGGCCCAGCCCTGAAAGCTGTTGCTGCTCTTCACGGTGCCTTGGCGCCCTATCTACAGGCACAACAGCAGTGGGGATCTGGGCTTTCCCAGAGACGCAACATCTCATGGCGCTCGGCCACGGCAGAGCCTTTTGCCGAAAAGGCAAATGTCCGGCTCCTTCTCCCACAGGGAAGGGCCCAGCCCTGAAAGCTGTTGCTGCTCTTCACGGTGCCTTGGCACCCTATCTACAGGCACAACGGCACTGGGGATCTGGGCTTTCCCAGAGATGCAAAATCTCATGGCGCAGGCCGTGGCAGAGCCTTTTGCCGAAAAGGCAAACGTCCAGATCCTTCTCCCACAGGGAAGGGCCCAGCCCTGAAAGCTGTTGCTGCTCTTCACGGTGCCTTGGCACCCTATCTACAGGCACAACGGCACTGGGCATCTGGGCTTTCCCAGAGACGCAACATATCATGGCGCAGGCCGTGGCAGAGCCTCTTGCCGAAAAGGCAAACGTCCGGCTCCTTCTCCCACAGGGAAGGGCCCAGCCCTGAAAGCTGTTGCTGCTCTTCACGGTGCCTTGGCGCCCTATCTACAGGCACAACAGCACTGCGGATCTGGGCTTTCCCAGAGACGCAACATCTCATGGCGCTCGGCCGCGGCAGAGCCTCTAGCCGAAAAGGCAAACAACCGGCTCCTTCTGCCCCAGGGAAGGTCCCAGCCCTGAAAGCTGTTGCTGCTCTTCACGGTGCCTTGGCGCCCTATGTACAGGCACAACAGCACTGGGGATCAGGGCTTTCCCAGAGACGCAACATCTCATGGCGCTCGGCCACGGCAGAGCCTCTTGCCGAAAAAGCAAACGTCCGGCTCCTTCTGCCACAGGGAAGGGCCCAGCCCTGAAAGCTGTTGCTGCTCTTCACGGTGCCTTGGCGCCCTATCTACAGGCACAACAGCACTGGGGATCTGGGCTTTCCCAGAGACTCAACATCTCATGGCGCTCGGCCGCGGCAGAGCCTCTTGCCGAATAGGCAAACGTCCGGCTCCTTCTCCCACAGGGAAACGCCCAGCCCTGAAAGCTGTTGCTGCTCTTCACGGTGCCTTGGCACCGTATCTACAGGCACAACGGCAATGGGGATCTGGGCTTTCCCAGAGACGCAACATCTCATGGCGCTCGGCCGCGGCAGAGCCTCTTGCCGAAAAGGCAAACGTCCGGCTCCTTCTCCCACAGGGAAGGGCCCAGCCCTGAAAGCTGTTGCTGCTCTTCACGGTGCCTTGGTGCCCTATCTACAGGAACAACAGCACTGGGCATCTGGGCTTTCCCAGAGACGTAACATCTCATGGTGGTTGGCCGCGGCAGAGCCTCTTGCCGAAAAGGCAAACGTCCGGCTCCTTCTCCCACAGGGAAGGGCCCAGCCCTGAAAGCTGTTGCTGCTCTTCACGGTGCCTTGGTGCCCTATCTACAGGCACAACAGCACTGGGGATCTGGGCTTTTCCAGAGACGCAACATCTCATGGCGCTCGGCCGCGGCAGAGCCTCTTGCCGAAAAGGCAAACGTCCGGCTCCTTCTCCCACAGGGAAATGCCCAGCCCTGAAAGCTGTTGCTGCTCTTCACGGTGTCTTGGTGCCCTATCTACAGGAACAACAGCACTGGGCATCTGGGCTTTCCCAGAGACGCAACATCTCATGGTGGTTGGCCGAGGCAGAGCCTCTTGCCGAAAAGGCAAACGTCCGGCTCCTTCTCCCACAGGGAAGGGCCCAGACTGAAAGCTGTTGCTGCTCTTCAGGGTGCCTTGGTGCCTTATCTACAGGCACAACAGCACTGGGGATCTAGGCTTTCCCAGAGACGCAACATCTCATGGCGCTCGGGCCGCGGGCAGAGCCTCTTGCCGAAAAGGCAAACGTCCGGCTCCTTCTCCCACAGGGAAGGGCCCAGCCCTGAAAGCTGTTGCTGCTCTTCACGGTGCCTTGGCGCCCTATCTACAGGCACAACAGCAGTGGGGATCTGGGCTTTCCCAGAGACGCAACATCTCATGGCGCTCGGCCCGCGGCAGAGCCTCTTGCCGAAAAGGCAAACGTCCGGCTCCTTCTCCCACAGGGAAGGGCCCAGCCCTGAAAGCTGTTGCTGCTCTTCACGGTGCCTTGGCGCCCTATCTACAGGCACAACAGCAGTGGGGATCTGGGCTTTCCCAGAGACGCAACATCTCATGGCGCTCGGCCACGGCAGATCCTTTTGCCGAAAAGGCAAATGTCCGGCTCCTTCTCCCACAGGGAAACGCCCAGCCCTGAAAGCTGTTGCTGCTCTTCACGGTGCCTTTGTGCCCTATCTACAGGCACAACAGCACTGGGGATATGGGCTTTCCCAGAGACGCAACATCTCATGGCGCTCGGCCCGCGGCAGAGCCTCTTGCCGAAAAGGCAAACGTCCGGCTCCTTCCCCCACAGGGAAGGGCCCAGCCCTGAAAGCTGTTGCTGCTCTTCACGGTGCCTTGGTGCCCTATCAACAGGAACAACAGCACTGGGCATCTGGGCTTTCCCTGAGACGCAACATCTCATGGCGCAGGCCATGGCAGAGCCTCTTGCCGAAAAGGCAAATGTCCGGCTCCTTCTCCCACAGGGAAGGGCCCAGCCCTGAAAGCTGTTGCTGCTCTTCACGGTGCCTTGGTGCCCTATCTACAGGCACAACAGCACTGGGGATCAGGGCTTTCCCAGAGACGCAACATCTCATGGCGCTCGGCCGCGGCAGAGCCTCTTGCCGAAAAGGCAAACGTCCGGCTCCTTCTCCCACAGGGAAGGGCCCAGCCCTGAAAGCTGTTGCTGCTCTTCACGGTGCCTTGGCGCCCTATCTACAGGCACAACGGCACTGGGGATCTGGGCTTTCCCAGAGACGCAACATCTCATGGCGCTCGGCCGCGGCAGAGCCTCTTGCCGAAAAGGCAAACATCCGGCTCCTTCTGCCCCAGGGAAGGGCCCAGCCCTGAAAGCTGTTGCTGCTCTTCACGGTGCCTTGGTGCCCTATCTACAGGAACAATAGCACTGGGCATCTGGGCTTTCCCAGAGACGCAACATCTCATGGCGCTCGGCCGTGGCAGAGCCTCTTGCCGAAAAGGCAAACGTCCGGCACCTTCTCCCACAGGGAAGGGCCCAGCCCTGAAAGCTGTTGCTGCTCTTCACGGTGCCTTGGCGCCCTATCTACAGGCACAACAGCACTGGGCATCTGGGCTTTCCCAGAGACGCAACATCTCATGGCGCTCAGCCACGGCAGAGCCTCTTGCCGAAAAGGCAAACGTCGGGCTCCTTCTCCCACAGGGAAGGGCCCAGCCCTGAAAGCTGTTGCTGCTCTTCACGGTGCCTTGGCGCCCTATCTACAGGCACAACAGCACTGGGGATCTGGGCTTTCCCAGAGACTCAACATCTCATGGCGCTCGGCCGCGGCAGAGCCTCTTGCCGAAAAGGCAAACGTCCGGCTCCTTCTCCCACAGGGAAATGCCCAGCCCTGAAAGCTGTTGCTGTTCTTCACGGTGCCTTGGCACCGTATCTACAGGCACAACGGCACTGGGGATCTGGGCTTTCCCAGAGACGCAACATCTCATGGCGCTCGGCCGCGGCAGAGCCTCTTGTCGAAAAGGCAAACGTCCGGCTCCTTCTCCCACAGGGAAGGGCCCAGCCCTGAAAGCTGTTGCTGCTCTTCACGGTGCCTTGGCGCCCTATCTACAGGCAGAACAGCACTGGGGATATGGGCTTTCGCATAGACGCAACATCTCATGGCGCTCGGCCGCGGCAGAGCCTCTTGCCGAAAAGGCAAACTTCCGGCTCCTTCTCCCACAGGGAAGGGCCCAGCCCTGAAAGCTGTTGCTGCTCTTCACGGTGCCTTGGCACCCTATCTACAGGCACAACGGCACTGGGGATCTGGGCTTTCCCAGAGACGCAACATCTCATGGCGCTCGGCCGCGGCAGAGCCTCTTGCCGAAAAGGCAAACGTCCGGCTCCTTCTCCCACAGGGAAGGGCCCAGCCCTGAAAGCTGTTGCTGCTCTTCACAGTGCCTTGGCACCCTATCTACAGGCACAACAGCACTGGGCATCTGGGCTTTTCCAGAGACGCAACATCTCATGGCGCAGGCCGCGGCAGAGCCTCTTGCTGAAAAGGCAAACGTCCGGCTCCTTCTCCCACAGGGAAGGGCCCAGCCCTGAAAGCTGTTGCTGCTCTTCACGGTGCCTTGGTGCCCTATCTACAGGCACAACAGCACTGGGGATCTGGGCTTTCCCAGACACTCAACATCTGATGGCGCTCGGCCGCGGCACAGCCTCTTGCCGAAAAGGCAAACGTCCGGCTCCTTCTCCCACAGGGAAATGCCCAGCCCTGAAAGCTGTTGCTGCTCTTCACGGTGCCTTGGTGCCCTATCTACAGGCACAACAGCACTGGGGATCTGGGCTTTCCCAGACACTCAACATCTCATGGCGCTCGGCCACGGCAGAGCCTCTTGCCGAAAAGGCAAACGTCCGGCTCCTTCTCCCACAGGGAAATGCCCAGCCCTGAAAGCTGTTGCTGCTCTTCACGGTGCCTTGGCGCCCTATCTACAGGCGCAACAGCACTGGGGATCTGGGCTTTCCCAGAGACGCAACATCTCATGGCGCTCGGCCGCGGCAGAGCCTCTTGCCGAAAAGGCAAACGTCCGGCTCCTTCTCCCACAGGGAAATGCCCAGCCCTGAAAGCTCTTGCTGCTCTTCACGGTGCCTTGGCACCCTATCTACAGGCACAACGGCACTGGGGATCTGGGCTTTCCCAGAGACGCAACATCTCATGGCGCTCGGCCGCGGCAGAGCCTCTTGCCGAAAAGGGAAACGTCCGGCTCCTTCTCCCACAGGGAAGGGCCCAGCCCTGAAAGCTCTTGCTGCTCTTCACGGTGCCTTGGCACCCTATCTACAGGCACAACGGCACTGGGCATCTGGGCTTTTCCAGAGACGCAACATCTCATGGCGCAGGCCGCGGCAGAGCCTCTTGCCGAAAAGGCAAACGTCCGGCTCCTTCTGCCCCAGGGAAGGGCCCAGCCCTGAAAGCTGTTGCTGCTCTTCACAGTGCCTTGGCACCCTATCTACAGGCACAACAGCACTGGGCATCTGGGCTTTTCCAGAGACGCAACATCTCATGGCGCAGGCCGCGGCAGAGCCTCTTGCCAAAAAGGCAAACGTCCGGCTCCTTCTCCCACAGGGAAATGCCCAGCCCTGAAAGCTCTTGCTGCTCTTCACGGTGCCTTGGCGCCCTATCTACAGGCACAACGGCACTGGGGATCTGGGCTTTCCCAGAGACGCAAAATCTCATGGCGCTCGGCCGCGGCAGAGCCTCTTGCCGAAAAGGCAAACGTCCGGCTCCTTCTCCCACAGGGAAGGGCCCAGCCCTGAAAGCTGTTGCTGCTCTTCACGGTGCCTTGGCGCCCTATCTACAGGCACAACAGCACTGGGGATCAGGGCTTTCCCAGAGACGCAACATCTCATGGCGCTCGTCCGCGGCAGAGCCTCTTACCGAAAAGGCAAACGTCCGGCTCCTTCTCCCACAGGGAAACGCCCAGCCCTGAAAGCTGTTGCTGCTCTTCACGGTGCCTTGGTGCCCTATCTACAGGTACAACAGCACTGGGGATCTGGGCTTTCCCAGAGACGCAACATCTCATGGCGCTCGGCCGCGGCAGAGCCTCTTGCCGAAAAGGCAAACGTCCAGATCCTTCTCCCACAGGGAAGGGCCCAGCCCTGAAAGCTGTTGCTGCTCTTCACGGTGCCTTGGTGCCCTATCTACAGGCACAACAGCACTGGGGATCTGGGCTTTCCCAGACACTCAACATCTGATGGCGCTCGGCCGCGGCACAGCCTCTTGCCGAAAAGGCAAACGTCCGGCTCCTTCTCCCACAGGGAAGGGCCCAGCCCTGAAAGCTGTTGCTGCTCTTCACGGTGCCTTGGCACCCTATCTACAGGCACAACAGCACTGGGGATCTGGGCTTTCCCAGACACTCAACATCTCATGGCGCTCGGCCGTGGCAGAGCCTCTTGCCGAAAAGGCAAACGTCCGGCTCCTTCTCCCACACGGAAATGCCCAGCCCTGAAAGCTGTTGCTGCTCTTCACGGTGCCTTGGCGCCCTATCTACAGGCACAACAGCACTGGGGATCTGGGCTTTCCCAGAGACGCAACATCTCATGGCGCTCGGCCGCGGCAGAGCCTCTTGCCGAAAAGGCAAACGTCCGGCTCCTTCTCCCACAGGGAAGGGCCCAGCCCTGAAAGCTGTTGCTGCTCTTCACGGTGCCTTGGCACCCTATCTACAGGCACAACGGCACTGGGGATCTGGGCTTTCCCAGAGACGCAACATCTCATGGCGCTCGGCCGCGGCAGAGTCTCTTGCCGAAAAGGCAAACGTCCGGCTCCTTCTCCCACAGGGAAATGCCCAGCCCTGAAAGCTCTTGCTGCTCTTCACGGTGCCTTGGCACCGTATCTACAGGCACAACGGCACTGGGGATCTGGGCTTTCCCAGAGACGCAACATCTCATGGCGCTCGGCCGTGGCAGAGCCTCTTGCCGAAAAGGCAAACGTCCGGCTCCTTCTGCCCCAGGGAAGGGCCCAGCCCTGAAAGCTGTTGCTGCTCTTCACGGTGCCTTGGTGCCCTATCTACAGGCACAACAGCACTGGGGATCTGGGCTTTCCCAGAGACTCAATAGCTCATGGCGCTCGGCCGCGGCAGAGCCTCTTGCCGAAAAGGCAAACGTCCGGCTCCTTCTCCCACAGGGAAGGGCCCAGCCCTGAAAGCTGTTGCTGCTCTTCACGGTGCCTTGGCACCCTATCTACAGGCACAACAGCACTGGGGATCTGGGCTTTCCCAGACACTCAACATCTCATGGCGCTCGGCCACGGCAGAGCCTCTTGCCGAAAAGGGAAACGTCCGGCTCCTTCTCCCACAGGGAAGGGCCCAGCCCTGAAAGCTCTTGCTGCTCTTCACGGTGCCTTGGCACCCTATCTACAGGCACAACGGCACTGGGCATCTGGGCTTTTCCAGAGACGCAACATCTCATGGCGCAGGCCGCGGCAGAGCCTCTTGCCGAAAAGGCAAACGTCCGGCTCCTTCTGCCCCAGGGAAGGGCCCAGCCCTGAAAGCTGTTGCTGCTCTTCACAGTGCCTTGGCACCCTATCTACAGGCACAACAGCACTGGGCATCTGGGCTTTTCCAGAGACGCAACATCTCATGGCGCAGGCCGCGGCAGAGCCTCTTGCCGAAAAGGCAAACGTCCGGCTCCTTCTCCCACAGGGAAATGCCCAGCCCTGAAAGCTGTTGCTGCTCTTCACGGTGCCTTGGCGCCCTATCTTCAGGCACAACGGCACTGGGGATCTGGGCTTTCCCAGAGGCGCAAAATCTCATGGTGCTCGGCCGCGGCAGAGCCTCTTGCCGAAAAGGCAAACGTCCGGCTCCTTCTCCCACAGGGAAGGGCCCAGCCCTGAAAGCTGTTGCTGCTCTTCACGGTGCCTTGGCGCCCTATCTACAGGCACAACAGCACTGGGGATCAGGGCTTTCCCAGAGACGCAACATCTCATGGCGCTCGGCCGCGGCAGAGCCTCTTGCCGAAAAGGCAAACGTCCGGCTCCTTCTCCCACAGTGAAACGCCCAGCCCTGAAAGCTGTTGCTGCTCTTCACGGTGCCTTGGTGCCCTATCTACAGGTACAACAGCACTGGGGATCTGGGCTTTCCCAGAGACGCAACATCTCATGGCGCTCGGCCGCGGCAGAGCCTCTTGCCGAAAAGGCAAACGTCCAGATCCTTCTCCCACAGGGAAGGGCCCAGCCCTGAAAGCTGTTGCTGCTCTTCACGGTGCCTTGGTGCCCTATCTACAGGCACAACAGCACTGGGGATCTGGGCTTTCCCAGACACTCAACATCTGATGGCGCTCGGCCGCGGCACAGCCTCTTGCCGAAAAGGCAAACGTCCGGCTCCTTCTCCCACAGGGAAGGGCCCAGCCCTGAAAGCTGTTGCTGCTCTTCACGGTGCCTTGGCACCCTATCTACAGGCACAACAGCACTGGGCATCTGGGCTTTCCCAGACACTCAACATCTCATGGCGCTCGGCCGTGGCAGAGCCTCTTGCCGAAAAGGCAAACGTCCGGCTCCTTCTCCCACAGGGAAATGCCCAGCCCTGAAAGCTGTTGCTGCTCTTCACGGTGCCTTGGCGCCCTATCTACAGGCACAACAGCACTGGGGATCTGGGCTTTCCCAGAGACGCAACATCTCATGGCGCTCGGCCGCGGCAGAGCCTCTTGCCGAAAAGGCAAACGTCCGGCTCCTTCTCCCACAGGGAAACGCCCAGCCCTGAAAGCTGTTGCTGCTCTTCACGGTGCCTTGGCACCCTATCTACAGGCACAACGGCACTGGGGATCTGGGCTTTCCCAGAGACGCAACATCTCATGGCGCTCGGCCGCGGCAGAGTCTCTTGCCGAAAAGGCAAACGTCCGGCTCCTTCTCCCACAGGGAAATGCCCAGCCCTGAAAGCTCTTGCTGCTCTTCACGGTGCCTTGGCACCGTATCTACAGGCACAACGGCACTGGGGATCTGGGCTTTCCCAGAGACGCAACATCTCATGGCGCTCGGCCGTGGCAGAGCCTCTTGCCGAAAAGGCAAACGTCCGGCTCCTTCTGCCCCAGGGAAGGGCCCAGCCCTGAAAGCTGTTGCTGCTCTTCACGGTGCCTTGGTGCCCTATCTACAGGCACAACAGCACTGGGGATCTGGGCTTTCCCAGAGACTCAATAGCTCATGGCGCTCGGCCGCGGCAGAGCCTCTTGCCGAAAAGGCAAACGTCCAGATCCTTCTCCCACAGGGAAGGGCCCAGCCCTGAAAGCTGTTGCTGCTCTTCACGGTGCCTTGGCACCCTATCTACAGGCACAACAGCACTGGGGATCTGGGCTTTCCCAGACACTCAACATCTCATGGCGCTCGGCCGCGGCAGAGCCTCTTGCCGAAAAGGCAAACGTCCGGCTCCTTCTCCCACAGGGAAATGCCCAGCCCTGAAAGCTCTTGCTGCTCTTCACGGTGCCTTGGCGCCCTATCTACAGGCACAACAGCACTGGGGATCTGGGCTTTCCCAGAGACGCAACATCTCATGGCGCTCGGCCGCGGCAGAGCCTCTTGCCGAAAAGGCAAACGTCCGGCTCCTTCTCCCACAGGGAAATGCCCAGCCCTGAAAGCTGTTGCTGCTCTTCACGGTGCCTTGGCATTCTATCTACAGGCACAACGGCACTGGGGATCTGGGCTTTCCCAGAGACGCAACATCTCATGGCGCTCGGCCCGCGGCAGAGTCTCTTGCCGAAAAGGCAAACGTCCGGCTCCTTCTCCCACAGGGAAATGCCCAGCCCTGAAAGCTCTTGCTGCTCTTCACGGTGCCTTGGCACCGTATCTACACGCACAACGGCACTGGGGATCTGGGCTTTCCCAGAGACGCAACATCTCATGGCGCTCGGCCGCGGCAGAGCCTCTTGCCGAAAAGGCAAACGTCCAGATCCTTCTCCCACAGGGAAGGGCCCAGCCCTGAAAGCTGTTGCTGCTCTTCACGGTGCCTTGGTGCCCTATCTACAGGCACAACAGCACTGGGGATCTGGGCTTTCCCAGAGACTCAATAGCTCATGGCGCTAGGCCGCGGCAGAGCCTCTTGCCGAAAAGGCAAACGTCCGGCTCCTTCTCCCACAGGGAAGGGCCCAGCCCTGAAAGCTGTTGCTGCTCTTCACAGTGCCTTGGCACCCTATCTACAGGCACAACAGCACTGGGCATCTGGGCTTTTCCAGAGACGCAACATCTCATGGCGCAGGCCGCGGCAGAGCCTCTTGCCGAAAAGGCAAACGTCCGGCTCCTTCTCCCACAGGGAAATGCCCAGCCCTGAAAGCTGTTGCTGCTCTTCACGGTGCCTTGGCGCCCTATCTACAGGCACAACGGCACTGGGGATCTGGGCTTTCCCAGAGACGCAAAATCTCATGGCGCTCGGCCGCGGCAGAGCCTCTTGCCGAAAAGGCAAACGTCCGGCTCCTTCTCCCACAGGGAAGGGCCCAGCCCTGAAAGCTGTTGCTGCTCTTCACGGTGCCTTGGCGCCCTATCTACAGGCACAACAGCACTGGGGATCAGGGCTTTCCCAGAGACGCAACATCTCATGGCGCTCGGCCGCGGCAGAGCCTCTTGCCGAAAAGGCAAACGTCCGGCTCCTTCTGCCCCAGGGAAGGGCCCAGCCCTGAAAGCTGTTGCTGCTCTTCACGGTGCCTTGTTGCCCTATCTACAGGTACAACAGCACTGGGGATCTGGGCTTTCCCAGAGACGCAACATCTCATGGCGCTCGGCCGCGGCAGAGCCTCTTGCCGAAAAGGCAAACGTCCAGATCCTTCTCCCACAGGGAAGGGCCCAGCCCTGAAAGCTGTTGCTGCTCTTCACGGTGCCTTGGTGCCCTATCTACAGGCACAACAGCACTGGGGATCTGGGCTTTCCCAGACACTCAACATCTGATGGCGCTCGGCCGCGGCACAGCCTCTTGCCGTAAAGGCAAACGTCCGGCTCCTTCTCCCACAGGGAAGGGCCCAGCCCTGAAAGCTGTTGCTGCTCTTCACGGTGCCTTGGCACCCTATCTACAGGCACAACAGCACTGGGCATCTGGGCTTTCCCAGACACTCAACATCTCATGGCGCTCGGCCGCGGCAGAGCCTCTTGCCGAAAAGGCAAACGTCCGGCTCCTTCTCCCACAGGGAAATGCCCAGCCCTGAAAGCTGTTGCTGCTCTTCACGGTGCCTTGGCGCCCTATCTACAGGCACAACAGCACTGGGGATCTGGGCTTTCCCAGAGATGCAACATCTCATGGCGCTCGGCCGCGGCAGAGCCTCTTGCCGAAAAGGCAAACGTCCGGCTCCTTCTCCCACAGGGAAATGCCCAGCCCTGAAAGCTGTTGCTGCTCTTCACGGTGCCTTGGCACCCTATCTACAGGCACAACGGCACTGGGGATCTGGGCTTTCCCAGAGACGCAACATCTCATGGCGCTCGGCCGCGGCAGAGTCTCTTGCCGAAAAGGCAAACGTCCGGCTCCTTCTCCCACAGGGAAATGCCCAGCCCTGAAAGCTCTTGCTGCTCTTCACGGTGCCTTGGCACCGTATCTACAGGCACAACGGCACTGGGGATCTGGGCTTTCCCAGAGACGCAACATCTCATGGCGCTCGGCCGCGGCAGAGCCTCTTGCCGAAAAGGCAAACGTCCGGCTCCTTCTGCCCCAGGGAAGGGCCCAGCCCTGAAAGCTGTTGCTGCTCTTCACAGTGCCTTGGCACCCTATCTACAGGCACAACAGCACTGGGGATCTGGGCTTTCCCAGAGACTCAATAGCTCATGGCGCTCGGCCGCGGCAGAGCCTCTTGCCGAAAAGTCAAACGTCCGGCTCCTACTCCCACAGGGAAGGGCCCAGCCCTGAAAGCTGTTGCTGCTCTTCATGGTGCCTTGGCACCCTATCTACAGGCACAACGGCACTGGGCATCTGGGCTTTTCCAGAGACGCAACATCTCATGGCGCAGGCCGCGGCAGAGCCTCTTGCCGAAAAGGCAAACGTCCGGCTCCTTCTCCCACAGGGAAGGGCCCAGCCCTGAAAGCTGTTGCTGCTCTTCACGGTGCCTTGGCGCCCTATCTACAGGCACAACGGCACTGGGGATCTGGGCTTTCCCAGAGACTCAATATCTCATGGCGCTCGGCCGCGGCAGAGCCTCTTGCCGAAAAGGCAAACGTCCGGCTCCTTCTGCCCCAGGGAAACGCCCAGCCCTGAAAGCTGTTGCTGCTCTTCACGCTGCCTTGGCACCCTATCCACAGGCACAACGGCACTGGGCATCTGGGCTTTTCCAGAGACGCAACATCTCATGGCGCAGGCCGCGGCAGATCCTCTTGCCGAAAAGGCAAACGTCCGGCTCCTTCTGCCCCAGGGAAACGCCCAGCCCTGAAAGCTGTTGCTGCTCTTCACGGTGCCTTGGCGCCCTATCTACAGGCACAACAGCACTGGGGATCTGGGCTTTCCCAGAGACGCAACATCTCATGGCGCTCGGCCGCAGCAGAGCCTCTTGCCGAAAAGGCAAACGTCCGGCTCCTTCTCCCACAGGGAAGGTCCCAGCCCTGAAAGCCCTTGCTGCTCTTCACGGTGCCTTGGCACCCTATCTACACGCACAACGGCACTGGGGATCTGGGCTTTCCCAGAGACGCAACATCTCATGGCGCAGGCCGCGGCAGAGCCTCTTGCCGAAAAGGCAAACGTCCGGATCCTTCTGCCCCAGGGAAACGCCCAGCCCTGAAAGCTGTTGCTGCTCTTCACGGTGCCTTGGCACCCTATCTACAGGCACAACGGCAGTGGGGATCTGGGCTTTCCCAGAGACGCAACATCTCATGGCGCTTGGCCGCGGCAGAGCCTCTTGCCGAAAAGGCAAACGTCCGGCTCCTTCTCCCACAGGGAAGGGCCCAGCCCTGAAAGCTGTTGCTGCTCTTCACGGTGCCTTGGCGCCCTATCTACAGGCACAACGGCACTGGGGATCTGGGCTTTCCCAGAGACGCAACATCTCATGGCGCTTGGCCGCGGCAGAGCCTCTTGCCGAAAAGGCAAACGTCCGGCTCCTTCTCCCACAGGGAAGGGCCCAGCCCTGAAAGCTGTTGCTGCTCTTCACGGTGCCTTGGTGCCCTATCTACAGGCACAACAGCACTGGGGATCTGGGCTTTCCCAGAGACGCAACATCTCATGGCGCTCGGCCGCGGCAGAGCCTCTTGCCGAAAAGGCAAACGTCCGGCTCCTTCTCCCACAGGGAAGGGCCCAGCCCTGAAAGCTGTTGCTGCTCTTCACGGTGCCTTGGTGCCCTATCTACAGGCACAACAGCACTGGGCATCTGGGCTTTCCCAGAG
Organism: Harpia harpyja; assembly: GCF_026419915.1. NCBI lineage: Eukaryota > Metazoa > Chordata > Aves > Accipitriformes > Accipitridae > Harpia > Harpia harpyja. The sequence continues at coordinate 18,713 of NW_026293425.1, forward strand.
ACGCAACATCTCATGGCGCTCGGCCGCGACAGAGCCTCTTGCCGAAAAGGCAAACGTCCGGCTCCTTCTCCCACAGGGAAATGCCCAGCCCTGAAAGCTGTTGCTGCTCTTCACGGTGCCTTGGCACTCTATCTACAGGCACAACAGCAGTGGGGATCTAGGCTTTCCCAGAGACGCAACATCTCATGGCGCTCGGCCGCGGCAGAGCCTCTTGCCGAAAAGGCAAATGTCCGGCTCCTTCTGCCCCAGGGAAGGGCCCAGCCCTGAAAGCTGTTGCTGCTCTTCACGGTGCCTTGGCTCCCTATCTACAGGCACAACAGCACTGGGGATCTGGGCTTTCCCAGAGACTCAATATCTCATGGCGCTCGTCCGCGGCAGAGCCTCTTGCCGAAAAGGCAAACGTCCGGCTCCTTCTGCCCCAGGGAAACGCCCAGCCCTGAAAGCTGTTGCTGCTCTTCACGGTGCCTTGGCACCCTATCTACAGGCACAACGGCACTGGGCATCTGGGCTTTTCCAGAGACGCAACATATCATGGCGCAGGCCGCGGCAGAGCCTCTTGCCGAAAAGGCAAACGTCCGGCTCCTTCTCCCACAGGGAAACGCCCAGCCCTGAAAGCTGTTGCTGCTCTTCACAGTGCCTTGGCGCCCTATCTACAGGCACAACAGCACTGGGGATCTGGGCTTTCCCAGAGACTCAACATCTCATGGCGCTCGGCCGCGGCAGAGCCTCTTGCCGAAAAGGCAAACGTCCGGCTCATTCTGCCCCAGGGAAACGCCCAGGCCTGAAAGCTGTTGCTGCTCTTCACGGTGCCTTGGCACCGTATCTACAGGCACAACGGCACTGGGGATCAGGGCTTTCCCAGAGACGCAACATCTCATGGCGCAGGCCGCGGCAGAGCCTCTTGCCGAAAAGGCAAACGTCCGGCTCCTTCTCCCACAGGGAAGGGCCCAGCCCTGAAAGCTGTTGCTGCTCTTCACGGTGCCTTGGCGCCCTATCTACAGGCACAACGGCACTGGGGATCTGGGCTGTCCCAGAGACGCAACATCTCATGGCGCTCGGCCGCGGCAGAGCCTCTTGCCGAAAAGGCAAACGTCCGGCTCCTTCTCCCACAGGGAAGGGCCCAGCCCTGAAAGCTGTTGCTGCTCTTCACGGTGCCTTGGTGCCCTATCTACAGGCACAACAGCACTGGGGATCTGGGCTTTTCCAGAGACGCAACATCTCATGGCGCTCGGCCGCGGCAGAGCCTCTTGCCGAAAAGGCAAACGTCCGGCTCCTTCTCCCACAGGGAAATGCCCAGCCCTGAAAGCTGTTGCTGCTCTTCACGGTGTCTTGGTGCCCTATCTACAGGCAGAACAGCAGTGGGGATTTGGGCTTTCGCATAGACGCAACATCTCATGGCGCTCGGCCACGGCAGAGCCTCTTGCCGAAAAGGCAAACATCCGGCTCCTTCTCCCACAGGGAAATGCCCAGCCCTGAAAGCTGTTGCTGCTCTTCACGGTGCCTTGGTGCCCTATCTACAGGAACAACATCAGTGGGGATCTAGGCTTTCCCAGAGACGCAACATCTCATGGCACAGGCCGCGGCAGAGCCTCTTGCCGAAAAGGCAAACGTCCGGCTCCTTCTCCCACAGGGAAGGGCCCAGCCCTGAAAGCTGTTGCTGATCTTCACGGTGCCTTGGCGCCCTATCTACAGGCACAACAGCACTGGAGATATGGGCTTTCCCAGAGATGCAACATCTCATGGCGCTCGGCCGCGGCAGAGCCTCTTGCCGAAAAGGCAAACGTCCGGCTCCTTCTCCCACAGGGAAACGCCCAGGCCTGAAAGCTGTTGCTGCTCTTCACGGTGCCTTGGTGCCCTATCTACAGGAACAACAGCAGTGGGGTCTGGGCTTTCCCAGAGACACAACATCTCATGGCGCTCCGCCGCGGCAGAGCCTCTTGCCGAAAAGGCAAACGTCCGGCTCCTTCTCCCACAGGGAAGGGCCCAGCCCTGAAGGCTGTTGCTGCTCTTCACGGTGCCTTGGCGCCCTATCTACAGGCACAACAGCACTGGGGATCTGGGCTTTCCCAGAGACGCAACATCTCATGGCGCTCCGCCGCGGCAGAGCCTCTTGCCGAAAAGGCAAACGTCCGGCTCCTTCTGCCCCAGGGAAATGCCCAGCCCTGAAAGCTGTTGCTGCTCTTCACGGTGCCTTGGCACCCTATCTACAGGCACAACAGCATTGGGGATCTGGGCTTTCCAAGAGACGCAACATCTCATGGCGCTCGGCCGCGGCAGAGCCTCTTGCCGAAAAGGCAAACATCCGGCTCCTTCTCCCACAGGGAAGGGCCCAGCCCTGAAAGCTGTTGCTGCTCTTCACGGTGCCTTGGTGCCCTATCTACAGGCACAACAGCACTGGGGATCTGGGCTTTCCCAGAGATGCAACATCTCATGGCGCTCGGCCGCGGCAGAGCCACTTGCCGAAAAGGCAAACGTCCGGCTCCTTCTCCCACAGGGAAGGGCCCAGGCCTGAAAGCTGTTGCTGCTCTTCACGGTGCCTTGGCGCCCTATCTACAGGCACAACAGCACTGGGGATCTGGGCTTTCCCAGAGACGCAACATCTCATGGCGCTCGGCCGCGGCAGAGCCTCTTGCCGAAAAGGCAAATGTCCGGCTCCTTCTCCCCCAGGGAAGGGCCCAGCCCTGAAAGCTGTTGCTGCTCTTCACAGTGCCTTGGCTCCCTATCTACAGGCACAACAGCACTGGGGATCTGGGCTTTCCCAGAGACTCAATATCTCATGGCGCTCGGCCGCGGCAGAGCCTCTTGCCGAAAAGGCAAACGTCCGGCTCCTTCTGCCCCAGGGAAACGCCCAGCCCTGAAAGCTGTTGCTGATCTTCACGGTGCCTTGGCGCCCTATCTACAGGCACAACGGCACTGGAGATATGGGCTTTCCCAGAGATGCAACATCTCATGGCGCTCGTCCGCGGCAGAGCCTCTTGCCGAAAAGGCAAACGTCCGGCTCCTTCTCCCACAGGGAAGGGCCCAGCCCTGAAAGCTGTTGCTGCTCTTCACGGTGCCTTGGCACCCTATGTACAGGCACAACTGCACTGGGGATCAGGGCTTTCCCAGAGACGCAACATCTCATGGCGCTCGGCCGCGGCAGAGCCTCTTGCCGAAAAGGCAAACGTCCGGCTCCTTCTGCCCCAGGGAAGGGCCCAGCCCTGAAAGCTGTTGCTGCTCTTCACGGTGCCTTGGTGCCCTATCAACAGGAACAACAGCACTGGGCATCTGGGCTTTCCCAGAGACGCAACATCTCATGGCACAGGCCGCGGCAGAGCCTCTTGCCGAAAAGGCAAACGTCCGGCTCCTTCTGCCACAGGGAAGGGCCCAGCCCTGAAAGCTGTTGCTGCTCTTCACGGTGCCTTGGTGCCCTATCTACAGGCACAACAGCACTGGGCATCTGGGCTTTCCCAGAGATGCAACATCTCATGGCGCTCGGCCGCGGCAGAGCCTCTTGCCGAAAAGGCAAACGTCCGGCTCCTTCTCCCACAGGGAAACGCCCAGCCCTGAAAGCTGTTGCTGCTCTTCACGGTGCCTTGGTGCCCTATCTACAGGCACAACAGCACTGGGGATCTGGGCTTTCCCAGAGACGCAACATCTCATGGCGCTCGGCCGCAGCAGAGCCTCTTGCCGAAAAGGCAAACGTCGGGCTCCTTCTCCCACAGGGAAGGGCCCAGCCCTGAAAGCTGTTGCTGCTCTTCACGGTGCCTTGGTGCCCTATCTACAGGCACAACAGCACTGGGGATCTGGGCTTTCCCAGAGACGCAACATCTCATGGCGCTCGGCCGCGGCAGAGCCTCTTGCCGAAAAGGCAAACGTCCGGCTGCTTCTGCCCCAGGGAAGGGCCCAGCCCTGAAAGCTGTTGCTGCTCTTCACGGTGCCTTGGCGCCCTATCTACAGGCACAACGGCAGTGGGGATCTGTGCTTTCCCAGAGACGCAACATCTCATGGCGCTCAGCCGCGGCAGAGCCTCTTGCCGAAAAGGCAAACGTCCGGCTCCTTCTGCCCCAGGGAAGGGCCCAGCCCCGAAAGCTGTTGCTGCTCTTCACGGTGCCTTGGTGCCCTATCAACAGGAACAACAGCACTGGGCATCTGGGCTTTCCCAGAGACGCAACATCTCATGGCACTCGTCCGCGGCAGAGCCTCTTGCCGAAAAGTCAAACGTCCGGCTCCTTCTCCCACAGGGAAGGGCCCAGCCCTGAAAGCTGTTGCTGCTCTTCACGGTGCCTTGGCACCCTATCTACAGGCACAACGGCACTGGGCATCTGGGCTTTTCCAGAGACGCAACATCTCATGGCGCTCGGCCACGGCAGAGCCTCTTGCCGAAAAGGCAAACGTCCGGCTCCTTCTGCCCCAGGGAAGGGCCCAGCCCTGAAAGCTGTTGCTGCTCTTCATGGTGCCTTGGCGCCCTATCTACAGGCACAACAGCACTGGGGATCTGGGCTTTCCCAGAGACGCAACATCTCATGGCGCTCGGCCGCGGCAGAGCCTCTTGCCGAAAAGGCAAACGTCCGGCTCCTTCTGCCCCAGGGAAGGGCCCAGCCCTGAAAGCTGTTGCTGCTCTTCACGGTGCCTTGGCACCCTATGTACAGGCACAACTGCACTGGGGATCAGGGCTTTCCCAGAGACGCAACATCTCATGGCGCTCGGCCGCGGCAGAGCCTCTTGCCGAAAAGGCAAACGTCCGGCTCCTTCTCCCACAGGGAAACGCCCAGGCCTGAAAGCTGTTGCTGCTCTTCACGGTGCCTTGGTGCCCTATCTACAGGAACAACAGCACTAGGCATCTGGGCTTTCCCAGAGACGCAACATCTCATGGCACAGGCCGCGGCAGAGCCTCTTGCCGAAAAGGCAAACGTCCGGCTCCTTCTCCCACAGGGAAGGGCCCAGCCCTGAAAGCTGTTGCTGCTCTTCACGGTGCCTTGGTGCCCTATCTACAGGCACAACAGCACTGGGGATCTGGGCTTTCCCAGAGATGCAACATCTCATGGCGCTCGGCCGCGGCAGAGCCTCTTGCCGAAAAGGCAAACGTCCGGCTCCTTCTCCCACAGGGAAACGCCCAGCCCTGAAAGCTGTTGCTGCTCTTCACGGTGCCTTGGTGCCCTATCTACAGGCACAACAGCACTGGGGATCTGGGCTTTCCCAGAGACGCAACATCTCATGGCACTCGTCCGCGGCAGAGCCTCTTGCCGAAAAGGCAAACGTCCGGCTCCTTCTCCCACAGGGAAGGGCCCAGCCCTGAAAGCTGTTGTTGCTCTTCACGGTGCCTTGGCACCCTATCTACAGGCACAACGGCAGTGGGGATCTGGGCTTTCCCAGAGACGCAACATCTCATGGCGCTCGGCCGCGGCAGAGCCTCTTGCCGAAAAGGCAAACATCCGGCTCCTTCTGCCCCAGGGAAGGGCCCAGCCCTGAAAGCTGTTGCTGCTCTTCACGGTGCCTTGGTGCCCTATCTACAGGCACAACAGCACTGGGGATCTGGGCTTTCCCAGAGACGCAACATCTCATGGCGCTCGGCCGCGGCAGAGCCTCTTGCCGAAAAGGCAAACGTCCGGCTCCTTCTCCCACAGGGAAGGGCCCAGCCCTGAAAGCTGTTGCTGCTCTTCACGGTGCCTTGGTGCCCTATCTACAGGCACAACAGCACTGGGCATCTGGGCTTTCCCAGAGACGCAACATCTCATGGCGCTCGGCCGCGACAGAGCCTCTTGCCGAAAAGGCAAACGTCCGGCTCCTTCTCCCACAGGGAAATGCCCAGCCCTGAAAGCTGTTGCTGCTCTTCACGGTGCCTTGGCACTGTATCTACAGGCACAACAGCAGTGGGGATCTAGGCTTTCCCAGAGACGCAACATCTCATGGCGCTCGGCCGCGGCAGAGCCTCTTGCCGAAAAGGCAAATGTCCGGCTCCTTCTGCCCCAGGGAAGGGCCCAGCCCTGAAAGCTGTTGCTGCTCTTCACAGTGCCTTGGCTCCCTATCTACAGGCACAACAGCACTGGGGATCTGGGCTTTCCCAGAGACTCAATATCTCATGGCGCTCGGCCGCGGCAGAGCCTCTTGCCGAAAAGGCAAACGTCCGGCTCCTTCTGCCCCAGGGAAACACCCAGCCCTGAAAGCTGTTGCTGCTCTTCACGGTGCCTTGGCACCCTATCTACAGGCACAACGGCACTGGGCATCTGGGCTTTTCCAGAGACGCAACATATCATGGCGCAGGCCGCGGCAGAGCCTCTTGCCGAAAATGCAAACGTCCGGCTCCTTCTCCCACAGGGAAACGCCCAGCCCTGAAAGCTGTTGCTGCTCTTCACAGTGCCTTGGCGCCCTATCTACAGGCACAACAGCACTGGGGATCTGGGCTTTCCCAGAGACTCAACATCTCATGGCGCTCGGCCGCGGCAGAGCCTCTTGCCGAAAAGGCAAACGTCCGGCTCATTCTGCCCCAGGGAAACGCCCAGGCCTGAAAGCTGTTGCTGCTCTTCACGGTGCCTTGGCACCGTATCTACAGGCACAACGGCACTGGGCATCTGGGCTTTTCCAGAGACGCAACATCTCATGGCGCAGGCCGCGGCAGAGCCTCTTGCCGAAAAGGCAAACGTCCGGCTCCTTCTCCCACAGGGAAGGGCCCAGCCCTGAAAGCTGTTGCTGCTCTTCACGGTGCCTTGGCGCCCTATCTACAGGCACAACGGCACTGGGGATCTGGGCTGTCCCAGAGACGCAACATCTCATGGCGCTCGGCCGCGGCAGAGCCTCTTGCCGAAAAGGCAAACGTCCGGCTCCTTCTCCCACAGGGAAATGCCCAGCCCTGAAAGCTGTTGCTGCTCTTCACGGTGCCTTGGTGCCCTATCTACAGGCACAACAGCACTGGGGATCTGGGCTTTTCCAGAGACGCAACATCTCATGGCGCTCGGCCGCGGCAGAGCCTCTTGCCGAAAAGGCAAACGTCCGGCTCCTTCTCCCACAGGGAAATGCCCAGCCCTGAAAGCTGTTGCTGCTCTTCACGGTGTCTTGGTGCCCTATCTACAGGCAGAACAGCAGTGGGGATTTGGGCTTTCGCATAGACGCAACATCTCATGGCGCTCGGCCACGGCAGAGCCTCTTGCCGAAAAGGCAAACATCCGGCTCCTTCTCCCACAGGGAAATGCCCAGCCCTGAAAGCTGTTGCTGCTCTTCACGGTGCCTTGGTGCCCTATCTACAGGAACAACAGCAGTGGGGATCTAGGCTTTCCCAGAGACGCAACATCTCATGGCACAGGCCGCGGCAGAGCCTCTTGCCGAAAAGGCAAACGTCCGGCTCCTTCTCCCACAGGGAAGGGCCCAGCCCTGAAAGCTGTTGCTGATCTTCACGGTGCCTTGGCGCCCTATCTACAGGCACAACGGCACTGGAGATATGGGCTTTCCCAGAGATGCAACATCTCATGGCGCTCGGCCGCGGCAGAGCCTCTTGCCGAAAAGGCAAACGTCCGGCTCCTTCTCCCACAGGGAAACGCCCAGGCCTGAAAGCTGTTGCTGCTCTTCACGGTGCCTTGGTGCCCTATCTACAGGAACAACAGCAGTGGGGTCTGGGCTTTCCCAGAGACGCAACATCTCATGGCGCTCCGCCGCGGCAGAGCCTCTTGCCGAAAAGGCAAACGTCCGGCTCCTTCTCCCACAGGGAAGGGCCCAGCCCTGAAGGCTGTTGCTGCTCTTCACGGTGCCTTGGCGCCCTATCTACAGGCACAACAGCACTGGGGATCTGGGCTTTCCCAGAGACGCAACATCTCATGGCGCTCCGCCGCGGCAGAGCCTCTTGCCGAAAAGGCAAACGTCCGGCTCCTTCTGCCCCAGGGAAATGCCCAGCCCTGAAAGCTGTTGCTGCTCTTCACGGTGCCTTGGCACCCTATCTACAGGCACAACAGCATTGGGCATCTGGGCTTTCCCAGAGACGCAACATCTCATGGCGCTCGGCCGCGGCAGAGCCTCTTGCCGAAAAGGCAAACATCCGGCTCCTTCTCCCACAGGGAAATGCCCAGCCCTGAAAGCTGTTGCTGCTCTTCACGGTGTCTTGGTGCCCTATCTACAGGCAGAACAGCAGTGGGGATTTGGGCTTTCGCATAGACGCAACATCTCATGGCGCTCGGCCACGGCAGAGCCTCTTGCCGAAAAGGCAAACATCCGGCTCCTTCTCCCACAGGGAAATGCCCAGCCCTGAAAGCTGTTGCTGCTCTTCACGGTGCCTTGGTGCCCTATCTACAGGAACAACAGCAGTGGGGATCTAGGCTTTCCCAGAGACGCAACATCTCATGGCACAGGCCGCGGCAGAGCCTCTTGCCGAAAAGGCAAACGTCCGGCTCCTTCTCCCACAGGGAAGGGCCCAGCCCTGAAAGCTGTTGCTGATCTTCACGGTGCCTTGGCGCCCTATCTACAGGCACAACGGCACTGGAGATATGGGCTTTCCCAGAGATGCAACATCTCATGGCGCTCGGCCGCGGCAGAGCCTCTTGCCGAAAAGGCAAACGTCCGGCTCCTTCTCCCACAGGGAAACGCCCAGGCCTGAAAGCTGTTGCTGCTCTTCACGGTGCCTTGGTGCCCTATCTACAGGAACAACAGCAGTGGGGTCTGGGCTTTCCCAGAGACGCAACATCTCATGGCGCTCCGCCGCGGCAGAGCCTCTTGCCGAAAAGGCAAACGTCCGGCTCCTTCTCCCACAGGGAAGGGCCCAGCCCTGAAGGCTGTTGCTGCTCTTCACGGTGCCTTGGCGCCCTATCTACAGGCACAACAGCACTGGGGATCTGGGCTTTCCCAGAGACGCAACATCTCATGGCGCTCCGCCGCGGCAGAGCCTCTTGCCGAAAAGGCAAACGTCCGGCTCCTTCTGCCCCAGGGAAATGCCCAGCCCTGAAAGCTGTTGCTGCTCTTCACGGTGCCTTGGCACCCTATCTACAGGCACAACAGCACTGGGCATCTGGGCTTTCCCAGAGACGCAACATCTCATGGCGCTCGGCCGCGGCAGAGCCTCTTGCCGAAAAGGCAAACATCCGGCTCCTTCTCCCACAGGGAAGGGCCCAGCCCTGAAAGCTGTTGCTGCTCTTCACGGTGCCTTGGTGCCCTATCTACAGGCACAACAGCACTGGGGATCTGGGCTTTCCCAGAGATGCAACATCTCATGGCGCTCGGCCGCGGCAGAGCCACTTGCCGAAAAGGCAAACGTCCGGCTCCTTCTCCCACAGGGAAGGGCCCAGGCCTGAAAGCTGTTGCTGCTCTTCACGGTGCCTTGGCGCCCTATCTACAGGCACAACGGCACTGGAGATATGGGCTTTCCCAGAGATGCAACATCTCATGGCGCTCGTCCGCGGCAGAGCCTCTTGCCGAAAAGGCAAACGTCCGGCTCCTTCTCCCACAGGGAAGGGCCCAGCCCTGAAAGCTGTTGCTGCTCTTCACGGTGCCTTGGCACCCTATGTACAGGCACAACTGCACTGGGGATCAGGGCTTTCCCAGAGACGCAACATCTCATGGCGCTCGGCCGCGGCAGAGCCTCTTGCCGAAAAGGCAAACGTCCGGCTCCTTCTCCCACAGGGAAGGGCCCAGCCCTGAAAGCTGTTGCTGCTCTTCACGGTGCCTTGGTGCCCTATCAACAGGAACAACAGCACTGGGCATCTGGGCTTTCCCAGAGACGCAACATCTCATGGCACAGGCCGCGGCAGAGCCTCTTGCCGAAAAGGCAAACGTCCGGCTCCTTCTGCCACAGGGAAGGGCCCAGCCCTGAAAGCTGTTGCTGCTCTTCACGGTGCCTTGGTGCCCTATCTACAGGCACAACAGCACTGGGGATCTGGGCTTTCCCAGAGATGCAACATCTCATGGCGCTCGGCCGCGGCAGAGCCTCTTGCCGAAAAGGCAAACGTCCGGCTCCTTCTCCCACAGGGAAACGCCCAGCCCTGAAAGCTGTTGCTGCTCTTCACGGTGCCTTGGTGCCCTATCTACAGGCACAACAGCACTGGGGATCTGGGCTTTCCCAGAGACGCAACATCTCATGGCGCTCGGCCGCAGCAGAGCCTCTTGCCGAAAAGGCAAACGTCGGGCTCCTTCTCCCACAGGGAAGGGCCCAGCCCTGAAAGCTGTTGCTGCTCTTCACGGTGCCTTGGTGCCCTATCTACAGGCACAACAGCACTGGGGATCTGGGCTTTTCCAGAGACGCAACATCTCATGGCGCTCGGCCGCGGCAGAGCCTCTTGCCGAAAAGGCAAACGTCCGGCTGCTTCTGCCCCAGGGAAGGGCCCAGCCCTGAAAGCTGTTGCTGCTCTTCACGGTGCCTTGGCGCCCTATCTACAGGCACAACGGCAGTGGGGATCTGTGCTTTCCCAGAGACGCAACATCTCATGGCGCTCAGCCGCGGCAGAGCCTCTTGCCGAAAAGGCAAACGTCCGGCTCCTTCTGCCCCAGGGAAGGGCCCAGCCCCGAAAGCTGTTGCTGCTCTTCACGGTGCCTTGGTGCCCTATCAACAGGAACAACAGCACTGGGCATCTGGGCTTTCCCAGAGACGCAACATCTCATGGCACTCGTCCGCGGCAGAGCCTCTTGCCGAAAAGTCAAACGTCCGGCTCCTTCTCCCACAGGGAAGGGCCCAGCCCTGAAAGCTGTTGCTGCTCTTCACGGTGCCTTGGCACCCTATCTACAGGCACAACGGCACTGGGCATCTGGGCTTTTCCAGAGACGCAACATCTCATGGCGCTCGGCCACGGCACAGCCTCTTGCCGAAAAGGCAAACGTCCGGCTCCTTCTGCCCCAGGGAAGGGCCCAGCCCTGAAAGCTGTTGCTGCTCTTCACGGTGCCTTGGCACCCTATGTACAGGCACAACTGCACTGGGGATCAGGGCTTTCCCAGAGACGCAACATCTCATGGCGCTCGGCCACGGCAGAGCCTCTTGCCGAAAAGGCAAACGTCCGGCTCCTTCTCCCACAGGGAAACGCCCAGGCCTGAAAGCTGTTGCTGCTCTTCACGGTGCCTTGGTGCCCTATCTACAGGAACAACAGCACTAGGCATCTGGGCTTTCCCAGAGACGCAACATCTCATGGCGCAGGCCGCGGCAGAGCCTCTTGCCGAAAAGGCAAACGTCCGGCTCCTTCTCCCACAGGGAAGGGCCCAGCCCTGAAAGCTGTTGCTGCTCTTCACGGTGCCTTGGTGCCCTATCTACAGGCACAACAGCACTGGGGATCTGGGCTTTCCCAGAGATGCAACATCTCATGGCGCTCGGCCGCGGCAGAGCCTCTTGCCGAAAAGGCAAACGTCCGGCTCCTTCTCCCACAGGGAAACGCCCAGCCCTGAAAGCTGTTGCTGCTCTTCACGGTGCCTTGGTGCCCTATCTACAGGCACAACAGCACTGGGGATCTGGGCTTTCCCAGAGACGCAACATCTCATGGCACTCGTCCGCGGCAGAGCCTCTTGCCGAAAAGGCAAACGTCCGGCTCCTTCTCCCACAGGGAAGGGCCCAGCCCTGAAAGCTGTTGTTGCTCTTCACGGTGCCTTGGCACCCTATCTACAGGCACAACGGCACTGGGGATCTGGGCTTTCCCAGAGACGCAACATCTCATGGCGCTCGGCCGCGGCAGAGCCTCTTGCCGAAAAGGCAAACATCCGGCTCCTTCTGCCCCAGGGAAGGGCCCAGCCCTGAAAGCTGTTGCTGCTCTTCACGGTGCCTTGGTGCCCTATCTACAGGAACAACAGCACTGGGCATCTGGGCTTTTCCAGAGACGCAACATCTCATGGCGCTCGGCCGCGGCAGAGCCTCTTGCCGAAAAGGCAAACGTCCGGCTCCTTCTCCCACAGGGAAGGGCCCAGCCCTGAAAGCTGTTGCTGCTCTTCACGGTGCCTTGGCACCCTATGTACAGGCACAACAGCACTGGAGATCAGGGCTTTCCCAGAGACGCAACATCTCATGGCGCTCGGCCGCGGCAGAGCCTCTTGCCGAAAAGGCAAACGTCCGGCTGCTTCTGCCCCAGGGAAGGGCCCAGCCCTGAAAGCTGTTGCTGCTCTTCACGGTGCCTTGGTGCCCTATCTACAGGCACAACAGCACTGGGGATCTGGGCTTTTCCAGAGACGCAACATCTCATGGCGCTCGGCCGCGGCAGAGCCTCTTGCCGAAAAGGCAAACGTCCGGCTCCTTCTCCCACAGGGAAATGCCCAGCCCTGAAAGCTGTTGCTGCTCTTCACGGTGTCTTGGTGCCCTATCTACAGGCAGAACAGCAGTGGGGATTTGGGCTTTCGCATAGACGCAACATCTCATGGCGCTCGGCCACGGCAGAGCCTCTTGCCGAAAAGGCAAACATCCGGCTCCTTCTCCCACAGGGAAATGCCCAGCCCTGAAAGCTGTTGCTGCTCTTCACGGTGCCTTGGTGCCCTATCTACAGGAACAACAGCAGTGGGGATCTAGGCTTTCCCAGAGACGCAACATCTCATGGCACAGGCCGCGGCAGAGCCTCTTGCCGAAAAGGCAAACGTCCGGCTCCTTCTCCCACAGGGAAGGGCCCAGCCCTGAAAGCTGTTGCTGATCTTCACGGTGCCTTGGCGCCCTATCTACAGGCACAACGGCACTGGAGATATGGGCTTTCCCAGAGATGCAACATCTCATGGCGCTCGGCCGCGGCAGAGCCTCTTGCCGAAAAGGCAAACGTCCGGCTCCTTCTCCCACAGGGAAACGCCCAGGCCTGAAAGCTGTTGCTGCTCTTCACGGTGCCTTGGTGCCCTATCTACAGGAACAACAGCAGTGGGGTCTGGGCTTTCCCAGAGACGCAACATCTCATGGCGCTCCGCCGCGGCAGAGCCTCTTGCCGAAAAGGCAAACGTCCGGCTCCTTCTCCCACAGGGAAGGGCCCAGCCCTGAAGGCTGTTGCTGCTCTTCACGGTGCCTTGGCGCCCTATCTACAGGCACAACAGCACTGGGGATCTGGGCTTTCCCAGAGACGCAACATCTCATGGCGCTCCGCCGCGGCAGAGCCTCTTGCCGAAAAGGCAAACGTCCGGCTCCTTCTGCCCCAGGGAAGGGCCCAGCCCTGAAAGCTGTTGCTGCTCTTCACGGTGCCTTGGCACCCTATCTACAGGCACAACAGCATTGGGCATCTGGGCTTTCCCAGAGACGCAACATCTCATGGCGCTCGGCCGCGGCAGAGCCTCTTGCCGAAAAGGCAAACATCCGGCTCCTTCTCCCACAGGGAAGGGCCCAGCCCTGAAAGCTGTTGCTGCTCTTCACGGTGCCTTGGTGCCCTATCTACAGGCACAACAGCACTGGGGATCTGGGCTTTCCCAGAGATGCAACATCTCATGGCGCTCGGCCGCGGCAGAGCCACTTGCCGAAAAGGCAAACGTCCGGCTCCTTCTCCCACAGGGAAGGGCCCAGGCCTGAAAGCTGTTGCTGCTCTTCACGGTGCCTTGGCGCCCTATCTACAGGCACAACGGCACTGGAGATATGGGCTTTCCCAGAGATGCAACATCTCATGGCGCTCGTCCGCGGCAGAGCCTCTTGCCGAAAAGGCAAACGTCCGGCTCCTTCTCCCACAGGGAAGGGCCCAGCCCTGAAAGCTGTTGCTGCTCTTCACGGTGCCTTGGCACCCTATGTACAGGCACAACTGCACTGGGGATCAGGGCTTTCCCAGAGACGCAACATCTCATGGCGCTCGGCCGCGGCAGAGCCTCTTGCCGAAAAGGCAAACGTCCGGCTCCTTCTGCCCCAGGGAAGGGCCCAGCCCTGAAAGCTGTTGCTGCTCTTCACGGTGCCTTGGTGCCCTATCAACAGGAACAACAGCACTGGGCATCTGGGCTTTCCCAGAGACGCAACATCTCATGGCACAGGCCGCGGCAGAGCCTCTTGCCGAAAAGGCAAACGTCCGGCTCCTTCTGCCACAGGGAAGGGCCCAGCCCTGAAAGCTGTTGCTGCTCTTCACGGTGCCTTGGTGCCCTATCTACAGGCACAACAGCACTGGGGATCTGGGCTTTCCCAGAGATGCAACATCTCATGGCGCTCGGCCGCGGCAGAGCCTCTTGCCGAAAAGGCAAACGTCCGGCTCCTTCTCCCACAGGGAAACGCCCAGCCCTGAAAGCTGTTGCTGCTCTTCACGGTGCCTTGGTGCCCTATCTACAGGCACAACAGCACTGGGGATCTGGGCTTTCCCAGAGACGCAACATCTCATGGCGCTCGGCCGCAGCAGAGCCTCTTGCCGAAAAGGCAAACGTCGGGCTCCTTCTCCCACAGGGAAGGGCCCAGCCCTGAAAGCTGTTGCTGCTCTTCACGGTGCCTTGGTGCCCTATCTACAGGCACAACAGCACTGGGGATCTGGGCTTTTCCAGAGACGCAACATCTCATGGCGCTCGGCCGCGGCAGAGCCTCTTGCCGAAAAGGCAAACGTCCGGCTGCTTCTGCCCCAGGGAAGGGCCCAGCCCTGAAAGCTGTTGCTGCTCTTCACGGTGCCTTGGCGCCCTATCTACAGGCACAACGGCAGTGGGGATCTGTGCTTTCCCAGAGACGCAACATCTCATGGCGCTCAGCCGCGGCAGAGCCTCTTGCCGAAAAGGCAAACGTCCGGCTCCTTCTGCCCCAGGGAAGGGCCCAGCCCCGAAAGCTGTTGCTGCTCTTCACGGTGCCTTGGTGCCCTATCAACAGGAACAACAGCACTGGGCATCTGGGCTTTCCCAGAGACGCAACATCTCATGGCACTCGTCCGCGGCAGACCCTCTTGCCGAAAAGTCAAACGTCCGGCTCCTTCTCCCACAGGGAAGGGCCCAGCCCTGAAAGCTGTTGCTGCTCTTCACGGTGCCTTGGCACCCTATCTACAGGCACAACGGCACTGGGCATCTGGGCTTTTCCAGAGACGCAACATCTCATGGCGCTCGGCCACGGCAGAGCCTCTTGCCGAAAAGGCAAACATCCGGCTCCTTCTGCCCCAGGGAAGGGCCCAGCCCTGAAAGCTGTTGCTGCTCTTCACGGTGCCTTGGCGCCCTATCTACAGGCACAACAGCACTGGGGATCTGGGCTTTCCCAGAGACGCAACATCTCATGGCGCTCGGCCGCGGCAGAGCCTCTTGCCGAAAAGGCAAACGTCCGGCTCCTTCTGCCCCAGGGAAGGGCCCAGCCCTGAAAGCTGTTGCTGCTCTTCACGGTGCCTTGGCACCCTATGTACAGGCACAACTGCACTGGGGATCAGGGCTTTCCCAGAGACGCAACATCTCATGGCGCTCGGCCGCGGCAGAGCCTCTTGCCGAAAAGGCAAACGTCCGGCTCCTTCTCCCACAGGGAAACGCCCAGGCCTGAAAGCTGTTGCTGCTCTTCACGGTGCCTTGGTGCCCTATCTACAGGAACAACAGCACTAGGCATCTGGGCTTTCCCAGAGACGCAACATCTCATGGCACAGGCCGCGGCAGAGCCTCTTGCCGAAAAGGCAAACGTCCGGCTCCTTCTCCCACAGGGAAGGGCCCAGCCCTGAAAGCTGTTGCTGCTCTTCACGGTGCCTTGGTGCCCTATCTACAGGCACAACAGCACTGGGGATTTGGGCTTTCCCAGAGATGCAACATCTCATGGCGCTCGGCCGCGGCAGAGCCTCTTGCCGAAAAGGCAAACGTCCGGCTCCTTCTCCCACAGGGAAACGCCCAGCCCTGAAAGCTGTTGCTGCTCTTCACGGTGCCTTGGTGCCCTATCTACAGGCACAACAGCACTGGGGATCTGGGCTTTCCCAGAGACGCAACATCTCATGGCACTCGTCCGCGGCAGAGCCTCTTGCCGAAAAGGCAAACGTCCGGCTCCTTCTCCCACAGGGAAGGGCCCAGCCCTGAAAGCTGTTGTTGCTCTTCACGGTGCCTTGGCACCCTATCTACAGGCACAACGGCACTGGGGATCTGGGCTTTCCCAGAGACGCAACATCTCATGGCGCTCGGCCGCGGCAGAGCCTCTTGCCGAAAAGGCAAACATCCGGCTCCTTCTGCCCCAGGGAAGGGCCCAGCCCTGAAAGCTGTTGCTGCTCTTCACGGTGCCTTGGTGCCCTATCTACAGGAACAACAGCACTGGGCATCTGGGCTTTTCCAGAGACGCAACATCTCATGGCGCTCGGCCGCGGCAGAGCCTCTTGCCGAAAAGGCAAACGTCCGGCTCCTTCTCCCACAGGGAAGGGCCCAGCCCTGAAAGCTGTTGCTGCTCTTCACGGTGCCTTGGCACCCTATGTACAGGCACAACAGCACTGGAGATCAGGGCTTTCCCAGAGACGCAACATCTCATGGCGCTCGGCCGCGGCAGAGCCTCTTGCCGAAAAGGCAAACGTCCGGCTGCTTCTGCCCCAGGGAAGGGCCCAGCCCTGAAAGCTGTTGCTGCTCTTCACGGTGCCTTGGTGCCCTATCTACAGGCACAACAGCACTGGGGATCTGGGCTTTCCCAGAGACGCAACATCTCATGGCGCTCGGCCGCGGCAGAGCCTCTTGCCGAAAAGGCAAACGACCGGCTCCTTCTGCCACAGGGAAGGGCCCAGCCCTGAAAGCTGTTGCTGCTCTTCACGGTGCCTTGGCGCCCTATCTACAGGCACAACAGCAGTGGGGATCTGGGCTTTCCCAGAGACGCAACATCTCATGGCACTCGTCCGCGGCAGAGCCTCTTGCCGAAAAGGCAAACGTCCGGCTCCTTCTCCCACAGGGAAGGGCCCAGCCCTGAAAGCTGTTGTTGCTCTTCACGGTGCCTTGGCACCCAATCTACAGGCACAACGGCACTGGGCATCTGGGCTTTTCCAGAGACGCAACATCTCATGGCGCTCGGCCGCGGCAGAGCCTCTTGCCGAAAAGGCAAACATCCGTCTCCTTCTGCCCCAGAGAAGGGCCCAGCCCTGAAAGCTGTTGCTGCTCTTCACGGTGCCTTGGCGCCCTATCTACAGGCACAACAGCACTGGGGATCTGGGCTTTCCCAGAGACGCAACATCTCATGGCGCTCGGCCGCGGCAGAGCCTCTTGCTGAAAAGGCAAACGTCCGGCTCCTTCTCCCACAGGGAAGGGCCCAGCCCTGAAAGCTGTTGCTGCTCTTCACGGTGCCTTGGCGCCCTATCTACAGGCACAACAGCACTGGGCATCTGGGCTTTCCCAGAGACGCAACATCTCATGGCGCTCGGCCGCGGCAGAGCCTCTTGCCGAAAAGGCAAACGTCCGGCTCCTTCTCCCACAGGGAAGGGCCCAGCCCTGAAAGCTGTTGCTGCTCTTCACGGTGCCTTGGCACCCTATGTACAGGCACAACAGCACTGGGGATCTGGGCTTTCCCAGAGACGCAACATCTCATGGCGCTCGGCCGCAGCAGAGCCTCTTGCCGAAAAGGCAAACGTCCGGCTCCTTCTCCCACAGGGAAGGGCCCAGCCCTGAAAGCTGTTGCTGCTCTTCACGGTGCCTTGGTGCCCTATCTACAGGCACAACAGCACTGGGGATCTGGGCTTTTCCAGAGACGCAACATCTCATGGCGCTCGGCCGCGGCAGAGCCTCTTGCCGAAAAGGCAAACGTCCGGCTTCTTCTCCCACAGGGAAATGCCCAGGCCTGAAAGCTGTTGCTGCTCTTAACGGTGTCTTGGTGCCCTATCTACAGGCACAACAGCACTGGGGATCTGGGCTTTCCCAGAGACGCAACATCTCATGGCGCTCGGCCACGGCAGAGCCTCTTGCCGAAAAGGCAAACGTCCGGCTCCTTCTCCCACAGGGAAACGCCCAGCCCTGAAAGCTGTTGCTGTTCTTCACGGTGCCTTGGCACCCTATCTACAGGCACAACGGCACTGGGGATCTGGGCTTTCCCAGAGACGCAAGATCTCATGGCGCTCGGCCGCGGCAGAGCCTCTTGCCGAAAAGGCAAACATCCGGCTCCTTCTCCCACAGGGAAATGCCCAGCCCTGAAAGCTGTTGCTGCTCTTCACGGTGCCTTGGTGCCCTATCTACAGGAACAACAGCACTGGGCGTCTGGGCTTTTCCAGAGACGCAACATCTCATGGCGCTCGGCCGCGGCAGAGCCTCTTGCCGAAAAGGCAAACGTCCGGCTACTTCTCCCACAGGGAAGGGCCCAGCCCTGAAAGCTGTTGCTGCTCTTCACGGTGCCTTGGCACCCTATGTACAGGCACAACAGCACTGGAGATCAGGGCTTTCCCAGAGACGCAACATCTCATGGCGCTCGGCCGCGGCAGAGCCTCTTGCCGAAAAGGCAAACGTCCGGCTGCTTCTGCCCCAGGGAAGGGCCCAGCCCTGAAAGCTGTTGCTGCTCTTCACGGTGCCTTGGTGCCCTATCTACAGGCACAACAGCACTGGGGATCTGGGCTTTCCCAGAGACGCAACATCTCTTGGCGCTCGGCCGCGGCAGAGCCTCTTGCCGAAAAGGCAAACGTCCGGCTCCTTCTGCCACAGGGAAGGGCCCAGCCCTGAAAGCTGTTGCTGCTCTTCACGGTGCCTTGGTGCCCTATCAACAGGAACAACAGCACTGGGCATCTGGGCTTTCCCAGAGACGCAACATCTCATGGCACTCGGGCGCGGCAGAGCCTCTTGCCGAAAAGGCAAACGTCCGGCTCCTTCTCCCACAGGGAAGGGCCCAGCCCTGAAAGCTGTTGTTGCTCTTCACGGTGCCTTGGCACCCAATCTACAGGCACAACGGCACTGGGCATCTGGCTTTTCCAGAGACGCAACATCTCATGGCGCTCGGCCGCGGCAGAGCCTCTTGCCGAAAAGGCAAACGTCCGGCTGCTTCTGCCCCAGGGAAGGGCCCAGCCCTGAAAGCTGTTGCTGCTCTTCACGGTGCCTTGGCGCCCTATCTACAGGCACAACGGCAGTGGGGATCTGGGCTTTCCCAGAGACGCAACATCTCATGGCGCTCGGCCGCGGCAGAGCCTCTTGCCGAAAAGGCAAACGTCCGGCTCCTTCTCCCACAGGGAAGGGCCCAGCCCTGAAAGCTGTTGCTGCTCTTCACGGTGCCTTGGCGCCCTATCTACAGGCACAACAGCACTGGGCATCTGGGCTTTCCCAGAGACGCAACATCTCATGGCGCTCGGCCGCAGCAGAGCCTCTTGCCGAAAAGGCAAACGTCCGGCTCCTTCTCCCACAGGGAAGGGCCCAGCCCTGAAAGCTGTTGCTGCTCTTCACGGTGCCTTGGTGCCCTATCTACAGGCACAACAGCACTGGGGATCTGGGCTTTTCCAGAGACGCAACATCTCATGGCGCTCGGCCGCGGCAGAGCCTTTTGCCGAAAAGGCAAACGTCCGGCTGCTTCTGCCCCAGGGAAGGGCCCAGCCCTGAAAGCTGTTGCTGCTCTTCATGGTGCCTTGGCGCCCTATCTACAGGCACAACGGCAGTGGGGATCTGGGCTTTCCCAGAGACGCAACATCTCATGGCGCTCAGCCGCGGCAGAGCCTCTTGCCGAAAAGGCAAACGTCCGGCTCCTTCTCCCACAGGGAAACGGCCAGGCCTGAAAGCTGTTGCTGCTCTTCACGGTGCCTTGGCACCCTATCTACAGGCACAACAGCACTGGAGATATGGGCTTTCCCAGAGACGCAACATCTCATGGCGCTCGGCCGCGGCAGAGCCTCTTGCCGAAAAGGCAAACGTCCGGCTCCTTCTGCCCCAGGGAAGGGCCCAGCCCTGAAAGCTGTTGCTGCTCTTCACGGTGCCTTGGCACCCTATCTACAGGCACAACGGCACTGGGCATCTGGGCTTTTCCAGAGACGCAACATCTCATGGCGCTCGGCCACGGCAGAGCCTCTTGCCGAAAAGGCAAACATCCGGCTCCTTCTGCCCCAGGGAAGGGCCCAGCCCTGAAAGCTGTTGCTGCTCTTCACGGTGCCTTGGCGCCCTATCTACAGGCACAACAGCACTGGGGATCTGGGCTTTCCCAGAGACGCAACATCTCATGGCGCTCGGCCGCGGCAGAGCCTCTTGCCGAAAAGGCAAACGTCCGGCTCCTTCTCCCACAGGGAAGGGCCCAGCTTTGAAAGCTGTTGCTGCTCTTCATGGTGCCTTGGCACCCTATGTACAGGCACAACTGCACTGGGGATCAGGGCTTTCCCAGAGACGCAACATCTCATGGCGCTCGGCCGCGGCAGAGCCTCTTGCCGAAAAGGCAAACGTCCGGCTCCTTCTCCCACAGGGAAACGCCCAGGCCTGAAAGCTGTTGCTGCTCTTCACGGTGCCTTGGTGCCCTATCTACAGGAACAACAGCACTGGGCATCTGGGCTTTCCCAGAGACGCAACATCTCATGGCACAGGCCGCGGCAGAGCCTCTTGCCGAAAAGGCAAACGTCCGGCTCCTTCTCCCACAGGGAAGGGCCCAGCCCTGAAAGCTGTTGCTGCTCTTCACGGTGCCTTGGTGCCCTATCTACAGGCACAACAGCACTGGGGATCTGAGCTTTCCCAGAGATGCAACATCTCATGGCGCTCGGCCACGGCAGAGCCTCTTGCCGAAAAGGCAAACGTCCGGCTCCTTCTGCCACAGCGAAACGCCCAGCCCTGAAAGCTGTTGCTGCTCTTCACGGTGCCTTGGTGCCCTATCTACAGGCACAACAGCACTGGGGATCTGGGCTTTCCCAGAGACGCAACATCTCATGGCGCTCGGCCGCAGCAGAGCCTCTTGCCGAAAAGGCAAACGTCGGGCTCCTTCTCCCACAGGGAAGGGCCCAGCCCTGAAAGCTGTTGCTGCTCTTCACGGTGCCTTGGTGCCCTATCTACAGGCACAACGGCACTGGGGATCTGGGCTTTCCCAGAGACGCAACATCTCATGGCGCTCGGCCGCGGCAGAGCCTCTTGCCGAAAAGGCAAACATCCGGCTCCTTCTCCCACAGGGAAATGCCCAGCCCTGAAAGCTGTTGCTGCTCTTCACGGTGCCTTGGCACCCTATGTACAGGCACAACAGCACTGGGGATCTGGGCTTTCCCAGAGACGCAACATCTCATGGCGCTCGGCCGCGGCAGAGCCTCTTGCCGAAAAGGCAAATGTCCGGCTCCTTCTGCCCCAGGGAAGGGCCCAGCCCTGAAAGCTGTTGCTGCTCTTCACGGTGCCTTGGTGCCCTATCAACAGGAACAACAGCACTGGGCATCTGGGCTTTCCCAGAGACGCAACATCTCATGGCACTCGTCCGCGCCAGAGCCTCTTGCCGAAAAGGCAAACATCCGGCTCCTTCTCCCACAGGGAAGGGCCCAGCCCTGAAAGCTGTTGTTGCTCTTCACGGTGCCTTGGTGCCCTATCTACAGGCACAACGGCACTGGGGATCTGGGCTTTCCCAGAGACGCAACATCTCATGGCGCTCGGCCGCGGCAGAGCCTCTTGCCGAAAAGGCAAACGTCCGGCTCCTTCTGCCCCAGGGAAGGGCCCAGCCCTGAAAGCTGTTGCTGCTCTTCACGGTGCCTTGGCACCCTATCTACAGGCACAACGGCACTGGGCATCTGGGCTTTTCCAGAGACGCAACATCTCATGGCGCTCGGCCACGGCAGAGCCTCTTGCCGAAAAGGCAAACATCCGGCTCCTTCTGCCCCAGGGAAGGGCCCAGCCCTGAAAGCTGTTGCTGCTCTTCACGGTGCCTTGGCGCCCTATCTACAGGCACAACAGCACTGGGGATCTGGGCTTTCCCAGAGACGCAACATCTCATGGCGCTCGGCCGCGGCAGAGCCTCTTGCCGAAAAGGCAAACGTCCGGCTCCTTCTCCCACAGGGAAGGGCCCAGCTTTGAAAGCTGTTGCTGCTCTTCATGGTGCCTTGGCACCCTATGTACAGGCACAACTGCACTGGGGATCAGGGCTTTCCCAGAGACGCAACATCTCATGGCGCTCGGCCGCGGCAGAGCCTCTTGCCGAAAAGGCAAACGTCCGGCTCCTTCTCCCACAGGGAAACGCCCAGGCCTGAAAGCTGTTGCTGCTCTTCACGGTGCCTTGGTGCCCTATCTACAGGAACAACAGCACTGGGCATCTGGGCTTTCCCAGAGACGCAACATCTCATGGCACAGGCCGCGGCAGAGCCTCTTGCCGAAAAGGCAAATGTCCGGCTGTTTCTGCCCCAGGGAAGGGCCAAGCCCTGAAAGCTGTTGCTGCTATTCACGGTGCCTTGGTGCCCTATCTACAGGAACAACAGCACTGGGCATCTGGGCTTTCCCAGAGACGAAACATCTCATGGCGCTCGGCCGCAGCAGAGCCTCTTGCCGAAAAGGCAAACGTCCGGCTCCTTCTCCCACAGGGAAGGGCCCAGCCCTGAAAGCTGTTGCTGCTCTTCACGGTGCCTTGGTGCCCTATCTACAGGCACAATAGCACTGGGCATCTGGGCTTTCCCAGAGATGCAACATCTCATGGCGCTCGGCCGCGGCAGAGCCTCTTGCCGAAAAGGCAAACATCCGGCTCCTTCTCCCACAGGGTAATGCCCAGTCCTGAAAGCTGTTGCTGCTCTTCACGGTGCCTTGGCACCCTATGTACAGGCACAACAGCACTGGGGATCAGGGCTTTCCCAGAGACGCAACATCTCATGGCGCTCGGCCGCGGCAGAGCCTCTTGCCGAAAAGGCAAACGTCCGGCTCCTTCTACCCAGGGAAGGGCCCAGCCCTGAAAGCTGTTGCTGCTCTTCACGGTGCCTTGGTGCCCTATCAACAGGAACAACAGCACTGGGCATCTGGGCTTTCCCAGAGACGCAACATCTCATGGCACTCGGGCGCGGCAGAGCCTCTTGCCGAAAAGGCAAACGTCCGGCTCCTTCTCCCACAGGGAAGGGCCCAGCCCTGAAAGCTGTTGTTGCTCTTCACGGTGCCTTGGCACCCAATCTACAGGCACAACGGCACTGGGCATCTGGGCTTTTCCAGAGACGCAACATCTCATGGCGCTCGGCCGCGGCAGAGCCTCTTGCCGAAAAGGCAAACATCCGGCTCCTTCTGCCCCAGGGAAGGGCCCAGCCCTGAAAGCTGTTGCTGCTCTTCACGGTGCCTTGGCGCCCTATCTACAGGCACAACAGCACTGGGGATCTGGGCTTTCCCAGAGACGCAACATCTCATGGCGCTCGGCCGCGGCAGAGCCTCTTGCTGAAAAGGCAAACGTCCGGCTCCTTCTCCCACAGGGAAGGGCCCAGCCCTGAAAGCTGTTGCTGCTCTTCACGGTGCCTTGGCGCCCTATCTACAGGCACAACAGCACTGGGCATCTGGGCTTTCCCAGAGACGCAACATCTCATGGCGCTCGGCCGCGGCAGAGCCTCTTGCCGAAAAGGCAAACGTCCGGCTCCTTCTCCCACAGGGAAGGGCCCAGCCCTGAAAGCTGTTGCTGCTCTTCACGGTGCCTTGGCACCCTATGTACAGGCACAACAGCACTGGGGATCTGGGCTTTCCCAGAGACGCAACATCTCATGGCGCTCGGCCGCAGCAGAGCCTCTTGCCGAAAAGGCAAACGTCCGGCTCCTTCTCCCACAGGGAAGGGCCCAGCCCTGAAAGCTGTTGCTGCTCTTCACGGTGCCTTGGTGCCCTATCTACAGGCACAACAGCACTGGGGATCTGGGCTTTTCCAGAGACGCAACATCTCATGGCGCTCGGCCGCGGCAGAGCCTCTTGCCGAAAAGGCAAACGTCCGGCTGCTTCTGCCCCAGGGAAGGGCCCAGCCCTGAAAGCTGTTGCTGCTCTTCACGGTGCCTTGGCGCCCTATCTACAGGCACAACGGCAGTGGGGATCTGGGCTTTCCCAGAGACGCAACATCTCATGGCGCTCGGCCGCGGCAGAGCCTCTTGCCGAAAAGGCAAACGTCCGGCTCCTTCTCCCACAGGGAAGGGCCCAGCCCTGAAAGCTGTTGCTGCTCTTCACGGTGCCTTGGCGCCCTATGTACAGGCACAACAGCACTGGGGATCTGGGCTTTCCCAGAGACGCAACATCTCATGGCGCTCGGCCGCAGCAGAGCCTCTTGCCGAAAAGGCAAACGTCCGGCTCCTTCTCCCACAGGGAAGGGCCCAGCCCTGAAAGCTGTTGCTGCTCTTCACGGTGCCTTGGTGCCCTATCTACAGGCACAACAGCACTGGGGATCTGGGCTTTTCCAGAGACGCAACATCTCATGGCGCTCGGCCGCGGCAGAGCCTCTTGCCGAAAAGGCAAACGTCCGGCTGCTTCTGCCCCAGGGAAGGGCCCAGCCCTGAAAGCTGTTGCTGCTCTTCATGGTGCCTTGGCGCCCTATCTACAGGCACAACGGTAGTGGGGATCTGGGCTTTCCCAGAGACGCAACATCTCATGGCGCTCAGCCGCGGCAGAGCCTCTTGCCGAAAAGGCAAACGTCCGGCTCCTTCTCCCACAGGGAAACGGCCAGGCCTGAAAGCTGTTGCTGCTCTTCACGGTGCCTTGGCACCCTATCTACAGGCACAACAGCACTGGGGATCTGTGCTTTCCCAGAGACGCAACATCTCATGGCGCTCGGCCGCGGCAGAGCCTCTTGCCGAAAAGGCAAACGTCCGGCTCCTTCTCCCACAGGGAAGGGCCCAGCTTTGAAAGCTGTTGCTGCTCTTCATGGTGCCTTGGCACCCTATGTACAGGCACAACTGCACTGGGGATCAGGGCTTTCCCAGAGACGCAACATCTCATGGCGCTCGGCCGCGGCAGAGCCTCTTGCCGAAAAGGCAAACGTCCGGCTCCTTCTCCCACAGGGAAACGCCCAGGCCTGAAAGCTGTTGCTGCTCTTCACGGTGCCTTGGTGCCCTATCTACAGGAACAACAGCACTGGGCATCTGGGCTTTCCCAGAGACGCAACATCTCATGGCACAGGCCGCGGCAGAGCCTCTTGCCGAAAAGGCAAACGTCCGGCTCCTTCTCCCACAGGGAAGGGCCCAGCCCTGAAAGCTGTTGCTGCTCTTCACGGTGCCTTGGTGCCCTATCTACAGGCACAACAGCACTGGGGATCTGGGCTTTCCCAGAGATGCAACATCTCATGGCGCTCGGCCACGGCAGAGCCTCTTGCCGAAAAGGCAAACGTCCGGCTCCTTCTGCCACATGGAAACGCCCAGCCCTGAAAGCTGTTGCTGCTCTTCACGGTGCCTTGGTGCCCTATCTACAGGCACAACAGCACTGGGGATCTGGGCTTTCCCAGAGACGCAACATCTCATGGCGCTCGGCCGCAGCAGAGCCTCTTGCCGAAAAGGCAAACGTCGGGCTCCTTCTCCCACAGGGAAGGGCCCAGCCCTGAAAGCTGTTGCTGCTCTTCACGGTGCCTTGGTGCCCTATCTACAGGCACAACGGCACTGGGGATCTGGGCTTTCCCAGAGACGCAACATCTCATGGCGCTCGGCCGCGGCAGAGCCTCTTGCCGAAAAGGCAAACATCCGGCTCCTTCTCCCACAGGGAAATGCCCAGCCCTGAAAGCTGTTGCTGCTCTTCACGGTGCCTTGGCACCCTATGTACAGGCACAACAGCACTGGGGATCTGGGCTTTCCCAGAGACGCAACATCTCATGGCGCTCGGCCGCGGCAGAGCCTCTTGCCGAAAAGGCAAATGTCCGGCTCCTTCTGCCCCAGGGAAGGGCCCAGGCCTGAAAGCTGTTGCTGCTCTTCACGGTGCCTTGGTGCCCTATCAACAGGAACAACAGCACTGGGCATCTGGGCTTTCCCAGAGACGCAACATCTCATGGCACTCGTCCGCGCCAGAGCCTCTTGCCGAAAAGGCAAACATCCGGCTCCTTCTCCCACAGGGAAGGGCCCAGCCCTGAAAGCTGTTGTTGCTCTTCACGGTGCCTTGGTGCCCTATCTACAGGCACAACGGCACTGGGGATCTGGGCTTTCCCAGAGACGCAACATCTCATGGCGCTCGGCCGCGGCAGAGCCTCTTGCCGAAAAGGCAAACGTCCGGCTCCTTCTGCCCCAGGGAAGGGCCCAGCCCTGAAAGCTGTTGCTGCTCTTCACGGTGCCTTGGTGCCCTATCTACAGGAACAACAGCACTGGGCATCTGGGCTTTTCCAGAGACGCAACATCTCATGGCGCTCGGCCGCGGCAGAGCCTCTTGCCGAAAAGGGAAACGTCCGGCTCCTTCTCCCACAGGGAAGGGCCCAGCCCTGAAAGCTGTTGCTGCTCTTCACGGTGCCTTGGCACCCTATGTACAGGCACAACAGCACTGGAGATCAGGGCTTTCCCAGAGACGCAACATCTCATGGCGCTCGGCCGCGGCAGAGCCTCTTGCCGAAAAGGCAAACGTCCGGCTGTTTCTGCCCCAGGGAAGGGCCCAGCCCTGAAAGCTGTTGCTGCTCTTCACGGTGCATTGGTGCCCTATCAACAGGAACAACAGCACTGGGCATCTGGGCTTTCCCAGAGACGCAACATCTCATGGCACTCGTCCGCGGCAGAGCCTCTTGCCGAAAAGGCAAACGTCCGGCTCCTTCTCCCACAGGGAAGGGCCCAGCCCTGAAAGCTGTTGTTGCTCTTCACGGTGCCTTGGCACCCAATCTACAGGCACAACGGCACTGGGCATCTGGGCTTTTCCAGAGACGCAACATCTCATGGCGCTCGGCCGCGGCAGAGCCTCTTGCCGAAAAGGCAAACGTCCGGCTCCTTCTGCCCCAGGGAAGGGCCCAGCCCTGAAAGCTGTTGCTGCTCTTCACGGTGCCTTGGCGCCCTATCTACAGACACAACAGCACTGGGGATCTGGGCTTTCCCAGAGACGCAACATCTCATGGCGCTCGGCCGCGGCAGAGCCTCTTGCTGAAAAGGCAAACGTCCGGCTCCTTCTCCCACAGGGAAGGGCCCAGCCCTGAAAGCTGTTGCTGCTCTTCACGGTGCCTTGGCACCCTATGTACAGGCACAACAGCACTGGGGATCAGGGCTTTCCCAGAGACGCAACATCTCATGGCGCTCGGCCGCGGCAGAGCCTCTTGCCGAAAAGGCAAACGTCCGGCTCCTTCTCCCACAGGGAAGGGCCCAGCCCTGAAAGCTGTTGCTGCTCTTCACGGTGCCTTGGCACCCTATGTAGAGGCACAACAGCACTGGGGATCTAGGCTTTCCCAGAGACGCAACATCTCATGGCGCTCGGCCGCGGCAGAGCCTCTTGCCGAAAAGGCAAACGTCCGGCTGATTCTGCCCCAGGGAAACGGCCAGGCCTGAAAGCTGTTGCTGCTCTTCACGGTGCCTTCGCACCCTATCTACAGGCACAACAGCACTGGAGATATGGGCTTTCCCAGAGACGCAACATCTCATGGCGCTCGGCCGCGGCAGAGCCTCTTGCCGAAAAGGCAAACGTCCGGCTCCTTCTGCCCCAGGGAAGGGCCCAGCCCTGAAAGCTGTTGCTGCTCTTCACGGTGCCTTGGCACCCTATGTACAGGCACAACAGCACTGGGGATCTAGGCTTTCCCAGAGACGCAACATCTCATGGCGCTCGGCCGCGGCAGAGCCTCTTGCCGAAAAGGCAAACGTCCGGCTGATTCTGCCCCAGGGAAACGGCCAGGCCTGAAAGCTGTTGCTGCTCTTCACGGTGCCTTCGCACCCTATCTACAGGCACAACAGCACTGGAGATATGGGCTTTCCCAGAGACGCAACATCTCATGGCGCTCGGCCGCGGCAGAGCCTCTTGCCGAAAAGGCAAACGTCCGGCTCCTTCTGCCCCAGGGAAGGGCCCAGCCCTGAAAGCTGTTGTTGCTCTTCACGGTGCCTTGGCACCCTATCTACAGGCACAACGGCACTGGGCATCTGGGCTTTCCCAGAGACGCAACATCTCATGGCGCTCGGCCGCGGCAGAGCCTCTTGCCGAAAAGGCAAACATCCGGCTCCTTCTGCCCCAGGGAAGGGCCCAGCCCTTAAAGCTGTTGCTGCTCTTCACGGTGCCTTGGTGCCCTATCAACAGGAACAACAGCACTGGGGATCTGGGCTTTCCCAGAGACGCAACATCTCATGGCACTCGTCCGCGGCAGAGCCTCTTGCCGAAAAGGCAAACATCCGGCTCCTTCTCCCACAGGGAAGGGCCCAGCCCTGAAAGCTGTTGTTGCTCTTTACGGTGCCTTGGCACCCTATCTACAGGCACAACGGCACTGGGGATCTGGGCTTTCCCAGAGACGCAACATCTCATGGCGCTCGGCCGCGGCAGAGCCTCTTGCCGAAAAGGCAAACGTCCGGCTCCTTCTGCCCCAGGGAAGGGCCCAGCCCTGAAAGCTGTTGCTGCTCTTCACGGTGCCTTGGCACCCAATCTACAGGCACAACGGCACTGGGCATCTGGGCTTTTCCAGAGACGCAACATCTCATGGCGCTCGGCCGCGGCAGAGCCTCTTGCCGAAAAGGCAAACATCCGGCTCCTTCTGCCCCAGGGAAGGGCCCAGCCCTGAAAGCTGTTGCTGCTCTTCACGGTGCCTTGGCGCCCTATCTACAGACACAACAGCACTGGGCATCTGGGCTTTCCCAGAGACGCAACATCTCATGGCGCTCGGCCGCGGCAGAGCCTCTTGCTGAAAAGGCAAACGTCCGGCTCCTTCTCCCACAAGTAAGGGCCCAGCCCTGAAAGCTGTTGCTGCTCTTCACGGTGCCTTGGCACCCTATCTACAGGCACAACAGCACTGGGGATCAGGGCTTTCCCAGAGACGCAACATCTCATGGCGCTCGGCCGCGGCAGAGCCTCTTGCCGAAAAGGCAAACGTCCGGCTCCTTCTCCCACAGGGAAGGGCCCAGCCCTGAAAGCTGTTGCTGCTCTTCACGGTGCCTTGGCACCCTATGTACAGGCACAACAGCACTGGGGATCAGGGCTTTCCCAGAGACGCAACATCTCATGGCGCTCGGCCGCGGCATAGCCTCTTGCCGAAAAGGCAAACGTCCGGCTGCTTCTGCCCCAGGGAAACGGCCAGGCCTGAAAGCTGTTGCTGCTCTTCACGGTGCCTTGGCACCCTATTTACAGGCACAACAGCACTGGAGATATGGGCTTTCCCAGAGACGCAACATCTCATGGCGCTCGGCCGCGGCAGAGCCTCTTGCCGAAAAGGCAAACGTCCGGCTCTTTCTGCCCCAGGGAAGGGCCCAGCCCTGAAAGCTGTTGCTGCTCTTCACGGTGCCTTGGTGCCCTATCAACAGGAACAACAGCACTGGGCATCTGGGCTTTCCCAGAGACGCAACATCTCATGGCGCTCGGCCGCGGCAGAGCCTCTTGCCGAAAAGGCAAACGTCCGGCTCCTTCTCCACAGGGAAGGGCCCAGCCCTGAAAGCTGTTGTTGCTCTTCACGGTGCCTTGGCACCCTATCTACAGGCACAACGGCACTGGGGATCTGGGCTTTCCCGGAGACGCAACATCTCATGGCGCTCGGCCGCGGCAGAGCCTCTTGCCGAAAAGGCAAACATCCGGCTCCTTCTGCCCCAGGGAAGGGCCCAGCCCTGAAAGTTGTTGCTGCTCTTCACGGTGCCTTGGCGCCCTATCTACAGGCACAACAGCACTGGGGATCTGGGCTTTCCCAGAGACGCAACATCTCATGGCGCTCGGCCGCGGCAGAGCCTCTTGCCGAAAAGGCAAACGTCCGGCTCCTTCTCCCACAGGGAAGGGCCCAGCCCTGAAAGCTGTTGCTGCTCTTCACGGTGCCTTGGCACCCTATGTACAGGCACAACAGCACTGGAGATCAGGGCTTTCCCAGAGACGCAACATCTCATGGCGCAGGCCGCGGCAGATCCTCTTGCCGAAAAGGCAAACGTCCGGCTCCTTCTCCCACAGGGAAGGGCCCAGCCCTGAAAGCTGTTGCTGCTCTTCACGGTGCCTTGGTGCCCTATCTACAGGCACAACAGCACTGGGCATCTGGGCTTTCCCAGAGATGCAACATCTCATGGCGGTCGGCCGCGGCACAGCCCCTTGCCGAAAAGGCAAACGTCCGGCTCCTTCTCCCACAGGGAAGGGCCCAGCCCTGAAAGCTGTTGCTGCTCTTCACGGTGCCTTGGCGCCCTATCTACAGGCACAACAGCACTGGGCATCTGGGCTTTCCCAGAGATGCAACACCTCATGGCGCTCGGCCACGGCAGAGCCTCTTGCCGAAAAGGCAAACGTCCGGCTCCTTCTCCCACAGGGAAGGGCCCAGCCCTGAAAGCTGTTGCTGCTCTTCACGGTGCCT
The DNA here is from genome assembly GCF_026419915.1 of Harpia harpyja. Classification (NCBI taxonomy): domain Eukaryota; kingdom Metazoa; phylum Chordata; class Aves; order Accipitriformes; family Accipitridae; genus Harpia; species Harpia harpyja. The sequence continues at coordinate 48,738 of NW_026293425.1, forward strand.
TGGCACCCTATGTACAGGCACAACAGCAGTGGGGATCAGGGCTTTCCCAGAGACGCAACATCTCATGGCGCTCGGCCGCGGCAGAGCCTCTTGCCGAAAAGGCAAACGTCCGGCTCCTTCTGCCCCAGGGAAGGGCCCAGCCCTGAAAGCTGTTGCTGCTCTTCACGGTGCCTTGGTGCCCTATCAACAGGAACAACAGCACTGGGCATTTGGGCTTTCCCAGAGACGCAACATCTCATGGCGCTCGTCCGCGGCAGAGCCTCTTGCCGAAAAGGCAAACGTCCGGCTCCTTCTCCCACAGGGAAGGGCCCAGCCCTGAAAGCTGTTGCTGCTCTTCACGGTGCCTTGGCACCCTATCTACAGGCACAACGGCACTGGGCATCTGGGCTTTCCCAGAGACGCAACATCTCATGGCGCTCGGCCGCGGCAGAGCCTCTTGCCGAAAAGGCAAACGTCCGGCTCCTTCTCCCACAGGGAACGGCCCAGCCCTGAAAGCTGTTGCTGCTCTTCACGGTGCCTTGGTGCCCTATCAACAGGAACAACAGCACTGGGCATCTGGGCTTTCCCAGAGACGCAACAACTAATGGCACTCGTCCGCGGCAGAGCCTCTTGCCGAAAAGGCAAACGTCCGGCTGCTTCTCCCACAGGGAAGGGCCCAGCCCTGAAAGCTGTTGCTGCTCTTCACGGTGCCTTGGTGCCCTATCTACAGGAACAACAGCAGTGGGGATCTGGGCTTTCCCAGAGACGCAACATCTCATGGCGCAGGCCGCGGCAGAGCCTCTTGCCGAAAAGGCAAACGTCCGGCTGCTTCTGCCCCAGGGAAGGGCCCAGCCCTGAAAGCTGTTGCTGCTCTTCACGGTGCCTTGGTGCCCTATCTACAGGCACAACAGCACTGGGGATCTGGGCTTTCCCAGAGATGCAACATCTCATGGCGGTCGGCCGCGGCACAGCCTCTTGCCGAAAAGGCAAACATCCGGCTCCTTCTGCCCCAGGGAAGGGCCCAGCCCTGAAAGCTGTTGCTGCTCTTCACGGTGCCTTGGCGCCCTATCTACAGGCACAACGGCAGTGGGGATCTGGGCTTTCCCAGAGACGCAACATCTCATGGCGTTCGGCCGCGGCAGAGCCTCTTGCCGAAAAGGCAAACGTCTGGCTCCTTCTCCCACAGGGAAGGGCCCAGCCCTGAAAGCTGTTGCTGCTCTTCACGGTGCCTTGGCACCCTATCTACAGGCACAACAGCACTGGAGATATGGGCTTTCCCAGAGACGCAACATCTCATGGCGCTCGGCCGCGGCAGAGCCTCTTGCCGAAAAGGCAAACGTCCGACTCCTTCTGCCCCAGGGAAGGGCCCAGCCCTGAAAGCTGTTGCTGCTCTTCACGGTGCCTTGATGCCCTATCAACAGGAACAACAGCACTGGGCATCTGGGCTTTCCCAGAGACGCAACATCTCATGGCGCTCGGCCGCGGCAGAGCCTCTTGCCGAAAAGGCAAACGTCCGGCTCCTTCTGCCCCAGGGAAGGGCCCAGCCCTGAAAGCTGTTGCTGCTCTTCACGGTGCCTTGGTGCCCTATCTACAGGAACAACAGCACTGGGCATCTGGGCTTTTCCAGAGACGCAACATCTCATGGCGCTCGGCCGCGGCAGAGCCTCTTGCCGAAAAGGCAAACGTCCGGCTCCTTCTGCCACAGGGAAATTCCCAGGCCTGAAAGCTGTTGCTGCTCTTAACGGTGTCTTGGTGCCCTATCTACAGGCACAACAGCACTGGGGATCTGGGCTTTCCCAGAGACGCAACATCTCATGGCGCTCGGCCGCGGCAGAGCCTCTTGCCGAAAAGGCAAACGTCCGGCTCCTTCTGCCACAGGGAAGGGCCCAGCCCTGAAAGCTGTTGCTGCTCTTCACGGTGCCTTGGTGCCCTATCAACAGGAACAACAGCACTGGGCATCTGGGCTTTCCCAGAGACGCAACATCTCATGGCACTCGTCCGCGGCAGAGCCTCTTGCTGAAAAGGCAAACGTCCAGCGCCTTCTCCCACAGGGAAGGGCCCAGCCCTGAAAGCTGTTGTTGCTCTTCACGGTGCCTTGGCACCCAATCTACAGGCACAACGGCACTGGGCATCTGGGCTTTTCCAGAGACGCAACATCTCATGGCGCTCGGCCGCGGCAGAGCCTCTTGCCGAAAAGGCAAACATCCGGCTCCTTCTGCCCCAGGGAAGGGCCCAGCCCTGAAAGCTGTTGTTGCTCTTCACGGTGCCTTGGCACCCTATCTACAGGCACAACGGCACTGGGGATCTGGGCTTTCCCGGAGACGCAACATCTCATGGCGCTCGGCCGCGGCAGAGCCTCTTGCCGAAAAGGCAAACATCCGGCTCCTTCTGCCCCAGGGAAGGGCCCAGCCCTGAAAGTTGTTGCTGCTCTTCACGGTGCCTTGGCGCCCTATCTACAGGCACAACAGCACTGGGGATCTGGGCTTTCCCAGAGACGCAACATCTCATGGCGCTCGGCCGCGGCAGAGCCTCTTGCCGAAAAGGCAAACGTCCGGCTCCTTCTCCCACAGGGAAGGGCCCAGCCCTGAAAGCTGTTGCTGCTCTTCACGGTGCCTTGGCACCCTATGTACAGGCACAACAGCACTGGAGATCAGGGCTTTCCCAGAGACGCAACATCTCATGGCGCAGGCCGCGGCAGAGCCTCTTGCCGAAAAGGCAAACGTCCGGCTCCTTCTCCCACAGGGAAGGGCCCAGCCCTGAAAGCTGTTGCTGCTCTTCACGGTGCCTTGGTGCCCTATCTACAGGCACAACAGCACTGGGCATCTGGGCTTTCCCAGAGATGCAACATCTCATGGCGGTCGGCCGCGGCACAGCCCCTTGCCGAAAAAGCAAACGTCCGGCTCCTTCTCCCACAGGGAAGGGCCCAGCCCTGAAAGCTGTTGCTGCTCTTCACGGTGCCTTGGCGCCCTATCTACAGGCACAACAGCACTGGGCATCTGGGCTTTCCCAGAGATGCAACACCTCATGGCGTTCGGCCGCGGCAGAGCCTCTTGCCGAAAAGGCAAACGTCCGGCTCCTTCTCCCACAGGGAAGGGCCCAGCCCTGAAAGCTGTTGCTGCTCTTCACGGTGCCTTGGCACCCTATGTACAGGCACAACAGCAGTTGGGATCAGGGCTTTCCCAGAGACGCAACATCTCATGGCGCTCGGCCGCGGCAGAGCCTCTTGCCGAAAAGGCAAACGTCCGGCTCCTTCTGCCCCAGGGAAGGGCCCAGCCCTGAAAGCTGTTGCTGCTCTTCACGGTGCCTTGGTGCCCTATCAACAGGAACAACAGCACTGGGCATTTGGGCTTTCCCAGAGACGCAACATCTCATGGCGCTCGTCCGCGGCAGAGCCTCTTGCCGAAAAGGCAAACGTCCGGCTCCTTCTCCCACAGGGAAGGGCCCAGCCCTGAAAGCTGTTGCTGCTCTTCACGGTGCCTTGGCACCCTATCTACAGGCACAACGGCACTGGGCATCTGGGCTTTCCCAGAGACGCAACATCTCATGGCGCTCGGCCGCGGCAGAGCCTCTTGCCGAAAAGGCAAACGTCCGGCTCCTTCTCCCACAGGGAACGGCCCAGCCCTGAAAGCTGTTGCTGCTCTTCACGGTGCCTTGGTGCCCTATCAACAGGAACAACAGCACTGGGCATCTGGGCTTTCCCAGAGACGCAACAACTAATGGCACTCGTCCGCGGCAGAGCCTCTTGCCGAAAAGGCAAACGTCCGGCTCCTTCTGCCCCAGGGAAGGGCCCAGCCCTGAAAGCTGTTGCTGCTCTTCACGGTGCCTTGGTGCCCTATCTACAGGAACAACAGCACTGGGCATCTGGGCTTTCCCAGAGACGCAACATCTCATGGCGCAGGCCGCGGCAGAGCCTCTTGCCGAAAAGGCAAACGTCCGGCTCATTCTCCCACAGGGAAGGGCCCAGCCCTGAAAGCTGTTGCTGCTCTTCACGGTGCCTTGGTGCCCTATCTACAGGCACAACAGCACTGGGGATCTGGGCTTTCCCAGAGATGCAACATCTCATGGCGCTCGGCCGCGGCACAGCCTCTTGCCGAAAAGGCAAACGTCCGGCTCCTTCTCCCACAGGGAAGGGCCCAGCCCTGAAAGCTGTTGCTGCTCTTCACGGTGCCTTGGCGCCCTATCTACAGGCACAACGGCAGTGGGGATCTGGGCTTTCCCAGAGACGCAACATCTCATGGCGTTCGGCCGCGGCAGAGCCTCTTGCCGAAAAGGCAAACGTCCGGCTCCTTCTCCCACAGGGAAGGGCCCAGCCCTGAAAGCTGTTGCTGCTCTTCACGGTGCCTTGGCACCCTATCTACAGGCACAACAGCACTGGAGATATGGGCTTTCCCAGAGACGCAACATCTCATGGCGCTCGGCCGCGGCAGAGCCTCTTGCCGAAAAGGCAAACGTCCGGCTCCTTCTGCCCCAGGGAAGGGCCCAGCCCTGAAAGCTGTTGCTGCTCTTCACGGTGCCTTGGTGCCCTATCTACAGGAACAACAGCACTGGGCATCTGGGCTTTTCCAGAGACGCAACATCTCATGGCGCTCGGCCGCGGCAGAGCCTCTTGCCGAAAAGGCAAACGTCCGGCTCCTTCTGCCACAGGGAAATTCCCAGGCCTGAAAGCTGTTGCTGCTCTTAACGGTGTCTTGGTGCCCTATCTACAGGCACAACAGCACTGGGGATCTGGGCTTTCCCAGAGACGCAACATCTCATGGCGCTCGGCCGCGGCATAGCCTCTTGCCGAAAAGGCAAACGTCCGGCTCCTTCTGCCCCAGGGAAGGGCCCAGCCCTGAAAGCTGTTGCTGCTCTTCACGGTGCCTTGGCACCCAATCTACAGGCACAACGGCACTGGGCATCTGGGCTTTTCCAGAGACGCAACATCTCATGGCGCTCGGCCGCGGCAGAGCCTCTTGCCGAAAAGGCAAACATCCGGCTCCTTCTGCCCCAGGGAAGGGCCCAGCCCTGAAAGCTGTTGCTGCTCTTCACGGTGCCTTGGCGCCCTATCTACAGACACAACAGCACTGGGCATCTGGGCTTTCCCAGAGACGCAACATCTCATGGCGCTCGGCCGCGGCAGAGCCTCTTGCTGAAAAGGCAAACGTCCGGCTCCTTCTCCCACAAGTAAGGGCCCAGCCCTGAAAGCTGTTGCTGCTCTTCACGGTGCCTTGGCACCCTATGTACAGGCACAACAGCACTGGGGATCAGGGCTTTCCCAGAGACGCAACATCTCATGGCGCTCGGCCGCGGCATAGCCTCTTGCCGAAAAGGCAAACGTCCGGCTGCTTCTGCCCCAGGGAAACGGCCAGGCCTGAAAGCTGTTGCTGCTCTTCACGGTGCCTTGGCACCCTATTTACAGGCACAACAGCACTGGAGATATGGGCTTTCCCAGAGACGCAACATCTCATGGCGCTCGGCCGCGGCAGAGCCTCTTGCCGAAAAGGCAAACGTCCGGCTCTTTCTGCCCCAGGGAAGGGCCCAGCCCTGAAAGCTGTTGCTGCTCTTCACGGTGCCTTGGTGCCCTATCAACAGGAACAACAGCACTGGGCATCTGGGCTTTCCCAGAGACGCAACATCTCATGGCGCTCGGCCGCGGCAGAGCCTCTTGCCGAAAAGGCAAACGTCCGGCTCCTTCTCCACAGGGAAGGGCCCAGCCCTGAAAGCTGTTGTTGCTCTTCACGGTGCCTTGGCACCCTATCTACAGGCACAACGGCACTGGGGATCTGGGCTTTCCCGGAGACGCAACATCTCATGGCGCTCGGCCGCGGCAGAGCCTCTTGCCGAAAAGGCAAACATCCGGCTCCTTCTGCCCCAGGGAAGGGCCCAGCCCTGAAAGTTGTTGCTGCTCTTCACGGTGCCTTGGCGCCCTATCTACAGGCACAACAGCACTGGGGATCTGGGCTTTCCCAGAGACGCAACATCTCATGGCGCTCGGCCGCGGCAGAGCCTCTTGCCGAAAAGGCAAACGTCCGGCTCCTTCTCCCACAGGGAAGGGCCCAGCCCTGAAAGCTGTTGCTGCTCTTCACGGTGCCTTGGCACCCTATGTACAGGCACAACAGCACTGGAGATCAGGGCTTTCCCAGAGACGCAACATCTCATGGCGCAGGCCGCGGCAGAGCCTCTTGCCGAAAAGGCAAACGTCCGGCTCCTTCTCCCACAGGGAAGGACCCAGCCCTGAAAGCTGTTGCTGCTCTTCACGGTGCCTTGGTGCCCTATCTACAGGCACAACAGCACTGGGCATCTGGGCTTTCCCAGAGATGCAACATCTCATGGCGGTCGGCCGCGGCACAGCCCCTTGCCGAAAAGGCAAACGTCCGGCTCCTTCTCCCACAGGGAAGGGCCCAGCCCTGAAAGCTGTTGCTGCTCTTCACGGTGCCTTGGCGCCCTATCTACAGGCACAACAGCACTGGGCATCTGGGCTTTCCCAGAGATGCAACACCTCATGGCGCTCGGCCACGGCAGAGCCTCTTGCCGAAAAGGCAAACGTCCGGCTCCTTCTCCCACAGGGAAGGGCCCAGCCCTGAAAGCTGTTGCTGCTCTTCACGGTGCCTTGGCACCCTATGTACAGGCACAACAGCAGTGGGGATCAGGGCTTTCCCAGAGACGCAACATCTCATGGCGCTCGGCCGCGGCAGAGCCTCTTGCCGAAAAGGCAAACGTCCGGCTCCTTCTGCCCCAGGGAAGGGCCCAGCCCTGAAAGCTGTTGCTGCTCTTCACGGTGCCTTGGTGCCCTATCAACAGGAACAACAGCACTGGGCATTTGGGCTTTCCCAGAGACGCAACATCTCATGGCGCTCGTCCGCGGCAGAGCCTCTTGCCGAAAAGGCAAACGTCCGGCTCCTTCTCCCACAGGGAAGGGCCCAGCCCTGAAAGCTGTTGCTGCTCTTCACGGTGCCTTGGCACCCTATCTACAGGCACAACGGCACTGGGCATCTGGGCTTTCCCAGAGACGCAACATCTCATGGCGCTCGGCCGCGGCAGAGCCTCTTGCCGAAAAGGCAAACGTCCGGCTCCTTCTCCCACAGGGAACGGCCCAGCCCTGAAAGCTGTTGCTGCTCTTCACGGTGCCTTGGTGCCCTATCAACAGGAACAACAGCACTGGGCATCTGGGCTTTCCCAGAGACGCAACAACTAATGGCACTCGTCCGCGGCAGAGCCTCTTGCCGAAAAGGCAAACGTCCGGCTGCTTCTCCCACAGGGAAGGGCCCAGCCCTGAAAGCTGTTGCTGCTCTTCACGGTGCCTTGGTGCCCTATCTACAGGAACAACAGCAGTGGGGATCTGGGCTTTCCCAGAGACGCAACATCTCATGGCGCAGGCCGCGGCAGAGCCTCTTGCCGAAAAGGCAAACGTCCGGCTGCTTCTGCCCCAGGGAAGGGCCCAGCCCTGAAAGCTGTTGCTGCTCTTCACGGTGCCTTGGTGCCCTATCTACAGGCACAACAGCACTGGGGATCTGGGCTTTCCCAGAGATGCAACATCTCATGGCGGTCGGCCGCGGCACAGCCTCTTGCCGAAAAGGCAAACGTCCGGCTCCTTCTCCCACAGGGAAGGGCCCAGCCCTGAAAGCTGTTGCTGCTCTTCACGGTGCCTTGGCGCCCTATCTACAGGCACAACGGCAGTGGGGATCTGGGCTTTCCCAGAGACGCAACATCTCATGGCGTTCGGCCGCGGCAGAGCCTCTTGCCGAAAAGGCAAACGTCTGGCTCCTTCTCCCACAGGGAAGGGCCCAGCCCTGAAAGCTGTTGCTGCTCTTCACGGTGCCTTGGCACCCTATCTACAGGCACAACAGCACTGGAGATATGGGCTTTCCCAGAGACGCAACATCTCATGGCGCTCGGCCGCGGCAGAGCCTCTTGCCGAAAAGGCAAACGTCCGACTCCTTCTGCCCCAGGGAAGGGCCCAGCCCTGAAAGCTGTTGCTGCTCTTCACGGTGCCTTGATGCCCTATCAACAGGAACAACAGCACTGGGCATCTGGGCTTTCCCAGAGACGCAACATCTCATGGCGCTCGGCCGCGGCAGAGCCTCTTGCCGAAAAGGCAAACGTCCGGCTCCTTCTGCCCCAGGGAAGGGCCCAGCCCTGAAAGCTGTTGCTGCTCTTCACGGTGCCTTGGTGCCCTATCTACAGGAACAACAGCACTGGGCATCTGGGCTTTTCCAGAGACGCAACATCTCATGGCGCTCGGCCGCGGCAGAGCCTCTTGCCGAAAAGGCAAACGTCCGGCTCCTTCTGCCACAGGGAAATTCCCAGGCCTGAAAGCTGTTGCTGCTCTTAACGGTGTCTTGGTGCCCTATCTACAGGCACAACAGCACTGGGGATCTGGGCTTTCCCAGAGACGCAACATCTCATGGCGCTCGGCCGCGGCAGAGCCTCTTGCCGAAAAGGCAAACGTCCGGCTCCTTCTCCCACAGGGAAACGCCCAGCCCTGAAAGCTGTTGCTGCTCTTCACGGTGCCTTGGTGCCCTATCAACAGGAACAACAGCACTGGGCATCTGGGCTTTCCCAGAGACGCAATATCTCATGGCACTCGTCCGCGGCAGAGCCTCTTGCTGAAAAGGCAAACGTCCAGCGCCTTCTCCCACAGGGAAGGGCCCAGCCCTGAAAGCTGTTGTTGCTCTTCACGGTGCCTTGGCACCCAATCTACAGGCACAACGGCACTGGGCATCTGGGCTTTTCCAGAGACGCAACATCTCATGGCGCTCGGCCGCGGCAGAGCCTCTTGCCGAAAAGGCAAACATCCGGCTCCTTCTGCCCCAGGGAAGGGCCCAGCCCTGAAAGCTGTTGTTGCTCTTCACGGTGCCTTGGCACCCTATCTACAGGCACAACGGCACTGGGGATCTGGGCTTTCCCGGAGACGCAACATCTCATGGCGCTCGGCCGCGGCAGAGCCTCTTGCCGAAAAGGCAAACATCCGGCTCCTTCTGCCCCAGGGAAGGGCCCAGCCCTGAAAGCTGTTGCTGCTCTTCACGGTGCCTTGGCACCCTATGTACAGGCACAACGGCACTGGGGATCTGGGCTTTCCCAGAGACGCAACATCTCATGGCGCTCGGCCGCGGCAGAGCCTCTTGCCGAAAAGGCAAACGTCCGGCTCCTTCTCCCACAGGGAAGGGCCCAGCCCTGAAAGCTGTTGCTGCTCTTCACGGTGCCTTGGTGCCCTATCTACAGGCACAACAGCACTGGGCATCTGGGCTTTCCCAGAGATGCAACATCTCATGGCGGTCGGCCGCGGCACAGCCCCTTGCCGAAAAAGCAAACGTCCGGCTCCTTCTCCCACAGGGAAGGGCCCAGCCCTGAAAGCTGTTGCTGCTCTTCACGGTGCCTTGGCGCCCTATCTACAGGCACAACAGCACTGGGCATCTGGGCTTTCCCAGAGATGCAACACCTCATGGCGCTCGGCCGCGGCAGAGCCTCTTGCCGAAAAGGCAAACGTCCGGCTCCTTCTGCCCCAGGGAAGGGCCCAGCCCTGAAAGCTGTTGCTGCTCTTCACGGTGCCTTGGTGCCCTATCAACAGGAACAACAGCACTGGGCATTTGGGCTTTCCCAGAGACGCAACATCTCATGGCGCTCGTCCGCGGCAGAGCCTCTTGCCGAAAAGGCAAACGTCCGGCTCCTTCTCCCACAGGGAAGGGCCCAGCCCTGAAAGCTGTTGCTGCTCTTCACGGTGCCTTGGCACCCTATCTACAGGCACAACGGCACTGGGCATCTGGGCTTTCCCAGAGACGCAACATCTCATGGCGCTCGGCCGCGGCAGAGCCTCTTGCCGAAAAGGCAAACGTCCGGCTCCTTCTCCCACAGGGAACGGCCCAGCCCTGAAAGCTGTTGCTGCTCTTCACGGTGCCTTGGTGCCCTATCAACAGGAACAACAGCACTGGGCATCTGGGCTTTCCCAGAGACGCAACAACTAATGGCACTCGTCCGCGGCAGAGCCTCTTGCCGAAAAGGCAAACGTCCGGCTGCTTCTCCCACAGGGAAGGGCCCAGCCCTGAAAGCTGTTGCTGCTCTTCACGGTGCCTTGGTGCCCTATCTACAGGAACAACAGCACTGGGCATCTGGGCTTTCCCAGAGACGCAACATCTCATGGCGCAGGCCGCGGCAGAGCCTCTTGCCGAAAAGGCAAACGTCCGGCTCATTCTCCCACAGGGAAGGGCCCAGCCCTGAAAGCTGTTGCTGCTCTTCACGGTGCCTTGGTGCCCTATCTACAGGCACAACAGCACTGGGGATCTGGGCTTTCCCAGAGATGCAACATCTCATGGCGGTCGGCCGCGGCACAGCCTCTTGCCGAAAAGGCAAACGTCCGGCTCCTTCTCCCACAGGGAAGGGCCCAGCCCTGAAAGCTGTTGCTGCTCTTCACGGTGCCTTGGCGCCCTATCTACAGGCACAACGGCAGTGGGGATCTGGGCTTTCCCAGAGACGCAACATCTCATGGCGTTCGGCCGCGGCAGAGCCTCTTGCCGAAAAGGCAAACGTCCGGCTCCTTCTCCCACAGGGAAGGGCCCAGCCCTGAAAGCTGTTGCTGCTCTTCACGGTGCCTTGGCACCCTATCTACAGGCACAACAGCACTGGAGATATGGGCTTTCCCAGAGACGCAACATCTCATGGCGCTCGGCCGCGGCAGAGCCTCTTGCCGAAAAGGCAAACGTCCGGCTCCTTCTGCCCCAGGGAAGGGCCCAGCCCTGAAAGCTGTTGCTGCTCTTCACGGTGCCTTGGTGCCCTATCTACAGGAACAACAGCACTGGGCATCTGGGCTTTTCCAGAGACGCAACATCTCATGGCGCTCGGCCGCGGCAGAGCCTCTTGCCGAAAAGGCAAACGTCCGGCTCCTTCTGCCACAGGGAAATTCCCAGGCCTGAAAGCTGTTGCTGCTCTTAACGGTGTCTTGGTGCCCTATCTACAGGCACAACAGCACTGGGGATCTGGGCTTTCCCAGAGACGCAACATCTCATGGCGCTCGGCCGCGGCAGAGCCTCTTGCCGAAAAGGCAAACGTCCGGCTCCTTCTCCCACAGGGAAGGGCCCAGCCCTGAAAGCTGTTGCTGCTCTTCACGGTGCCTTGGTGCCCTATCAACAGGAACAACAGCACTGGGCATCTGGGCTTTCCCAGAGACGCAACATCTCATGGCACTTGTCCGCGGCAGAGCCTCTTGCTGAAAAGGCAAACGTCCGGCGCCTTCTCCCACAGGGAAGGGCCCAGCCCTGAAAGCTGTTGTTGCTCTTCACGGTGCCTTGGCACCCAATCTACAGGCACAACAGCACTGGGGATCAGGGCTTTCCCAGAGACGCAACATCTCATGGCGCTCGGCCGCGGCAGAGCCTCTTGCCGAAAAGGCAAACGTCCGGCTCCTTCTCCCACAGGGAAGGGCCCAGCCCTGAAAGCTGTTGCTGCTCTTCACGGTGCCTTGGCACCCTATGTACAGGCACAACAGCACTGGGGATCAGGGCTTTCCCAGAGACGCAACATCTCATGGCGCTCGGCCGCGGCAGAGCCTCTTGCCGAAAAGGCAAACGTCCGGCTGCTTCTGCCCCAGGGAAGGGCCCAGCCCTGAAAGCTGTTGCTGCTCTTCACGGTGCCTTGGTGCCCTATCAACAGGAACAACAGCACTGGGCATCTGGGCTTTTCCAGAGACGCAACAACTAATGGCACTCGTCCGCGGAAGAGCACTTGCCGAAAAGGCAAACGTCCGGCTCCTTCTCCCACAGGGAAGGGCCCAGCCCTGAAAGCTGTTGTTGCTTTTCACGGTGCCTTGGCACCCTATCTACAGGCACAACGGCACTGGGCATCTGGGCTTTCCCAGAGCCGCAACATCTCATGGCGCTCGGCCGCGGCAGAGCCTCTTGCCTAAAAGGCAAACATCCGGCTCCTTCTGCCCCAGGGAAGGGCCCAGCCCTGAAAGCTGTTGCTGCTCTTCACGGTGCCTTGGTGCCCTATCAACAGGAACAACAGCACTGGGCATCTGGGCTTTCCCAGAGACGCAAAATCTCATGGCACTCGTCCGCGGCAGAGCCTCTTGCCGAAAAGGCAAACGTCCGGCTCCTTCTCCCAGAGGGAAGGGCCCAGCCCTGAAAGCTGTTGCTGCTCTTCACGGTGCCTTGGCACCCTATCTACAGGCACAACGGCACTGGGGATCTGGGCTTTCCCGGAGACGCAACATCTCATGGCGCTCGGCCGCGGCAGAGCCTCTTGCCGAAAAGGCAAACATCCGGCTCCTTCTGCCCCAGGGAAGGGCCCAGCCCTGAAAGTTGTTGCTGCTCTTCACGGTGCCTTGGCGCCCTATCTACAGGAACAACAGCACTGGGGATCTGGGCTTTCCCAGAGACGCAACATCTCATGGCGCTCGGCCGCGGCAGAGCCTCTTGCCGAAAAGGGAAACGTCCGGCTCCTTCTCCCACAGGGAAGGGCCCAGCCCTGAAAGCTGTTGCTGCTCTTCACGGTGCCTTGGCACCCTATGTACAGGCACAACAGCACTGGAGATCAGGGCTTTCCCAGAGACGCAACATCTCATGGCGCTCGGCCGCGGCAGAGCCTCTTGCCGAAAAGGCAAACGTCCGGCTGCTTCTGCCCCAGGGAAGGGCCCAGCCCTGAAAGCTGTTGCTGCTATTCACGGTGCCTTGGTGCCCTATCTACAGGAACAACAGCACTGGGCATCTGGGCTTTCCCAGAGACGCAACATCTCATGGCGCAGGCCGCGGCAGAGCCTCTTGCCGAAAAGGCAAACGTCCGGCTCCTTCTCCCACAGGGAAGGGCCCAGGCCTGAAAGCTGTTGCTGCTCTTCACGGTGCCTTGGCGCCCTATCTACAGGCACAACAACACTGGGGATCTGGGCTTTCCCAGAGACGCAACATCTCATGGCGCTCGGCCGCGGCAGAGCCTCTTGCCGAAAAGGCAAACGTCCGGCTGCTTCTGCCCCAGGGAAGGGCCCAGCCCTGAAAGCTGTTGCTGCTCTTCACGGTGTCTTGGCGCCCTATCTACAGGCACAACGGCAGTGGGGATCTGGGCTTTCCCAGAGACGCAACATCTCATGGCGCTCGGCCGCGGCAGAGCCTATTGCCGAAAAGGCAAACGTCCGGCTCCTTCTCCCACAGGGAAGGGCCCAGCCCTGAAAGCTGTTGCTGCTCTTCACGGTGCCTTGGCACCCTATCTACAGGCACAACAGCACTGGAGATATGGGCTTTCCCAGAGACGCAACATCTCATGGCGCTCGGCCGCGGCAGAGCCTCTTGCCGAAAAGGCAAACGTCCGGCTCCTTCTGCCCCAGGGAAGGGCCCAGCCCTGAAAGCTGTTGCTGCTCTTCACGGTGCCTTGGTGCCCTATCAACAGGAACAACAGCACTGGGCATCTGGGCTTTCCCAGAGACGCAACAACTAATGGCACTCGTCCGCGGCAGAGCACTTGCCGAAAAGGCAAACGTCCGGCTCCTTCTCCCACAGGGAAGGGCCCAGCCCTGAAAGCTGTTGTTGCTCTTCACGGTGCCTTGGCGCCCTATCTACAGGCACAACGGCACTGGGCATCTGGGCTTTCCCAGAGCCGCAACATCTCATGGCGCTCGGCCGCGGCAGAGCCTCTTGCCGAAAAGGCAAACATCCGGCTCCTTCTGCCCCAGGGAAGGGCCCAGCCCTGAAAGCTGTTGCTGCTCTTCACGGTGCCTTGGCACCCTATCTACAGGCACAACAGCACTGGGGATCTGGGCTTTCCCAGAGACGCAACATCTCATGGCGCTCGGCCGCGGCAGAGCCTCTTGCCGAAAAGGCAAACGTCCGGCTCCTTCTCCCACAGGGAAGGGCCCAGCCCTGAAAGCTGTTGCTGCTCTTCACGGTGCCTTGGCACCCTATCTACAGGCACAAGAGCAGTGGGGATCTGTGCTTTCCCAGAGACGCAACATCTCATGGCGCTCGGCCGCGGCAGAGCCTCTTGCCGAAAAGGCAAACGTCCGGCACCTTCTGCCCCAGGGAAGGGCCCAGCCCTGAAAGCTGTTGCTGCTCTTCACGGTGCCTTGGTGCCCTATCAACAGGCACAACAGCAGTGGGCATCTGGGCTTTCCCAGAGACGCAACATCTCATGGCACTCGTCCGCGGCAGAGCCTCTTGCCGAAAAGGCAAACGTCCGGCTCCTTCTCCCCCAGGGAAGGGCCCAGCCCTGAAAGCTGTTGCTGCTCTTCACGGTGCCTTGGCACCCTATCTACAGGCACAACGGCACTGGGCATCTGGGCTTTCCCAGAGACGCAACATCTCATGGCGCTCGGCCGCGGCAGAGCCTCTTGCCGAAAAGGCAAACATCCGGCTCCTTCTGCCCCAGGGAAGGGCCCAGCCCTGAAAGCTGTTGCTGCTCTTCAGGGTGCCTTGGCACCCAATCTACAGGCACAACGGCACTGGGGATCTGGGCTTTCCCAGAGACGCAACATCTCATGGCGCAGGCCGCGGCAGAGCCTCTTGCCGAAAAGGCAAACGTCCGGCTCATTATACCACAGGGAAGGGCCCAGCCCTGAAAGCTGTTGCTGCTCTTCACGGTGCCTTGGCGCCCTATCTACAGGCACAACAACACTGGGGATCTGGGCTTTCCCAGAGACGCAACATCTCATGGCGCTCGGCCGCGGCAGAGCCTCTTGCCGAAAAGGCAAACGTCCGGCTGCTTCTGCCCCAGGGAAGGGCCCAGCCCTGAAAGCTGTTGCTGCTCTTCACGGTGTCTTGGCGCCCTATCTACAGGCACAACGGCAGTGGGGATCTGGGCTTTCCCAGAGACGCAACATCTCATGGCGCTCGGCCGCGGCAGAGCCTATTGCCGAAAAGGCAAACGTCCGGCTCCTTCTCCCACAGGGAAGGGCCCAGCCCTGAAAGCTGTTGCTGCTCTTCACGGTGCCTTGGCACCCTATCTACAGGCACAACAGCACTGGAGATATGGGCTTTCCCAGAGACGCAACATCTCATGGCGCTCGGCCGCGGCAGAGCCTCTTGCCGAAAAGGCAAACGTCCGGCTCCTTCTGCCCCAGGGAAGGGCCCAGCCCTGAAAGCTGTTGCTGCTCTTCACGGTGCCTTGGTGCCCTATCAACAGGAACAACAGCACTGGGCATCTGGGCTTTCCCAGAGACGCAACAACTAAAGGCACTCGTCCGCGGCAGAGCACTTGCCGAAAAGGCAAACGTCCGGCTCCTTCTCCCACAGGGAAGGGCCCAGCCCTGAAAGCTGTTGTTGCTCTTCACGGTGCCTTGGCGCCCTATCTACAGGCACAACGGCACTGGGCATCTGGGCTTTCCCAGAGCCGCAACATCTCATGGCGCTCGGCCGCGGCAGAGCCTCTTGCCGAAAAGGCAAACATCCGGCTCCTTCTGCCCCAGGGAAGGGCCCAGCCCTGAAAGCTGTTGCTGCTCTTCACGGTGCCTTGGCACCCTATCTACAGGCACAACAGCACTGGGGATCTGGGCTTTCCCAGAGACGCAACATCTCATGGCGCTCGGCCGCGGCAGAGCCTCTTGCCGAAAAGGCAAACGTCCGGCTCCTTCTCCCACAGGGAAGGGCCCAGCCCTGAAAGCTGTTGCTGCTCTTCACGGTGCCTTGGCACCCTATCTACAGGCACAAGAGCAGTGGGGATCTGTGCTTTCCCAGAGACGCAACATCTCATGGCGCTCGGCCGCGGCAGAGCCTCTTGCCGAAAAGGCAAACGTCCGGCACCTTCTGCCCCAGGGAAGGGCCCAGCCCTGAAAGCTGTTGCTGCTCTTCACGGTGCCTTGGTGCCCTATCAACAGGCACAACAGCAGTGGGCATCTGGGCTTTCCCAGAGACGCAACATCTCATGGCACTCGTCCGCGGCAGAGCCTCTTGCCGAAAAGGCAAACGTCCGGCTCCTTCTCCCCCAGGGAAGGGCCCAGCCCTGAAAGCTGTTGCTGCTCTTCACGGTGCCTTGGCACCCTATCTACAGGCACAACGGCACTGGGCATCTGGGCTTTCCCAGAGACGCAACATCTCATGGCGCTCGGCCGCGGCAGAGCCTCTTGCCGAAAAGGCAAACATCCGGCTCCTTCTGCCCCAGGGAAGGGCCCAGCCCTGAAAGCTGTTGCTGCTCTTCAGGGTGCCTTGGCACCCAATCTACAGGCACAACGGCACTGGGGATCTGGGCTTTCCCAGAGACGCAACATCTCATGGCGCAGGCCGCGGCAGAGCCTCTTGCCGAAAAGGCAAACGTCCGGCTCATTATACCACAGGGAAGGGCCCAGCCCTGAAAGCTGTTGCTGCTCTTCACGGTGCCTTGGTGCCCTATCTACAGGCACAACAGCACTGGGGATCTGGGCTTTCCCAGAGACGCAACATCTCATGGCGCTCGGCCGCGGCAGAGCCTCTTGCCGAAAAGGCAAACATCCGGCTCCTTCTGCCCCAGGGAAGGGCCCAGCCCTGAAAGCTGTTGCTGCTCTTCACGGTGCCTTGGCGCCCTATCTACAGGCACAACAGCACTGGGGATCTGGGCTTTCCCAGAGACGCAACATCTCATGGCGCTCGGCCGCGGCAGAGCCTCTTGCTGAAAAGGCAAACGTCCGGCTCCTTCTCCCACAGGGAAGGGCCCAGCCCTGAAAGCTGTTGCTGCTCTTCACGGTGCCTTGGCACCCTATGTACAGGCACAACAGCACTGGGGATCAGGGCTTTCCCAGAGACGCAACATCTCATGGCGCTCGGCCGCGGCAGAGCCTCTTGCCGAAAAGGCAAACGTCCGGCTCCTTCTCCCACAGGGAAGGGCCCAGCCCTGAAAGCTGTTGCTGCTCTTCACGGTGCCTTGGCACCCTATCTACAGGCACAACAGCACTGGAGATATGGGCTTTCCCAGAGACGCAACATCTCATGGCGCTCGGCCGCGGCAGAGCCTCTTGCCGAAAAGGCAAACGTCCGGCTCCTTCTGCCCCAGGGAAGGGCCCAGCCCTGAAAGCTGTTGCTGCTCTTCACGGTGCCTTGGTGCCCTATCAACAGGAACAACAGCACTGGGCATCTGGGCTTTCCCAGAGACGCAACAACTAATGGCACTCGTCCGCGGCAGAGCACTTGCCGAAAAGGCAAACGTCCGGCTGCTTCTCCCACAGGGAAGGGCCCAGCCCTGAAAGCTGTTGTTGCTCTTCACGGTGCCTTGGCGCCCTATCTACAGGCACAACGGCACTGGGCATCTGGGCTTTCCCAGAGACGCAACATCTCATGGCGCTCGGCCGCGGCAGAGCCTCTTGCCGAAAAGGCAAACATCCGGCTCCTTCTGCCCCAGGGAAGGGCCCAGCCCTGAAAGCTGTTGCTGCTCTTCACGGTGCCTTGGCACCCTATCTACAGGCACAACAGCACTGGGGATCTGGGCTTTCCCAGAGACGCAACATCTCATGGCGGTCGGCCGCGGCAGAGCCTCTTGCCGAAAAGGCAAACGTCCGGCTCATTCTCCCACAGGGAAGGGCCCAGCACTGAAAGCTGTTGCTGCTCTTCACGGTGCCTTGGCACCATATGTACAGGCACAACAGCAGTGGGGATCTGTGCTTTCCCAGAGACGCAACATCTCATGGCGCTCGGCCGCGGCAGAGCCTCTTGCCGAAAAGGCAAACGTCCGGCACCTTCTGCCCCAGGGAAGGGCCCAGCCCTGAAAGCTGTTGCTGCTCTTCACGGTGCCTTGGTGCCCTATCAACAGGAACAACAGCACTGGGCATCTGGGCTTTCCCAGAGACGCAACATCTCATGGAACTCGTCCGCGGCAGAGCCTCTTGCCGAAAAGGCAAACGTCCGGCTCCTTCTCCCCCAGGGAAGGGCCCAGCCCTGAAAGCTGTTGCTGCTCTTCACGGTGCCTTGGCACCCTATCTACAGGCACAACGGCACTGGGCATCTGGGCTTTCCCAGAGACGCAACATCTCATGGCGCTCGGCCGCGGCAGAGCCTCTTGCCGAAAAGGCAAACATCCGGCTCCTTCTGCCCCAGGGAAGGGCCCAGCCCTGAAAGCTGTTGCTGCTCTTCAGGGTGCCTTGGCACCCAATCTACAGGCACAACGGCACTGGCGATCTGGGCTTTCCCAGAGACGCAACATCTCATGGCGCAGGCCGCGGCAGAGCCTCTTGCCGAAAAGGCAAACGTCCGGCTCATTATACCACAGGGAAGGGCCCAGCCCAGAAAGCTGTTGCTGCTCTTCACGGTGCCTTGGTGCCCTATCTACAGGCACAACAGCACTGGGGATCTGGGCTTTCCCAGAGATGCAACATCTCATGGCGCTCGGCCGCGGCAGAGCCTCTTGCCGAAAAGGCAAACATCCGGCTCCTTCTGCCCCAGGGAAGGGCCCAGCCCTGAAAGCTGTTGCTGCTCTTCACGGTGCCTTGGCGCCCTATCTACAGGCACAACAGCACTGGGGATCTGGGCTTTCCCAGAGACGCAACATCTCATGGCGCTCGGCCGCGGCAGAGCCTCTTGCTGAAAAGGCAAACGTCCGGCTCCTTCTCCCACAGGGAAGGGCCCAGCCCTGAAAGCTGTTGCTGCTCTTCACGGTGCCTTGGCACCCTATGTACAGGCACAACAGCACTGGGGATCAGGGCTTTCCCAGAGACGCAACATCTCATGGCGCTCGGCCACGGCAGAGCCTCTTGCCGAAAAGGCAAACGTCCGGCTGCTTCTGCCCCAGGGAAGGGCCCAGCCCTGAAAGCTGTTGCTGCTCTTCACGGTGCCTTGGCGCCCTATCTACAGGAACAACAGCACTGGGCATCTGGGCTTTCCCAGAGACGCAACATCTCATGGCGCAGGCCGCGGCAGAGCCTCTTGCCGAAAAGGCAAACGTCCGGCTCCTTCTCCCACAGGGAAATGCCCAGCCCTGAAAGCTGTTGCTGCTCTTCACGGTGCCTTGGTGCCCTATCTACAGGCACAACAGCACTGGGGATCAGGGCTTTCCCAGAGATGCAACATCTCATGGCGCTCGGCCGCGGCAGAGCCTCTTGCCGAAAAGGCAAACGTCTGGCTCCTTCTGCCACAGGGAAGGGCCCAGCCCTGAAAGCTGTTGCTGCTCTTCACGGTGCCTTGGCGCCCTATCTACAGGCACAACAACCCTGGGGATCTGTGCTTTCCCAGAGACGCAACATCTCATGGCGCTCGGCCGCGGCATAGCCTCTTGCCGAAAAGGCAAACGTCCGGCTCCTTCTCCCACAGGGAAGGGCCCAGCCCTGAAAGCTGTTGCTGCTCTTCACGGTGCCTTGGCACCCTATGTACAGGCAGAACAGCACTGGAGATCAGGGCTTTCCCAGAGACGCAACATCTCATGGCGCTCGGCCGCGGCAGAGCCTCTTGCCGAAAAGGCAAACGTCCGGCTGCTTCTGCCCCAGGGAAGGGCCCAGCCCTGAAAGCTGTTGTTGCTATTCACGGTGCCTTGGTGCCCTATCTACAGGAACAACAGCACTGGGCATCTGGGCTTTCCCAGAGACGCAACATCTCGTGGCGGTCGGCCGCGGCAGAGCCTCTTGCCGAAAAGGCAAACGTCCGGCTCCTTCTCCCACAGGGAAGGGCCCAGCCCTGAAAGCTGTTGCTGCTCTTCACGGTGCCTTGGTGCCCTATCTACAGGCACAACAGCACTGGGCATCTGGGCTTTCCCAGAGATGCAACATCTCATGGCGGTCGGCCGCGGCACAGCCCCTTGCCGAAAAGGCAAACGTCCGGCTCCTTCTCCCACAGGGAAGGGCCCAGCCCTGAAAGCTGTTGCTGCTCTTCACGGTGCCTTGGCGCCCTATCTACAGGCACAACAGCACTGGGGATCTGGGCTTTCCCAGAGACGCAACATCTCATGGCGCTCGGCCGCGGCAGAGCCTCTTGCCGAAAAGGCAAACGTCCGGCTCCTTCTCCCACAGGGAAGGGCCCAGCCCTGAAAGCTGTTGCTGCTCTTCACGGTGCCTTGGCACCCTATGTACAGGCACAACAGCAGTGGGGATCTGTGCTTTCCCAGAGACGCAACATCTCATGGCGCTCGGCCGCGGCAGAGCCTCTTGCCGAAAAGGCAAACGTCCGGCTCATTCTCCCACAGGGAAGGGCCCAGCCCTGAAAGCTGTTGCTGCTCTTCACGGTGCCTTGGTGCCCTATCAACAGGAACAACAGCACTGGGCATCTGGGCTTTCCCAGAGACGCAACATCTCATGGCACTCGTCCGCGGCAGAGCCTCTTGCCGAAAAGGCAAACGTCCGGCTCCTTCTCCCCCAGGGAAGGGCCCAGCCCTGAAAGCTGTTGCTGCTCTTCACGGTGCCTTGGCACCCTATCTACAGGCACAACGGCACTGGGCATCTGGGCTTTCCCAGAGACGCAACATCTCATGGTGCTCGGCCGCGGCAGAGCCTCTTGCCGAAAAGGCAAACGTCCGGCTCCTTCTCCCACAGGGAACGGCCCAGCCCTGAAAGCTGTTGCTGCTCTTCACGGTGCCTTGGTGCCCTATCAACAGGAACAACAGCACTGGGCATCTGGGCTTTCCCAGAGACGCAACAACTAATGGCACTCGTCCGTGGCAGAGCCTCTTGCCGAAAAGGCAAACGTCCGGCTGCTTCCCCCACAGGGAAGGGCCCAGCCCTGAAAGCTGTTGCTGCTCTTCACGGTGCCTTGGTGCCCTATCTACAGGAACAACAGCACTGGGCATCTGGGCTTTCCCTGAGACGCAACATCTCATGGCGCTCGGCCGCGGCAGAGCCTCTTGCCGAAAAGGCAAACGTCCGGCTCATTCTCCCACAGGGAAGGGCCCAGCCCTGAAAGCTGTTGCTGCTCTTCACGGTGCCTTGGTGCCCTATCTACAGGCACAACAGCACTGGGGATGTGGGCTTTCCCAGAGATGCAACATCTCATGGCGGTCGGCCGCGGCACAGCCTCTTGCCGAAAAGGCAAACGTCCGGCTCCTTCTGCCACAGGGAAGGGCCCAGCCCTGAAAGCTGTTGCTGCTCTTCACGGTGCCTTGGCGCCCTATGTACAGGCACAACAGCACTGGGCATCTGGGCTTTCCCAGAGACGCAACATCTCATGGCGCTCGGCCGCGGCAGAGCCTCTTGCCGAAAAGGCAAACGTCCGGCTGCTTCTGCCCCAGGGAAGGGCCCAGCCCTGAAAGCTGTTGCTGCTCTTCACGGTGCCTTGGCGCCCTATCTACAGGCACAACGGCAGTGGGGATCTGGGCTTTCCCAGAGACGCAACATCTCATGGCGCTCGGCCGCGGCAGAGCCTCTTGCCGAAAAGGCAAACGTCCGGCTCCTTCTCCCACAGGGAAGGGCCCAGCCCTGAAAGCTGTTGCTGCTCTTCACGGTGCCTTGGCACCCTATCTACAGGCACAACAGCACTGGAGATATGGGCTTTCCCAGAGACGCAACATCTCATGGCGCTCGGCCGCGGCAGAGCCTCTTGCCGAAAAGGCAAACGTCCGGCTCCTTCTCCCACAGGGAAGGGCCCAGCCCTGAAAGCTGTTGCTGCTCTTCACGGTGCCTTGGTGCCCTATCTACAGGCACAACAGCACTGGGGATCAGGGCTTTCCCAGAGATGCAACATCTCATGGCGGTCGGCCGCGGCACAGCCCCTTTCCGAACAGGCAAACGTCCGGCTCCTTCTGCCACAGGGAAGGGCCCAGCCCTGAAAGCTGTTGCTGCTCTTCACGGTGCCTTGGCGCCCTATCAACAGGAACAACAGCACTGGGCATCTGGGCTTTCCCAGAGACGCAACATCTCATGGCACTCGTCCGCGGCAGAGCCTCTTGCCGAAAAGGCAAACGTCCGGCTCCTTCTCCCCCAGGGAAGGGCCCAGCCCTGAAAGCTGTTGCTGCTCTTCACGGTGCCTTGGCACCCTATCTACAGGCACAACGGCACTGGGCATCTGGGCTTTCCCAGAGACGCAACATCTCATGGTGCTCGGCCGCGGCAGAGCCTCTTGCCGAAAAGGCAAACGTCCGGCTCCTTCTCCCACAGGGAACGGCCCAGCCCTGAAAGCTGTTGCTGCTCTTCACGGTGCCTTGGTGCCCTATCAACAGGAACAACAGCACTGGGCATCTGGGCTTTCCCAGAGACGCAACAACTAATGGCACTCGTCCGTGGCAGAGCCTCTTGCCGAAAAGGCAAACGTCCGGCTGCTTCCCCCACAGGGAAGGGCCCAGCCCTGAAAGCTGTTGCTGCTCTTCACGGTGCCTTGGTGCCCTATCTACAGGAACAACAGCACTGGGCATCTGGGCTTTCCCTGAGACGCAACATCTCATGGCGCTCGGCCGCGGCAGAGCCTCTTGCCGAAAAGGCAAACGTCCGGCTCATTCTCCCACAGGGAAGGGCCCAGCCCTGAAAGCTGTTGCTGCTCTTCACGGTGCCTTGGTGCCCTATCTACAGGCACAACAGCACTGGGGATGTGGGCTTTCCCAGAGATGCAACATCTCATGGCGGTCGGCCGCGGCACAGCCTCTTGCCGAAAAGGCAAACGTCCGGCTCCTTCTGCCACAGGGAAGGGCCCAGCCCTGAAAGCTGTTGCTGCTCTTCACGGTGCCTTGGCGCCCTATGTACAGGCACAACAGCACTGGGCATCTGGGCTTTCCCAGAGACGCAACATCTCATGGCGCTCGGCCGCGGCAGAGCCTCTTGCCGAAAAGGCAAACGTCCGGCTGCTTCTGCCCCAGGGAAGGGCCCAGCCCTGAAAGCTGTTGCTGCTCTTCACGGTGCCTTGGCGCCCTATCTACAGGCACAACGGCAGTGGGGATCTGGGCTTTCCCAGAGACGCAACATCTCATGGCGCTCGGCCGCGGCAGAGCCTCTTGCCGAAAAGGCAAACGTCCGGCTCCTTCTCCCACAGGGAAGGGCCCAGCCCTGAAAGCTGTTGCTGCTCTTCACGGTGCCTTGGCACCCTATCTACAGGCACAACAGCACTGGAGATATGGGCTTTCCCAGAGACGCAACATCTCATGGCGCTCGGCCGCGGCAGAGCCTCTTGCCGAAAAGGCAAACGTCCGGCTCCTTCCCCCACAGGGAAGGGCCCAGCCCTGAAAGCTGTTGCTGCTCTTCACGGTGCCTTGGTGCCCTATCAACAGGAACAACAGCACTGGGCATCTGGGCTTTCCCTGAGACGCAACATCTCATGGCGCAGGCCGCGGCAGAGCCTCTTGCCGAAAAGGCAAACGTCCGGCTCCTTCTGCCCCATGGAAGGGCCCAGCCCTGAAAGCTGTTGCTGCTCTTCACGGTGCCTTGGTGCCCTATCTACAGGCACAACAGCACTGGGGATCTGGGCTTTCCCAGAGATGCAACATCTCATGGCGGTCGGCCGCGGCACAGCCTCTTGCCGAAAAGGCAAACGTCCGGCTGCTTCTCCCACAGGGAAGGGCCCAGCCCTGAAAGCTGTTGCTGCTCTTCACGGTGCCTTGGTGCCCTATCTACAGGAACAACAGCACTGGGCATCTGGGCTTTCCCTGAGACGCAACATCTCATGGCGCAGGCCGCGGCAGAGCACTTGCCGAAAAGGCAAACGTCCGGCTCCTTCTCCCACAGGGAAGGGCCCAGCCCTGAAAGCTGTTGCTGCTCTTCACGGTGCCTTGGCGCCCTATCTACAGGCACAACGGCACTGGGCATCTGGGCTTTCCCAGAGACGCAACATCTCATGGCGCTCGGCCGCGGCAGAGCCTCTTGCCGAAAAGGCAAACGTCCGGCTCCTTCTGCCCCAGGGAAGGGCCCAGCCCTGAAAGCTGTTGCTGCTCTTCACGGTGTCTTGGCACCCAATCTACAGGCACAACGGCACTGGGGATCTGGGCTTTCCCAGAGACGCAACATCTCATGGCGCTCGGCCGCGGCAGAGCCTCTTGCCGAAAAGGCAAACGTCCGGCTCCTTCTCCCACAGGGAAGGGCCCAGCCCTGAAAGCTGTTGCTGCTCTTCACGGTGCCTTGGTGCCCTATCTACAGGCACAACAGCACTGGGGATCAGGGCTTTCCCAGAGACGCAACATCTCATGGCGCTCGGCCGCGGCAGAGCCTCTTGCCGAAAAGGCAAACGTCCGGCTCCTTCTCCCACAGGGAAGGGCCCAGCCCTGAAAGCTGTTGCTGCTCTTCACGGTGCCTTGGTGCCCTATCTACAGGCACAACAGCACTGGGGATCAGGGCTTTCCCAGAGATGCAACATCTCATGGCGGTCGGCCGCGGCACAGCCCCTTTCCGAACAGGCAAACGTCCGGCTCCTTCTGCCACAGGGAAGGGCCCAGCCCTGAAAGCTGTTGCTGCTCTTCACGGTGCCTTGGCGCCCTATCTACAGGCACAACAACCCTGGGGATCTGCGCTTTCCCAGAGACGCAACATCTCATGGCGCTCGGCCGCGGCAGAGCCTCTTGCCGAAAAGGCAAACGTCCGGCTCCTTCTCCCACAGGGAAGGGCCCAGCCCTGAAAGCTGTTGCTGCTCTTCACGGTGCCTTGGCACCCTATGTACAGGCACAACAGCACTGGGGATCAGGGCTTTCCCAGAGACGCAACATCTCATGGCGCTCGGCCGCGGCAGAGCCTCTTGCCGAAAAGGCAAACGTCCGGCTGCTTCTGCCCCAGGGAAGGGCCCGGCCTTAAAGCTGTTGCTGCTCTTCACGGTGCCTTGGCACCCTATCTACAGGCACAACGGCACTGGGGATCTGGGCTTTCCCAGAGACGCAACATCTCATGGCGCTCGGCCGCGGCAGAGCCTCTTGCCGAAAAGGCAAACGTCCGGCTCCTTCTGCCACAGGGAAACGGCCAGGCCTGAAAGCTGTTGCTGCTCTTCACGGTGCCATGGCACCCTATCTACAGGCACAACAGCACTGGGCATCTGGGCTTTCCCAGAGACGCAACATCTCATGGCGCTCGGCCGCGGCAGAGCCTCTTGCCGAAAAGGCAAACGTCCGGCTCCTTCTGCCCCAGGGAAGGGCCCAGCCCTGAAAGCTGTTGCTGCTCTTCACGGTGCCTTGGTGCCCTATCAACAGGAACAACAGCACTGGGCATCTGGGCTTTCCCAGAGACGCAACAACTAATGGCACTCGTCCGCGGCAGAGCACTTGCCGAAAAGGCAAACGTCCGGCTCCTTCTCCCACAGGGAAGGGCCCAGCCCTGAAAGCTGTTGTTGCTCTTCACGGTGCCTTGGCACCCTATCTACAGGCACAACGGCACTGGGGATCTGGGCTTTCCCAGAGACGCAACATCTCATGGCGCTCGGCCGCAGCAGAGCCTCTTGCCGAAAAGGCAAACATCCGGCTCCTTCTGCCCCAGGGAAGGGCCCAGCCCTGAAAGCTGTTGCTGCTCTTCACGGTGCCTTGGCGCCCTATCTACAGGCACAACAGCACTGGGGATCTGGGCTTTCCCAGAGACGCAACATCTCATGGCGCTCGGCCGCGGCAGAGCCTCTTGCCGAAAAGGAAAACGTCCGGCTCCTTCTCCCACAGGGAAGGGCCCAGCCCTGAAAGCTGTTGCTGCTCTTCACGGTGCCTTGGCACCCTATCTACAGGCACAACAGCACTGGGGATCAGGGCTTTCCCAGAGACGCAACATCTCATGGCGCTCGGCCGCGGCAGAGCCTCTTGCCGAAAAGGCAAACGTCCGGCTGCTTCTCCCACTGGGAAGGGCCCAGCCCTGAAAGCTGTTGCTGCTCTTCACGGTGCCTTGGTGCCCTATCTACAGGGACAACGGCACTGGGCATCTGGGCTTTCCCAGAGACGCAACATCTCATGGCGCTCGGCCACGGCAGAGCCTCTTGCCGAAAAGGCAAACGTCCGGCTCATTCTCCCACAGGGAAGGGCCCAGCCCTGAAAGCTGTTGCTGCTCTTCACGGTGCCTTGGTGCCCTATCTACAGGCACAACAGCACTGGGGATTTGGGCTTTCCCAGAGACTCAACTTCTCATGGCGCTCGGCCGCGGCAGATCCTCTTGCCGAAAAGGCAAACGTCCGGCTCCTTCTGCCACAGGGAAGGGCCCAGCCCTGAAAGCTGTTGCTGCTCTTCACGGTGCCTTGGCGCCCTATCTACAGGCACAACAACACTGGGGATCTGTGCTTTCCCAGAGACGCAACATCTCATGGCGCTCGGCCGCGGCAGAGCCTCTTGCCGAAAAGGCAAACGTCCGGCTGCTTCTGCCCCAGGGAAGGGCCCAGCCCTGAAAGCTGTTGCTGCTCTTCACGGTGCCTTGGCGCCCTATCTACAGGCACAACGGCAGTGGGGATCTGGGCTTTCCCAGAGACGCAACATCTCATGGCGCTCGGCCGCGGCAGAGCCTCTTGCCGAAAAGGCAAACGTCCGGCTCCTTCTGCCACAGGGAAACGGCTAGGCCTGAAAGCTGTTGCTGCTCTTCACGGTGCCTTGGCACCCTATCTACAGGCACAACAGCACTGGGCATCTGGGCTTTCCCAGAGACGCAACATCTCATGGCGCTCGGCCGCGGCAGATCCTCTTGCCGAAAAGGCAAACGTCCGGCTCCTTCTGCCCCAGGGAAGGGCCCAGCCCTGAAAGCTGTTGCTGCTCTTCACGGTGGCTTTGTGCCCTATCAACAGGAACAACAGCACTGGGCATCTGGGCTTTCCCAGAGACGCAACAACTAATGGCACTCGTCCGCGGCAGAGCACTTGCCGAACAGGCAAACGTCCGGCTCCTTCTCCCACAGGGAAGGGCCCAGCCCTGAAAGCTGTTGTTGCTCTTCACGGTGCCTTGGCGCCCTATCTACAGGCACAACGGCACTGGGCATCTGGGCTTTCCCAGAGACGCAACATCTCATGGCGCTCGGCCGCGGCAGAGCCTCTTGCCGAAAAGGCAAACATCCGGCTCCTTCTGCCCCAGGGAAGGGCCCAGCCCTGAAAGCTGTTGCTGCTCTTCACGGTGCCTTGGCGCCCTATCTACAGGCACAACAGCACTGGGCATCTGGGCTTTCCCAGAGACGCAACATCTCATGGCGCTCGGCCGCGGCAGAGCCTCTTGCCGAAAAGGCAAACGTCCGGCTCCTTCTCCCACAGGGAAGGGCCCAGCCCTGAAAGCTGTTGCTGCTCTTCACGGTGCCTTGGCACCCTATGTACAGGCACAACAGCAGTGGGGATCTGTGCTTTCCCAGAGACGCAACATCTCATGGCGCTCGGCCGCGGCAGAGCCTCTTGCTGAAAAGGCAAACGTCCGGCTCCTTCTGCCCCAGGGAAGGGCCCAGCCCTGAAATCTGTTGCTGCTCTTCACGGTGCCTTGGTGCCCTATCAACAGGAACAACAGCACTGGGCATCTGGGCTTTCCCAGAGACGCAACATCTCATGGCGCTCGGCCGCGGCAGAGCCTCTTGCCGAAAAGGCAAACGTCCGGCTCCTTCTCCCACAGGGAAACGCCCAGGCCTGAAAGCTGTTGCTGCTCTTCACGGTGCCTTGGCGCCCTATCTACAGGCACAACAGCACTGGGGATCAGGGCTTTCCCAGAGACGAAACATCTCATGGCGCTCGTCCGCGGCAGAGCCTCTTGCCGAAAAGGCAAACGTCCGGCTCCTTCTCCCACAGGGAAGGGCCCAGCCCTGAAAGCTGTTGCTGCTCTTCACGGTGCCTTGGCACCCTATGTACAGGCACAACAGCAGTGGGGATCTGTGCTTTCCCAGAGACGCAACATCTCATGGCGCTCGGCCGCGGCAGAGCCTCTTGCCGAAAAGGCAAACGTCCGGCTCCTTCTGCCCCAGGGAAGGGCCCAGCCCTGAAAGCTGTTGCTGCTCTTCACGGTGCCTTGGTGCCCTATCAACAGGAACAACAGCACTGGGCATCTGGGCTTTCCCAGAGACGCAACATCTCATGGCACTCGTCCGCGGCAGAGCCTCTTGCCGAAAAGGCAAACGTCCGGCTCCTTCTCCCACAGGGAAGGGCCCAGCCCTGAAAGCTGTTGCTGCTCTTCACGGTGCCTTGGCACCCTATCTACAGGCACAACAACACTGGGGATCTGTGCTTTCCCAGAGACGCAACATCTCATGGCGCTCGGCCGCGGCAGAGCCTCTTGCCGAAAAGGCAAACGTCCGGCTGCTTCTGCCCCAGGGAAGGGCCCAGCCCTGAAAGCTGTTGCTGCTCTTCACGGTGCCTTGGCGCCCTATCTACAGGCACAACGGCAGTGGGGATCTGGGCTTTCCCAGAGACGCAACATCTCATGGCGCTCGGCCGCGGCAGAGCCTCTTGCCGAAAAGGCAAACGTCCGGCTCCTTCTGCCCCAGGGAAGGGCCCAGCCCTGAAAGCTGTTGCTGCTCTTCACGGTGCCTTGGTGCCCTATCAACAGGAACAACAGCACTGGGCATCTGGGCTTTCCCAGAGACGCAACAACTAATGGCACTCGTCCGCGGCAGAGCACTTGCCGAAAAGGCAAACGTCCGGCTCCTTCTCCCACAGGGAAGGGCCCAGCCCTGAAAGCTGTTGTTGCTCTTCACGGTGCCTTGGTGCCCTATCTACAGGCACAACGGCACTGGGCATCTGGGCTTTCCCAGAGACGCAACATCTCATGGCGCTCGGCCGCGGCAGAGCCTCTTGCCGAAAAGGCAAACATCTGGCTCCTTCTGCCCCAGGGAAGGGCCCAGCCCTGAAAGCTGTTGCTGCTCTTCACGGTGCCTTGGTGCCCTATCTACAGGCACAACAGCACTGGGCATCTGGGCTTTCCCAGAGACGCAACATCTCATGGCGCTCGGCCGCGGCAGAGCCTCTTGCCGAAAAGGCAAACGTCCGGCTCCTTCTCCCACAGGGAAGGGCCCAGCCCTGAAAGCTGTTGCTGCTCTTCACGGTGCCGTGGCGCCCTATCTACAGGCACAACAGCACTAGGCATCTGGGCTTTCCAGGAGACGCAACATCTCATGGCGCTCGGCCGCGGCAGAGCCTCTTGCCGAAAAGGCAAACGTCCGGCTCCTTCTCCCACAGGGAAGGGCCCAGCCCTGAAAGCTGTTGCTGCTCTTCACGGTGCCTTGGTGCCCTATCAACAGGAACAACAGCACTGGGCATCTGGGCTTTCCCAGAGACGCAACAACTAATGGCACTCGTCCGTGGCAGAGCCTCTTGCCGAAAAGGCAAACGTCCGGCTGCTTCCCCCACAGGGAAGGGCCCAGCCCTGAAAGCTGTTGCTGCTCTTCACGGTGCCTTGGTGCCCTATCTACAGGAACAACACCACTGGGCATCTGGGCTTTCCCTGAGACGCAACATCTCATGGCGCTCGGCCGCGGCAGAGCCTCTTGCCGAAAAGGCAAACGTCCGGCTCATTCTCCCAGAGGGAAGGGCCCAGCCCTGAAAGCTGTTGCTGCTCTTCACGGTGCCTTGGTGCCCTATCTACAGGCACAACAGCACTGGGGATCTGGGCTTTCCCAGAGATGCAACATCTCATGGCGGTCGGCCGCGGCACAGCCTCTTGCCGAAAAGGCAAACGTCCGGCTCCTTCTCCCACAGGGAAACGCCCAGGCCTGAAAGCTGTTGCTGCTCTTCACGGTGCCTTGGCACCCTATCTACAGGCACAACAGCACTGGAGATATGGGCTTTCCCAGAGACGCAACATCTCATGGCGCTCGGCCGCGGCAGAGCCTCTTGCCGAAAAGGCAAACGTCCGGCTGCTTCTGCCCCAGGGAAGGGCCCAGCCCTGAAAGCTGTTGCTGCTCTTCACGGTGCCTTGGCGCCCTATCTACAGGCACAACGGCAGTGGGGATCTGGGCTTTCCCAGAGACGCAACATCTCATGGCGCTCGGCCGCGGCAGAGCCTCTTGCCGAAAAGGCAAACGTCCGGCTCCTTCTCCCACAGGGAAGGGCCCAGCCCTGAAAGCTGTTGCTGCTCTTCACGGTGCCTTGGCACCCTATCTACAGGCACAACAGCACTGGAGATATGGGCTTTCCCAGAGACGCAACATCTCATGGCGCTCGGCCGCGGCAGAGCCTCTTGCCGAAAAGGCAAACGTCCGGCTCCTTCCCCCACAGGGAAGGGCCCAGCCCTGAAAGCTGTTGCTGCTCTTCACGGTGCCTTGGTGCCCTATCAACAGGAACAACAGCACTGGGCATCTGGGCTTTCCCTGAGACGCAACATCTCATGGCGCAGGCCGCGGCAGAGCCTCTTGCCGAAAAGGCAAACGTCCGGCTCCTTCTGCCCCAGGGAAGGGCCCAGCCCTGAAAGCTGTTGCTGCTCTTCACGGTGCCTTGGTGCCCTATCTACAGGCACAACAGCACTGGGGATCTGGGCTTTCCCAGAGATGCAACATCTCATGGCGGTCGGCCGCGGCACAGCCTCTTGCCGAAAAGGCAAACGTCCGGCTGCTTCTCCCACAGGGAAGGGCCCAGCCCTGAAAGCTGTTGCTGCTCTTCACGGTGCCTTGGTGCCCTATCTACAGGAACAACAGCACTGGGCATCTGGGCTTTCCCTGAGACGCAACATCTCATGGCGCAGGCCGCGGCAGAGCACTTGCCGAAAAGGCAAACGTCCGGCTCCTTCTCCCACAGGGAAGGGCCCAGCCCTGAAAGCTGTTGTTGCTCTTCACGGTGCCTTGGCGCCCTATCTACAGGCACAACGGCACTGGGCATCTGGGCTTTCCCAGAGACGCAACATCTCATGGCGCTCGGCCGCGGCAGAGCCTCTTGCCGAAAAGGCAAACATCCGGCTCCTTCTGCCCCAGGGAACGGCCCAGCCCTGAAAGCTGTTGCTGCTCTTCACGGTGCCTTGGCGCCCTATCTACAGGCACAACAGCACTGGGGATCTGGGCTTTCCCAGAGACGCAACATCTCATGGCGTTCGGCCGCGGCAGAGCCTCTTGCCGAAAAGGCAAACGTCCGGCTCCTTCTCCCACAGGGAAGGGCCCAGCCCTGAAAGCTGTTGCTGCTCTTCACGGTGCCTTGGCACCATATGTACAGGCACAACAGCAGTGGGGATCTGTGCTTTCCCAGAGACGCAACATCTCATGGCGCTCGGCCGCGGCAGAGCCTCTTGCCGAAAAGGCAAACGTCCGGCTCCTTCTGCCCCAGGGAAGGGCCCAGCCCTGAAAGCTGTTGCTGCTCTTCACGGTGCCTTGGCACCCAATCTACAGGCACAACGGCACTGGGGATCTGGGCTTTCCCAGAGACGCAACATCTCATGGCGCTCGGCCGCGGCAGAGCCTCTTGCCGAAAAGGCAAACGTCCGGCTCCTTCTCCCACAGGGAAGGGCCCAGCCCTGAAAGCTGTTGCTGCTCTTCACGGTGCCTTGGTGCCCTATCTACAGGCACAACAGCACTGGGGATCAGGGCTTTCCCAGAGACGCAACATCTCATGGCGCTCGGCCGCGGCAGAGCCTCTTGCCGAAAAGGCAAACGTCCGGCTGCTTCTGCCCCAGGGAAGGGCCCAGCCCTGAAAGCTGTTGCTGCTCTTCACGGTGCCTTGGCGCCCTATCTACAGGAACAACAGCACTGGGCATCTGGGCTTTCCCAGAGACGCAACATCTCATGGCGCAGGCCGCGGCAGAGCCTCTTGCCGAAAAGGCAAACGTCCGGCTCCTTCTCCCACAGGGAAGGGCCCAGCCCTGAAAGCTGTTGCTGCTCTTCACGGTGCCTTGGTGCCCTATCTACAGGCACAACAGCACTGGGGATCAGGGCTTTCCCAGAGATGCAACATCTCATGGCGGTCGGCCGCGGCACAGCCCCTTTCCGAACAGGCAAACGTCCGGCTCCTTCTGCCACAGGGAAGGGCCCAGCCCTGAAAGCTGTTGCTGCTCTTCACGGTGCCTTGGCGCCCTATCTACAGGCACAACAACCCTGGGGATCTGTGCTTTCCCAGAGACGCAACATCTCATGGCGCTCGGCCGCGGCAGAGCCTCTTGCCGAAAAGGCAAACGTCCGGCTCCTTCTGACACAGGGAAACGGCCAGGCCTGAAAGCTGTTGCTGCTCTTCACGGTGCCATGGCACCCTATCTACAGGCACAACAGCACTGGGCATCTGGGCTTTCCCAGAGACGCAACATCTCATGGCGCTCGGCCGCGGCAGAGCCTCTTGCCGAAAAGGCAAACGTCCGGCTCCTTCTGCCCCAGGGAAGGGCCCAGCCCTGAAAGCTGTTGCTGCTCTTCACGGTGCCTTGGTGCCCTATCAACAGGAACAACAGCACTGGGCATCTGGGCTTTCCCAGAGACGCAACAACTAATGGCACTCGTCCGCGGCAGAGCACTTGCCGAAAAGGCAAACGTCCGGCTCCTTCTCCCACAGGGAAGGGCCCAGCCCTGAAAGCTGTTGTTGCTCTTCACGGTGCCTTGGCACCCTATCTACAGGCACAACGGCACTGGGGATCTGGGCTTTCCCAGAGACGCAACATCTCATGGCGCTCGGCCGCGGCAGAGCCTCTTGCCGAAAAGGCAAACATCCGGCTCCTTCTGCCCCAGGGAAGGGCCCAGCCCTGAAAGCTGTTGCTGCTCTTCACGGTGCCTTGGCGCCCTATCTACAGGCACAACAGCACTGGGGATCAGGGCTTTCCCAGAGACGCAACATCTCATGGCGCTCGGCCGCGGCAGAGCCTCTTGCCGAAAAGGCAAACGTCCGGCTGCTTCTCCCACTGGGAAGGGCCCAGCCCTGAAAGCTGTTGCTGCTCTTCACGGTGCCTTGGTGCCCTATCTACAGGAACAACAGCACTGGGCATCTGGGCTTTCCCAGAGACGCAACATCTCATGGCGCTCGGCCACGGCAGAGCCTCTTGCCGAAAAGGCAAACGTCCGGCTCATTCTCCCACAGGGAAGGGCCCAGCCCTGAAAGCTGTTGCTGCTCTTCACGGTGCCTTGGTGCCCTATCTACAGGCACAACAGCACTGGGGATCTGGGCTTTCCCAGAGATGCAACATCTCATGGCGGTCGGCCGCGGCACAGCCTCTTGCCGAAAAGGCAAACGTCCGGCTCCTTCTGCCACAGGGAAGGGCCCAGCCCTGAAAGCTGTTGCTGCTCTTCACGGTGCCTTGGCGCCCTATCTACAGGCACAACAACACTGGGGATCTGTGCTTTCCCAGAGACGCAACATCTCATGGCGCTCGGCCGCGGCAGAGCCTCTTGCCGAAAAGGCAAACGTCCGGCTGCTTCTGCCCCAGGGAAGGGCCCAGCCCTGAAAGCTGTTGCTGCTCTTCACGGTGCCTTGGCGCCCTATCTACAGGCACAACGGCAGTGGGGATCTGGGCTTTCCCAGAGACGCAACATCTCATGGCGCTCGGCCGCGGCAGAGCCTCTTGCCGAAAAGGCAAACGTCCGGCTCCTTCTGCCACAGGGAAACGGCCAGGCCTGAAAGCTGTTGCTGCTCTTCACGGTGCCTTGGCACCCTATCTACAGGCACAACAGCACTGGGCATCTGGGCTTTCCCAGAGACGCAACATCTCATGGCGCTCGGCCGCGGCAGAGCCTCTTGCTGAAAAGGCAAACGTCCGGCTCCTTCTGCCCCAGGGAAGGGCCCAGCCCTGAAATCTGTTGCTGCTCTTCACGGTGCCTTGGTGCCCTATCAACAGGAACAACAGCACTGGGCATCTGGGCTTTCCCAGAGACGCAACATCTCATGGCGCTCGGCCGCGGCAGAGCCTCTTGCCGAAAAGGCAAACATCCGGCTCCTTCTGCCCCAGGGAAGGGCCCAGCCCTGAAAGCTGTTGCTGCTCTTCACGGTGCCTTGGTGCCCTATCTACAGGCACAACAGCACTGGGGATCAGGGCTTTCCCAGAGACGCAACATCTCATGGCGCTCGTCCGCGGCAGAGCCTCTTGCCGAAAAGGCAAACGTCCGGCTCCTTCTCCCACAGGGAAGGGCCCAGCCCTGAAAGCTGTTGCTGCTCTTCACGGTGCCTTGGCACCCTATGTACAGGCACAACAGCAGTGGGGATCTGTGCTTTCCCAGAGACGCAACATCTCATGGCGCTCGGCCGCGGCAGAGCCTCTTGCCGAAAAGGCAAACGTCCGGCTCCTTCTGCCCCAGGGAAGGGCCCAGCCCTGAAAGCTGTTGCTGCTCTTCACGGTGCCTTGGTGCCCTATCAACAGGAACAACAGCACTGGGCATCTGGGCTTTCCCAGAGACGCAACATCTCATGGCACTCGTCCGCGGCAGAGCCTCTTGCCGAAAAGGCAAACGTCCGGCTCCTTCTCCCACAGGGAAGGGCCCAGCCCTGAAAGCTGTTGCTGCTCTTCACGGTGCCTTGGCACCCTATCTACAGGCACAACAACACTGGGGATCTGTGCTTTCCCAGAGACGCAACATCTCATGGCGCTCGGCCGCGGCAGAGCCTCTTGCCGAAAAGGCAAACGTCCGGCTGCTTCTGCCCCAGGGAAGGGCCCAGCCCTGAAAGCTGTTGCTGCTCTTCACGGTGCCTTGGCGCCCTATCTACAGGCACAACGGCAGTGGGGATCTGGGCTTTCCCAGAGACGCAACAGCTCATGGCGCTCGGCCGCGGCAGAGCCTCTTGCCGAAAAGGCAAACGTCCGGCTCCTTCTGCCACAGGGAAACGGCCAGGCCTGAAAGCTGTTGCTGCTCTTCACGGTGCCTTGGCACCCTATCTACAGGCACAACAGCACTGGAGATATGGGCTTTCCCAGAGACGCAACATCTCATGGCGCTCGGCCGCGGCAGAGCCTCTTGCCGAAAAAGCAAACGTCCGGCTCCTTCTGCCCCAGGGAAGGGCCCAGCCCTGAAAGCTGTTGCTGCTCTTCACGGTGCCTTGGTGCCCTATCAACAGGAACAACAGCACTGGGCATCTGGGCTTTCCCAGAGACGCAACAACTAATGGCACTCGTCCGCGGCAGAGCACTTGCCGAAAAGGCAAACGTCCGGCTCCTTCTCCCACAGGGAAGGGCCCAGCCCTGAAAGCTGTTGTTGCTCTTCACGGTGCCTTGGTGCCCTATCTACAGGCACAACGGCACTGGGCATCTGGGCTTTCCCAGAGACGCAACATCTCATGGCGCTCGGCCGCGGCAGAGCCTCTTGCCGAAAAGGCAAACATCTGGCTCCTTCTGCCCCAGGGAAGGGCCCAGCCCTGAAAGCTGTTGCTGCTCTTCACGGTGCCTTGGTGCCCTATCTACAGGCACAACGGCACTGGGCATCTGGGCTTTCCCAGAGACGCAACATCTCATGGCGCTCGTCCGCGGCAGAGCCTCTTGCCGAAAAGGCAAACGTCCGGCTCCTTCTCCCACAGGGAAGGGCCCAGCCCTGAAAGCTGTTGCTGCTCTTCACGGTGCCGTGGCGCCCTATCTACAGGCACAACAGCACTAGGCATCTGGGCTTTCCAGGAGACGCAACATCTCATGGCGCTCGGCCGCGGCAGAGCCTCTTGCCGAAAAGGCAAACGTCCGGCTGCTTCTGCCCCAGTGAAGGGCCCAGCCCTGAAAGCTGTTGCTGCTCTTCACGGTGCCTTGGCGCCCTATCTACAGGCACAACGGCAGTGGGGATCTGGGCTTTCCCAGAGACGCAACATCTCATGGCGCTCGGCCGCGGCAGAGCCTCTTGCCGAAAAGGCAAACGTCCGGCTCCTTCTGCCACAGGGAAACGCCCAGCCCTGAAAGCTGTTGCTGCTCTTCACGGTGCCTTGGCACCCTATCTACAGGCACAACGGCACTGGGCATCTGGGCTTTCCCAGAGACGCAACATCTCATGGCGCTCGGCCGCGGCAGAGCCTCTTGCCGAAAAGGCAAACGTCCGGCTACTTCTGCCCCAGGGAAGGGCCCAGCCCTGAAAGCTGTTGCTGCTCTTCACGGTGCCTTGGTGCCCTATCAACAGGAACAACAGCAATGGGCATCTGGGCTTTCCCAGAGACGCAACATCTCATGGCACTCGTCCGCGGCAGAGCCTCTTGCCGAAAAGGCAAACGTCCGGCTCCTTCTCCCACAGGGAAGGGCCCAGCCCTGAAAGCTGTTGCTGCTCTTCACGGTGCCTTGCCACCCTATCTACAGGCACAACGGCACTGGGCATCTGGGCTTTCCCAGAGACGCAACATCTCATGGCGCTCGTCCGCGGCAGAGCCTCTTGCCGAAAAGGCAAACGTCCGGCTCCTTCTGCCCCAGGGAAGGGCCCAGCCCTGAAAGCTGTTGCTGCTCTTCACGGTGCCTTGGCGCCCTATCTACAGGCACAACGGCAGTGGGGATCTGGGCTTTCCCAGAGACGCAACATCTCATGGCGCTCGGCCACGGCAGAGCCTCTTGCCGAAAAGGCAAACGTCCGGCTCCTTCTGCCACAGGGAAACGGCCAGGCCTGAAAGCTGTTGCTGCTCTTCACGGTGTCTTGGTGTCCTATCTACAGGCACAACAGCACTGGGGGTCAGGGCTTTCCCAGAGACGCAACATCTCATGGCGCTCGGCCGCGGCAGAGCCTCTTGCCGAAAAGGCAAACGTCCGGCTCCTTCTCCCACAGGGAAACGCCCAGGCCTGAAAGCTGTTGCTGCTCTTCACGGTGCCTTGGCACCCTATCTACAGGCACAACAGCACTGGAGATATGGGCTTTCCCAGAGACGCAACATCTCATGGCGCTCGGCCGTGGCAGAGCCTCTTGCCGAAAAGGCAAACGTCCGGCTCCTTCTCCCACAGGGAAATGGCCAGCCCTGAAAGCTGTTGCTGTTCTTCACGGTGCCTTGGCGCCCTATCTACAGGCACAACAGCACTGGAGATATGGGCTTTCCCAGAGACGCAACATCTCATGGCGCTCGGCCGCGGCAGAGCCTCTTGCCGAAAAGGCAAACGTCCGGCTCCTTCTCCCACAGGGAAGGGCCCAGCCCTGAAAGCTGTTGCTGCTCTTCACGGTGCCTTGGCACCCTATGTACAGGCACAACAGCAGTGGGGATCTGGGCTTTCCCAGAGACGCAACATCTCATGGCGCTCGTCCGCGGCAGAGCCTCTTGCCGAAAAGGCAAACGTCCGGCTCCTTCTGCCCCAGGGAAGGGCCCAGCCCTGAAAGCTGTTGCTGCTCTTCACGGTGCCTTGGTGCCCTATCTACAGGAACAACAGCACTGGGCATCTGGGCTTTCCCAGAGACGCAACATCTCATGGCGCAGGCCGCGGCAGAGCCTCTTGCCGAAAAGGCAAACGTCCGGCTCCTTCTCCCACAGGGAAACGCCCAGGCCTGAAAGCTGTTGCTGCTCTTCACGGTGCCTTGGCACCCTATCTACAGGCACAACAGCACTGGAGATATGGGCTTTCCCAGAGACGCAACATCTCATGGCGCTCGGCCGTGGCAGAGCCTCTTGCCGAAAAGGCAAACCTCCGGCTCCTTCTGCCCCAGGGAAGGGCCCAGCCCTGAAAGCTGTTGCTGCTCTTCACGGTGCCTTGGTGCCCTATCAACAGGAACAACAGCACTGGGCATCTGGGATTTCCCAGAGACGCAACATCTCATGGCACTCGTCCGCGGCAGAGCCTCTTGCCGAAAAGGCAAACGTCCGGCTCCTTCTGCCACAGGGAAACGCCCAGCCCTGAAAGCTGTTGCTGCTCTTCACGGTGCCTTGGCACCCTATCTACAGGCACAACGGCACTGGGCATCTGGGCTTTCCCAGAGACGCAACATCTCATGGCGCTCGGCCGCGGCACAGCCTCTTGCCGAAAAGGCAAACGTCCGGCTCCTTCTCCCACAGGGAAGGGCCCAGCCCTGAAAGCTGTTGCTGCTCTTCACGGTGCCTTGGTGCCCTATCAACAGGAACAACAGCACTGGGCATCTGGGCTTTCCCAGAGACGCAACAACTAATGGCACTCGTCCGCGGCAGAGCACTTGCCGAAAAGGCAAACGTCCGGCTCCTTCTCCCACAGGGAAGGGCCCAGCCCTGAAAGCTGTTGCTGCTCTTCACGGTGCCTTGGCACCCTATGTACAGGCACAACAGCACTGGGGATCAGGGCTTTCCCAGAGACGCAACAGCTCATGGCGCTCGGCCGCGGCAGAGCCTCTTGCCGAAAAGGCAAACGTCCGGCTGCTTCTCCCACAGGGAAGGGCCCAGCCCTGAAAGCTGTTGCCTGCTCTTCACGGTGCCTTGGTGCCCTATCTACAGGAACAACAGCACTGGGCATCTGGGCTTTCCCAGAGACGCAACATCTCATGGCGCAGGCCGCGGCAGAGCCTCTTGCCGAAAAGGCAAACGTCCGGCTCCTTCTCCCACAGGGAAGGGCCCAGCCCTGAAAGCTGTTGCTGCTCTTCACGGTGCCTTGGTGCCCTATCTACAGGCACAACAGCACTGGGGATCTGGGCTTTCCCAGAGATGCAACATCTCATGGCGCTCGGCCGCGGCAGAGCCTCTTGCCGAAAAGGCAAACGTCCGGCTCCTTCTGCCCCAGGGAAGGGCCCAGCCCTGAAAGCTGTTGCTGCTCTTCACGGTGCCTTGGCACCCTATCTACAGGCACAACAGCACTGGAGATATGGGCTTTCCCAGAGACGCAACATCTCATGGCGCTCGGCCGCGGCAGAGCCTCTTGCCGAAAAGGCAAACGTCCGGCTCCTTCTGCCCCAGGGAAGGGCCCAGCCCTGAAAGCTGTTGCTGCTCTTCACGGTGCCTTGGTGCCCTATCTACAGGAACAACAGCACTGGGCATCTGGGCTTTCCCAGAGACGCAACATCTCATGGCGCTCGGCCGCGGCAGAGCCACTTGCCGAAAAGGCAAACGTCCGGCTCCTTCTCCCACAGGGAAGGGCCCAGCCCTGAAAGCTGTTGTTGCTCTTCACGGTGCCTTGGCACCCAATCTACAGGCACAACGGCACTGGGCATCTGGGCTTTTCCAGAGACGCAACATCTCATGGCGCTCGGCCGCGGCAGAGCCTCTTGCCGAAAAGGCAAACGTCCGGCTCCTTCTGCCACAGGGAAACGGCCAGGCCTGAAAGCTGTTGATGCTCTTCACTGTGCCTTGGCACCCTATCTACAGGCACAACAGCACTGGAGATATGGGCTTTCCCAGAGACGCAACATCTCATGGCGCTCGGCCGCGGCAGAGCACTTGCCGAAAAGGCAAACGTCCGGCTCCTTCTCCCACAGGGAAGGGCCCAGCCCTGAAAGCTGTTGTTGCTCTTCACGGTGCCTTGGCGCCCTATCTACAGGCACAACGGCACTGGGCATCTGGGCTTTCCCAGAGACGCAACATCTCATGGCGCTCGGCCGCGGCAGAGCCTCTTGCCGAAAAGGCAAACATCCGGCTCCTTCTGCCCCAGGGAAGGGCCCAGCCCTGAAAGCTGTTGCTGCTCTTCACGGTGCCTTGGCGCCCTATCTACAGGCACAACAGCACTGGGGATCTGTGCTTTCCCAGAGACGCAACATCTCATGGCGCTCGGCCGCGGCAGAGCCTGTTGCCGAAAAGGCAAACGTCCGGCTCCTTCTCCCACAGGGAAGGGCCCAGCCCTGAAAGCTGTTGCTGCTCTTCACGGTGCCTTGGCGCCCTATGTACAGGCACAACAGCACTGGGCATCTGGGCTTTCCCAGAGACGCAACATCTCATGGCACTCGTCCGCGGCAGAGCCTCTTGCCGAAAAGGCAAACGTCCGGCTCCTTCTCCCACAGGGAAGGGCCCAGCCCTGAAAGCTGTTGCTGCTCTTCACGGTGCCTTGGCACCCTATGTACAGGCACAACAGCAGTGGGGATCTGTGCTTTCCCAGAGACGCAACATCTCATGGCGCTCGGCCGCGGCAGAGCCTCTTGCCGAAAAGGCAAACGTCCGGCTGCTTCTGCCCCAGGGAAGGGCCCAGCCCTGAAAGCTGTTGCTGCTCTTCACGGTGCCTTGGCGCCCTATCTACAGGCACAACGGCAGTGGGGATCTGGGCTTTCCCAGAGACGCAACATCTCATGGCGCTCGGCCGCGGCAGAGCCTCTTGCCGAAAAGGCAAACGTCCGGCTCCTTCTGCCACAGGGAAACGGCCAGGCCTGAAAGCTGTTGCTGCTCTTCACGGTGCCTTGGCACCCTATCTACAGGCACAACAGCACTGGAGATATGGGCTTTCCCAGAGACGCAACATCTCATGGCGCTCGGCCGCGGCAGAGCCTCTTGCCGAAAAGGCAAACGTCCGGCTCCTTCTGCCCCAGGGAAGGGCCCAGCCCTGAAAGCTGTTGCTGCTCTTCACGGTGCCTTGGCACCCTATGTACAGGCACAACAGCACTGGGGATCAGGGCTTTCCCAGAGACGCAACAGCTCATGGCGCTCGGCCGCGGCAGAGCCTCTTGCCGAAAAGGCAAACGTCCGGCTGCTTCTCCCACAGGGAAGGGCCCAGCCCTGAAAGCTGTTGCCTGCTCTTCACGGTGCCTTGGTGCCCTATCTACAGGAACAACAGCACTGGGCATCTGGGCTTTCCCAGAGACGCAACATCTCATGGCGCAGGCCGCGGCAGAGCCTCTTGCCGAAAAGGCAAACGTCCGGCTCCTTCTCCCACAGGGAAGGGCCCAGCCCTGAAAGCTGTTGCTGCTCTTCACGGTGCCTTGGTGCCCTATCTACAGGCACAACAGCACTGGGGATCTGGGCTTTCCCAGAGATGCAACATCTCATGGCGCTCGGCCGCGGCAGAGCCTCTTGCCGAAAAGGCAAACGTCCGGCTCCTTCTGCCACAGGGAAGGGCCCAGCCCTGAAAGCTGTTGCTGCTCTTCACGGTGCCTTGGCACCCTATCTACAGGCACAACAGCACTGGAGATATGGGCTTTCCCAGAGACGCAACATCTCATGGCGCTCGGCCGCGGCAGAGCCTCTTGCCGAAAAGGCAAACGTCCGGCTCCTTCTCCCACAGGGAAGGGCCCAGCCCTGAAAGCTGTTGCTGCTCTTCACGGTGCCTTGGTGCCCTATCTACAGGAACAACAGCACTGGGCATCTGGGCTTTCCCAGAGACGCAACATCTCATGGCGCTCGGCCGCGGCAGAGCCACTTGCCGAAAAGGCAAACGTCCGGCTCCTTCTCCCACAGGGAAGGGCCCAGCCCTGAAAGCTGTTGTTGCTCTTCACGGTGCCTTGGCACCCAATCTACAGGCACAACGGCACTGGGCATCTGGGCTTTTCCAGAGACGCAACATCTCATGGCGCTCGGCCGCGGCAGAGCCTCTTGCCGAAAAGGCAAACGTCCGGCTCCTTCTGCCACAGGGAAACGGCCAGGCCTGAAAGCTGTTGATGCTCTTCACTGTGCCTTGGCACCCTATCTACAGGCACAACAGCACTGGAGATATGGGCTTTCCCAGAGACGCAACATCTCATGGCGCTCGGCCGCGGCAGAGCACTTGCCGAAAAGGCAAACGTCCGGCTCCTTCTCCCACAGGGAAGGGCCCAGCCCTGAAAGCTGTTGTTGCTCTTCACGGTGCCTTGGCGCCCTATCTACAGGCACAACGGCACTGGGCATCTGGGCTTTCCCAGAGACGCAACATCTCATGGCGCTCGGCCGCGGCAGAGCCTCTTGCCGAAAAGGCAAACATCCGGCTCCTTCTGCCCCAGGGAAGGGCCCAGCCCTGAAAGCTGTTGCTGCTCTTCACGGTGCCTTGGCGCCCTATCTACAGGCACAACAGCACTGGGGATCTGTGCTTTCCCAGAGACGCAACATCTCATGGCGCTCGGCCGCGGCAGAGCCTCTTGCCGAAAAGGCAAACGTCCGGCTCCTTCTGCCACAGGGAAACGGCCAGGCCTGA
This sequence comes from Harpia harpyja, assembly GCF_026419915.1. Lineage (NCBI taxonomy): Eukaryota > Metazoa > Chordata > Aves > Accipitriformes > Accipitridae > Harpia > Harpia harpyja. The sequence goes on from NW_026293425.1 coordinate 90,198, forward strand.
AAGCTGTTGCTGCTCTTCACGGTGCCTTGGCACCCTATCTACAGGCACAACAGCACTGGAGATATGGGCTTTCCCAGAGACGCAACATCTCATGGCGCTCGGCCGCGGCAGAGCCTCTTGCCGAAAAGGCAAACGTCCGGCTCCTTCTGCCCCAGGGAAGGGCCCAGCCCTGAAAGCTGTTGCTGCTCTTCACGGTGCCTTGGCACCCTATGTACAGGCACAACAGCACTGGGGATCAGGGCTTTCCCAGAGACGCAACAGCTCATGGCGCTCGGCCGCGGCAGAGCCTCTTGCCGAAAAGGCAAACGTCCGGCTGCTTCTCCCACAGGGAAGGGCCCAGCCCTGAAAGCTGTTGCCTGCTCTTCACGGTGCCTTGGTGCCCTATCTACAGGAACAACAGCACTGGGCATCTGGGCTTTCCCAGAGACGCAACATCTCATGGCGCAGGCCGCGGCAGAGCCTCTTGCCGAAAAGGCAAACGTCCGGCTCCTTCTCCCACAGGGAAGGGCCCAGCCCTGAAAGCTGTTGCTGCTCTTCACGGTGCCTTGGTGCCCTATCTACAGGCACAACAGCACTGGGGATCTGGGCTTTCCCAGAGATGCAACATCTCATGGCGCTCGGCCGCGGCAGAGCCTCTTGCCGAAAAGGCAAACGTCCGGCTCCTTCTGCCACAGGGAAGGGCCCAGCCCTGAAAGCTGTTGCTGCTCTTCACGGTGCCTTGGCACCCTATCTACAGGCACAACAGCACTGGAGATATGGGCTTTCCCAGAGACGCAACATCTCATGGCGCTCGGCCGCGGCAGAGCCTCTTGCCGAAAAGGCAAACGTCCGGCTCCTTCTCCCACAGGGAAGGGCCCAGCCCTGAAAGCTGTTGCTGCTCTTCACGGTGCCTTGGTGCCCTATCTACAGGAACAACAGCACTGGGCATCTGGGCTTTCCCAGAGACGCAACATCTCATGGCGCTCGGCCGCGGCAGAGCCACTTGCCGAAAAGGCAAACGTCCGGCTCCTTCTCCCACAGGGAAGGGCCCAGCCCTGAAAGCTGTTGTTGCTCTTCACGGTGCCTTGGCACCCAATCTACAGGCACAACGGCACTGGGCATCTGGGCTTTTCCAGAGACGCAACATCTCATGGCGCTCGGCCGCGGCAGAGCCTCTTGCCGAAAAGGCAAACGTCCGGCTCCTTCTGCCACAGGGAAACGGCCAGGCCTGAAAGCTGTTGATGCTCTTCACTGTGCCTTGGCACCCTATCTACAGGCACAACAGCACTGGAGATATGGGCTTTCCCAGAGACGCAACATCTCATGGCGCTCGGCCGCGGCAGAGCACTTGCCGAAAAGGCAAACGTCCGGCTCCTTCTCCCACAGGGAAGGGCCCAGCCCTGAAAGCTGTTGTTGCTCTTCACGGTGCCTTGGCGCCCTATCTACAGGCACAACGGCACTGGGCATCTGGGCTTTCCCAGAGACGCAACATCTCATGGCGCTCGGCCGCGGCAGAGCCTCTTGCCGAAAAGGCAAACATCCGGCTCCTTCTGCCCCAGGGAAGGGCCCAGCCCTGAAAGCTGTTGCTGCTCTTCACGGTGCCTTGGCGCCCTATCTACAGGCACAACAGCACTGGGGATCTGTGCTTTCCCAGAGACGCAACATCTCATGGCGCTCGGCCGCGGCAGAGCCTGTTGCCGAAAAGGCAAACGTCCGGCTCCTTCTCCCACAGGGAAGGGCCCAGCCCTGAAAGCTGTTGCTGCTCTTCACGGTGCCTTGGCGCCCTATGTACAGGCACAACAGCACTGGGCATCTGGGCTTTCCCAGAGACGCAACATCTCATGGCACTCGTCCGCGGCAGAGCCTCTTGCCGAAAAGGCAAACGTCCGGCTCCTTCTCCCACAGGGAAGGGCCCAGCCCTGAAAGCTGTTGCTGCTCTTCACGGTGCCTTGGCACCCTATGTACAGGCACAACAACACTGGGGATCTGTGCTTTCCCAGAGACGCAACATCTCATGGCGCTCGGCCGCGCCAGAGCCTCTTGCCGAAAAGGCAAACGTCCGGCTGCTTCTGCCCCAGGGAAGGGCCCAGCCCTGAAAGCTGTTGCTGCTCTTCACGGTGCCTTGGCGCCCTATCTACAGGCACAACGGCAGTGGGGATCTGGGCTTTCCCAGAGACGCAACATCTCATGGCGCTCGGCCGCGGCAGAGCCTCTTGCCGAAAAGGCAAACGTCCGGCTCCTTCTGCCACAGGGAAACGGCCAGGCCTGAAAGCTGTTGCTGCTCTTCACGGTGCCTTGGCACCCTATCTACAGGCACAACAGCACTGGAGATATGGGCTTTCCCAGAGACGCAACATCTCATGGCGCTCGGCCGCGGCAGAGCCTCTTGCCGAAAAGGCAAACGTCCGGCTCCTTCTGCCCCAGGGAAGGGCCCAGCCCTGAAAGCTGTTGCTGCTCTTCACGGTGCCTTGGTGCCCTATCAACAGGAACAACAGCACTGGGCATCTGGGCTTTCCCAGAGACGCAACATCTCATGGCGCTCGGCCGCGGCAGAGCCTCTTGCCGAAAAGGCAAACGTCCGGCTCCTTCTCCCACAGGGAAGGGCCCAGCCCTGAAAGCTGTTGCTGCTCTTCACGGTGCCGTGGTGCCCTATCTACAGGCACAACAGCACTAGGCATCTGGGCTTTCCAGGAGACGCAACATCTCATGGCGCTCGGCCGCGGCAGAGCCTCTTGCCGAAAAGGCAAACGTCCGGCTGCTTCTGCCCCAGGGAAGGGCCCAGCCCTGAAAGCTGTTGCTGCTCTTCACGGTGCCTTGGCGCCCTATCTACAGGCACAACGGCAGTGGGGATCTGGGCTTTCCCAGAGACGCAACATCTCATGGCGCTCGGCCGCGGCAGAGCCTCTTGCCGAAAAGGCAAACGTCCGGCTCCTTCTGCCACAGGGAAACGCCCAGCCCTGAAAGCTGTTGCTGCTCTTCACGGTGCCTTGGCACCCTATCTACAGGCACAACGGCACTGGGCATCTGGGCTTTCCCAGAGACGCAACATCTCATGGCGCTCGGCCGCGGCAGAGCCTCTTGCCGAAAAGGCAAACGTCCGGCTACTTCTGCACCAGGGAAGGGCCCAGCCCTGAAAGCTGTTGCTGCTCTTCACGGTGCCTTGGCACCCTATGTACAGGCACAACAGCAGTGGGGATCTGTGCTTTCCCAGAGACGCAACATCTCATGGCGCTCGGCCGCGGCAGAGCCTCTTGCCGAAAAGGCAAACGTCCGGCTCCTTCTCCCACAGGGAACGGCCCAGCCCTGAAAGCTGTTGCTGCTCTTCACGGTGCCTTGGCGCCCTATCTACAGGCACAACAGCAGTGGGGATCTGTGCTTTCCCAGAGACGCAACATCTCATGGCGCTCGGCCGCGGCAGAGCCTCTTGCCGAAAAGGCAAACGTCCGGCTCCTTCTGCCCCAGGGAAGGGCCCAGCCCTGAAAGCTGTTGCTGCTCTTCACGGTGCCTTGGTGCCCTATCAACAGGAACAACAGCACTGGGCATCTGGGCTTTCCCAGAGACGCAACATCTCATGGCACTCGTCCGCGGCAGAGCCTCTTGCCGAAAAGGCAAACGTCCGACTCCTTCTGCCACAGGGAAACGCCCAGGCCTGAAAGCTGTTGCTGCTCTTCACGGTGCCTTGGCACCCTATCTACAGGCACAACAGCACTGGAGATATGGGCTTTCCCAGAGACGCAACATCTCATGGCGCTCGGCCGTGGCAGAGCCTCTTGCCGAAAAGGCAAACCTCCGGCTCCTTCTGCCACAGGGAAATGGCCAGCCCTGAAAGCTGTTGCTGTTCTTCACGGTGCCTTGGCGCCCTATCTACAGGCACAACAGCACTGGAGATATGGGCTTTCCCAGAGACGCAACATCTCATGGCGCTCGGCCGCGGCAGAGCCTCTTGCCGAAAAGGCAAACGTCCGGCTCCTTCTCCCACAGGGAAGGGCCCAGCCCTGAAAGCTGTTGCTGCTCTTCACGGTGCCTTGGCACCCTATGTACAGGCACAACAGCAGTGGGGATCTGTGCTTTCCCAGAGACGCAACATCTCATGGCGCTCGGCCGCGGCAGAGCCTCTTGCCGAAAAGGCAAACGTCCGGCTGCTTCTGCCCCAGGGAAGGGCCCAGCCCTGAAAGCTGTTGCTGCTCTTCACGGTGCCTTGGCACCCTATCTACAGGCACAACGGCACTGGGCATCTGGGCTTTCCCAGAGACGCAACATCTCATGGCGCTCGGCCGCGGCACAGCCTCTTGCCGAAAAGGCAAACGTCCGGCTCCTTCTCCCACAGGGAAGGGCCCAGCCCTGAAAGCTGTTGCTGCTCTTCACGGTGCCTTGGTGCCCTATCAACAGGAACAACAGCACTGGGCATCTGGGCTTTCCCAGAGACGCAACAACTAATGGCACTCGTCCGCGGCAGAGCACTTGCCGAAAAGGCAAACGTCCGGCTGCTTCTCCCACAGGGAAGGGCCCAGCCCTGAAAGCTGTTGCTGCTCTTCACGGTGCCTTGGCACCCTATGTACAGGCACAACAGCACTGGGGATCAGGGCTTTCCCAGAGACGCAACAGCTCATGGCGCTCGGCCGCGGCAGAGCCTCTTGCCGAAAAGGCAAACGTCCGGCTCCTTCTCCCACAGGGAAGGGCCCAGCCCTGAAAGCTGTTGCTGCTCTTCACGGTGCCTTGGTGCCCTATCTACAGGAACAACAGCACTGGGCATCTGGGCTTTCCCAGAGACGCAACATCTCATGGCGCTCGGCCGCGGCAGAGCCTCTTGCCGAAAAGGCAAACGTCCGGCTCCTTCTGCCACAGGGAAGGGCCCAGCCCTGAAAGCTGTTGCTGCTCTTCACGGTGCCTTGGCACCCTATCTACAGGCACAACAGCACTGGAGATATGGGCTTTCCCAGAGACGCAACATCTCATGGTGCTCGGCCGCGGCAGAGCCTCTTGCTGAAAAGGCAAACGTCCGGCTCCTTCTGCCCCAGGGAAGGGCCCAGCCCTGAAAGCTGTTGCTGCTCTTCACGGTGCCTTGGTGCCCTATCTACAGGAACAACAGCACTGGGCATCTGGGCTTTCCCAGAGACGCAACATCTCATGGCGCTCGGCCGCGGCAGAGCCACTTGCCGAAAAGGCAAACGTCCGGCTCCTTCTCCCACAGGGAAGGGCCCAGCCCTGAAAGCTGTTGTTGCTCTTCACGGTGCCTTGGCACCCAATCTACAGGCACAACGGCACTGGGCATCTGGGCTTTTCCAGAGACGCAACATCTCATGGCGCTCGGCCGCGGCACAGCCTCTTGCCGAAAAGGCAAACGTCCGGCTCCTTCTGCCACAGGGAAACGGCCAGGCCTGAAAGCTGTTGATGCTCTTCACTGTGCCTTGGCACCCTATCTACAGGCACAACAGCACTGGAGATATGGGCTTTCCCAGAGACGCAACATCTCATGGCGCTCGGCCGCGGCAGAGCCTCTTGCCGAAAAGGCAAACGTCCGGCTCCTTCTGCCCCAGGGAAGGGCCCAGCCCTGAAAGCTGTTGCTGCTCTTCACGGTGCCTTGGCACCCTATGTACAGGCACAACAGCACTGGGCATCTGGGCTTTCCCAGAGACGCAACAACTAATGGCATTCGTCCGCGGCAGAGCACTTGCCGAAAAGGCAAACGTCCGGCTCCTTCTCCCACAGGGAAGGGCCCAGCCCTGAAAGCTGTTGTTGCTCTTCACGGTGCCTTGGCGCCCTATCTACAGGCACAACGGCACTGGGCATCTGGGCTTTCCCAGAGACGCAACATCTCATGGCGCTCGGCCACGGCAGAGCCTCTTGCCGAAAAGGCAAACATCCGGCTCCTTCTGCCCCAGGGAAGGGCCCAGCCCTGAAAGCTGTTGCTGCTCTTCACGGTGCCTTGGCGCCCTATCTACAGGCACAACAGCACTGGGGATCTGTGCTTTCCCAGAGACGCAACATCTCATGGCGCTCGGCCGCGGCAGAGCCTCTTGCCGAAAAGGCAAACGTCCGGCTCCTTCTCCCACAGGGAAGGGCCCAGCCCTGAAAGCTGTTGCTGCTCTTCACGGTGCCTTGGCGCCCTATCTACAGGCACAACAGCACTGGGGATCTGGGCTTTCCCACAGACGGAACATCTCATGGCGCTCGGCCGCGGCAGAGCCTCTTGCCGAAAAGGCAAACGTCCGGCTCCTTCTCCCACAGGGAAGGGCCCAGCCCTGAAAGCTGTTGCTGCTCTTCACGGTGCCTTGGCACCCTATGTACAGGCACAACAGCAGTGGGGATCTGTGCTTTCCCAGAGACGCAACATCTCATGGCGCTCGGCCGCGGCAGAGCCTCTTGCCGAAAAGGCAAACGTCCGGCTCCTTCTGCCCCAGGGAAGGGCCCAGCCCTGAAAGCTGTTGCTGCTCTTCACGGTGCCTTGTTGCCCTATCAACAGGAACAACAGCACTGGGCATCTGGGCTTTCCCAGAGACGCAACATCTCATGGCACTCGGCCGCGGCAGAGCCTCTTGCCGAAAAGGCAAACGTCCGGCTCCTTCTCCCACAGGGAAGGGCCCAGCCCTGAAAGCTGTTGCTGCTCTTCACGGTGCCTTGGCACCCTATCTACAGGCACAACGGCACTGGGCATCTGGGCTTTCCCAGAGACGCAACATCTCATGGCGCTCGGCCGCGGCACAGCCTCTTGCCGAAAAGGCAAACGTCCGACTCCTTCTGCCACAGGGAAGGACCCAGCCCTGAAAGCTGTTGCTGCTCTTCACGGTGCCTTGGCGCCCTATCTACAGGCACAACAACACTGGGGATCTGTGCTTTCCCAGAGACGCAACATCTCATGGCGCTCGGCCGCGGCAGAGCCTCTTGCCGAAAAGGCAAACGTCCGGCTCCTTCTCCCACAGGGAAGGGCCCAGCCCTGAAAGCTGTTGCTGCTCTTCACGGTGCCTTGGTGCCCTATCAACAGGAACAACAGCACTGGGCATCTGGGCTTTCCCAGAGACGCAACATCTCATGGCGCTCGGCCGCGGCAGAGCCTCTTGCCGAAAAGGCAAACGTCTGGCTCCTTCTCCCACAGGGAAGGGCCCAGCCCTGAAAGCTGTTGTTGCTCTTCACGGTGCCTTGGCACCCAATCTACAGGCACAACGGCACTGGGCATCTGGGCTTTTCCAGAGACGCAACATCTCATGGCGCTCGGCCGCGGCAGAGCCTCTTGCCGAAAAGGCAAACATCCGGCTCCTTCTGCCCCAGGGAAGGGCCCAGCCCTGAAAGCTGTTGCTGCTCTTCACGGTGCCTTGGCACCCTATGTACAGGCACAACAGCACTGGGGATCAGGGCTTTCCCAGAGACGCAACATCTCATGGCGCTCGGCCTCGGCAGAGCCTCTTGCCGAAAAGGCAAACGTCCGGCTCCTTCTCCCACAGGGAAGGGCCCAGCCCTGAAAGCTGTTGCTGCTCTTCACGGTGCCTTGGTGCCCTATCAACAGGAACAACAGCACTGGGCATCTGGGCTTTCCCAGAGACGCAACAACTAATGGCACTCGTCCGCGGCAGAGCACTTGCCGAAAAGGCAAACGTCCGGCTCCTTCTCCCACAGGGAAGGGCCCAGCCCTGAAAGCTGTTGCTGCTCTTCACGGTGCCTTGGCGCCCTATCTACAGGCACAACAGCACTGGGCATCTGGGCTTTCCCAGAGACGCAACAGCTCATGGCGCTCGGCCGCGGCAGAGCCTCTTGCCGAAAAGGCAAACGTCCGGCTGCTTCTCCCACAGGGAAGGGCCCAGCCCTGAAAGCTGTTGCCTGCTCTTCACGGTGCCTTGGTGCCCTATCTACAGGAACAACAGCACTGGGCATCTGGGCTTTCCCAGAGACGCAACATCTCATGGCGCAGGCCGCGGCAGAGCCTCTTGCCGAAAAGGCAAACGTCCGGCTCCTTCTCCCACAGGGAAGGGCCCAGCCCTGAAAGCTGTTGCTGCTCTTCACGGTGCCTTGGTGCCCAATCTACAGGCACAACAGCACTGGGGATCTGGGCTTTCCCAGAGATGCAACATCTCATGGCGCTCGGCCGCGGCAGAGCCTCTTGCCGAAAAGGCAAACGTCCGGCTCCTTCTGCCCCAGGGAAGGGCCCAGCCCTGAAAGCTGTTGCTGCTCTTCACGGTGCCTTGGCACCCTATCTACAGGCACAACAGCACTGGAGATATGGGCTTTCCCAGAGACGCAACATCTCATGGCGCTCGGCCGCGGCAGAGCCTCTTGCCGAAAAGGCAAACGTCCGGCTCCTTCTGCCCCAGGGAAGGGCCCAGCCCTGAAAGCTGTTGTTGCTCTTCACGGTGCCTTGGCACCCTATCTACAGGCACAACAGCACTGGAGATATGGGCTTTCCCAGAGACGCAACATCTCATGGCGCTCGGCCGCGGCAGAGCCACTTGCCAAAAAGGCAAACGTCCGGCTCCTTCTCCCACAGGGAAGGGCCCAGCCCTGAAAGCTGTTGTTGCTCTTCACGGTGCCTTGGCACCCAATCTACAGGCACAACGGCACTGGGCATCTGGGCTTTTCCAGAGACGCAACATCTCATGGCGCTCGGCCGCGGCAGAGCCTCTTGCCGAAAAGGCAAACGTCCGGCTCCTTCTGCCACAGGGAAACGGCCAGGCCTGAAAGCTGTTGATGCTCTTCACTGTGCCTTGGCACCCTATCTACAGGCACAACAGCACTGGAGATATGGGCTTTCCCAGAGACGCAACATCTCATGGCGCTCGGCCGCGGCAGAGCCTCTTGCCGAAAAGGCAAACGTCCGGCTCCTTCTGCCCCAGGGAAGGGCCCAGCCCTGAAAGCTGTTGCTGCTCTTCACGGTGCCTTGGCGCCCTATCAACAGGAACAACAGCACTGGGCATCTGGGCTTTCCCAGAGACGCAACAACTAATGGCACTCGTCCGCGGCAGAGCACTTGCCGAAAAGGCAAACGTCCGGCTCCTTCTCCCACAGGGAAGGGCCCAGCCCTGAAAGCTGTTGTTGCTCTTCACGGTGCCTTGGCGCCCTATCTACAGGCACAACAGCACTGGGCATCTGGGCTTTCCCAGAGACGCAACATCTCATGGCGCTCGGCCACGGCAGAGCCTCTTGCCGAAAAGGCAAACATCCGGCTCCTTCTGCCCCAGGGAAACGCCCAGCCCTGAAAGCTGTTGCTGCTCTTCACGGTGCCTTGGCGCCCTATCTACAGGCACAACAGCACTGGGGATCTGTGCTTTCCCAGAGACGCAACATCTCATGGCGCTCGGCCGCGGCAGAGCCTGTTGCCGAAAAGGCAAACGTCCGGCTCCTTCTCCCACAGGGAAGGGCCCAGCCCTGAAAGCTGTTGCTGCTCTTCACGGTGCCTTGGCGCCCTATGTACAGGCACAACAGCAGTGGGGATCTGTGCTTTCCCACAGACGCAACATCTCATGGCGCTCGTCCGCGGCAGAGCCTCTTGCCGAAAAGGCAAACGTCCGGCTCCTTCTCCCACAGGGAAGGGCCCAGCCCTGAAAGCTGTTGCTGCTCTTCACGGTGCCTTGGCACCCTATGTACAGGCACAACAGCAGTGGGGATCTGTGCTTTCCCAGAGACGCAACATCTCATGGCGCTCGGCCGCGGCAGAGCCTCTTGCCGAAAAGGCAAACGTATGGCTCCTTCTGCCCCAGGGAAGGGCCCAGCCCTGAAAGCTGTTGCTGCTCTTCACGGTGCCTTGGTGCCCTATCAACAGGAACAACAGCACTGGGCATCTGGGCTTTCCCAGAGACGCAACATCTCATGGCACTCGTCCGCGGCAGAGCCTCTTGCCGAAAAGGCAAACGTCCGGCTCCTTCTCCCACAGGGAAGGGCCCAGCCCTGAAAGCTGTTGCTGCTCTTCACGGTGCCTTGGCACCCTATCTACAGGCACAACGGCACTGGGCATCTGGGCTTTCCCAGAGACGCAACATCTCATGGCGCTCGGCCGCGGCACAGCCTCTTGCCGAAAAGGCAAACGTCCGACTCCTTCTGCCACAGGGAAGGACCCAGCCCTGAAAGCTGTTGCTGCTCTTCACGGTGCCTTGGCGCCCTATCTACAGGCACAACAACACTGGGGATCTGTGCTTTCCCAGAGACGCAACATCTCATGGCGCTCGGCCGCGGCAGAGCCTCTTGCCGAAAAGGCAAACGTCCGGCTCCTTCTGCCCCAGGGAAGGGCCCAGCCCTGAAAGCTGTTGCTGCTCTTCACGGTGCCTTGGTGCCCTATCAACAGGAACAACAGCACTGGGCATCTGGGCTTTCCCAGAGACGCAACATCTCATGGCGCTCGGCCGCGGCAGAGCCTCTTGCCGAAAAGGCAAACGTCTGGCTCCTTCTCCCACAGGGAAGGGCCCAGCCCTGAAAGCTGTTGTTGCTCTTCACGGTGCCTTGGCACCCAATCTACAGGCACAACGGCACTGGGCATCTGGGCTTTTCCAGAGACGCAACATCTCATGGCGCTCGGCCGCGGCAGAGCCTCTTGCCGAAAAGGCAAACATCCGGCTCCTTCTGCCCCAGGGAAACGCCCAGCCCTGAAAGCTGTTGCTGCTCTTCACGGTGCCTTGGCGCCCTATCTACAGGCACAACAGCACTGGGGATCTGTGCTTTCCCAGAGACGCAACATCTCATGGCGCTCGGCCGCGGCAGAGCCTCTTGCCGAAAAGGCAAACGTCCGGCTCCTTCTCCCACAGGGAAGGGCCCAGCCCTGAAAGCTGTTGCTGCTCTTCACGGTGCCTTGGCGCCCTATGTACAGGCACAACAGCAGTGGGGATCTGTGCTTTCCCACAGACGCAACATCTCATGGCGCTCGTCCGCGGCAGAGCCTCTTGCCGAAAAGGCAAACGTCCGGCTCCTTCTCCCACAGGGAAGGGCCCAGCCCTGAAAGCTGTTGCTGCTCTTCACGGTGCCTTGGCACCCTATGTACAGGCACAACAGCAGTGGGGATCTGTGCTTTCCCAGAGACGCAACATCTCATGGCGCTCGGCCGCGGCAGAGCCTCTTGCCGAAAAGGCAAACGTCTGGCTCCTTCTGCCCCAGGGAAGGGCCCAGCCCTGAAAGCTGTTGCTGCTCTTCACGGTGCCTTGGTGCCCTATCAACAGGAACAACAGCACTGGGCATCTGGGCTTTCCCAGAGACGCAACATCTCATGGCACTCGTCCGCGGCAGAGCCTCTTGCCGAAAAGTCAAACGTCCGGCTCCTTCTCCCACAGGGAAGGGCCCAGCCCTGAAAGCTGTTGCTGCTCTTCACGGTGCCTTGGCACCCTATCTACAGGCACAACGGCACTGGGCATCTGGGCTTTCCCAGAGACGCAACATCTCATGGCGCTCGGCCGCGGCACAGCCTCTTGCCGAAAAGGCAAACGTCCGACTCCTTCTGCCACAGGGAAGGACCCAGCCCTGAAAGCTGTTGCTGCTCTTCACGGTGCCTTGGCGCCCTATCTACAGGCACAACAACACTGGGGATCTGTGCTTTCCCAGAGACGCAACATCTCATGGCGCTCGGCCGCGGCAGAGCCTCTTGCCGAAAAGGCAAACGTCCGGCTCCTTCTGCCCCAGGGAAGGGCCCAGCCCTGAAAGCTGTTGCTGCTCTTCACGGTGCCTTGGTGCCCTATCAACAGGAACAACAGCACTGGGCATCTGGGCTTTCCCAGAGACGCAACATCTCATGGCGCTCGGCCGCGGCAGAGCCTCTTGCCGAAAAGGCAAACGTCTGGCTCCTTCTCCCACAGGGAAGGGCCCAGCCCTGAAAGCTGTTGTTGCTCTTCACGGTGCCTTGGCACCCAATCTACAGGCACAACGGCACTGGGCATCTGGGCTTTTCCAGAGACGCAACATCTCATGGCGCTCGGCCGCGGCAGAGCCTCTTGCCGAAAAGGCAAACATCCGGCTCCTTCTGCCCCAGGGAAGGGCCCAGCCCTGAAAGCTGTTGCTGCTCTTCACGGTGCCTTGGCACCCTATGTACAGGCACAACAGCACTGGGGATCAGGGCTTTCCCAGAGACGCAACATCTCATGGCGCTCGGCCGCGGCAGAGCCTCTTGCCGAAAAGGCAAACGTCCGGCTCCTTCTCCCACAGGGAAGGGCCCAGCCCTGAAAGCTGTTGCTGCTCTTCACGGTGCCTTGGTGCCCTATCAACAGGAACAACAGCACTGGGCATCTGGGCTTTCCCAGAGACGCAACAACTAATGGCACTCGTCCGCGGCAGAGCACTTGCCGAAAAGGCAAACGTCCGGCTCCTTCTCCCACAGGGAAGGGCCCAGCCCTGAAAGCTGTTGCTGCTCTTCACGGTGCCTTGGCACCCTATGTACAGGCACAACAGCACTGGGGATCAGGGCTTTCCCAGAGACGCAACAGCTCATGGCGCTCGGCCGCGGCAGAGCCTCTTGCCGAAAAGGCAAACGTCCGGCTCCTTCTCCCACAGGGAAGGGCCCAGCCCTGAAAGCTGTTGCTGCTCTTCACGGTGCCTTGGTGCCCTATCTACAGGAACAACAGCACTGGGCATCTGGGCTTTCCCAGAGATGCAACATCTCATGGCGGTCGGCCGCGGCACAGCCTCTTGCCGAAAAGGCAAACGTCCGGCTCCTTCTGCCCCAGGGAAGGGCCCAGCCCTGAAAGCTGTTGCTGCTCTTCACGGTGCCTTGGCACCCTATCTACAGGCACAACAGCACTGGAGATATGGGCTTTCCCAGAGACGCAACATCTCATGGCGCTCGGCCGCGGCAGAGCCTCTTGCCGAAAAGGCAAACGTCCGGCTCCTTCTGCCCCAGTGAAGGGCCCAGCCCTGAAAGCTGTTGCTGCTCTTCACGGTGCCTTGGTGCCCTATCTACAGGAACAACAGCACTGGGCATCTGGGCTTTCCCAGAGACGCAACATCTCATGGCGCTCGGCCACGGCAGAGCCACTTGCCGAAAAGGCAAACGTCCGGCTCCTTCTCCCACAGGGAAGGGCCCAGCCCTGAAAGCTGTTGTTGCTCTTCACGGTGCCTTGGCACCCTATCTACAGGCACAACGGCACTGGGCATCTGGGCTTTCCCAGAGACGCAACATCTCATGGCGCTCGGCCACGGCAGAGCCTCTTGCCGAAAAGGCAAACATCCGGCTCCTTCTGCCCCAGGGAAGGGCCCAGCCCTGAAAGCTGTTGCTGCTCTTCACGGTGCCTTGGCGCCCTATCTACAGGCACAACAGCACTGGGGATCTGTGCTTTCCCAGAGACGCAACATCTCATGGCGCTCGGCCGCGGCAGGGCCTCTTGCCGAAAAGGCAAACGTCCGGCTCCTTCTCCCACAGGGAAGGGCCCAGCCCTGAAAGCTGTTGCTGCTCTTCACGGTGCCTTGGCACCCTATGTACAGGCACAACAGCAGTGGGGATCTGTGCTTTCCCAGAGACGCAACATCTCATGGCGCTCGGCCGCGGCAGAGCCTCTTGCCGAAAAGGCAAACGTCCGGCTCCTTCTCCCACAGGGAAGGGCCCAGCCCTGAAAGCTGTTGCTGCTCTTCACGGTGCCTTGGCACCCTATGTACAGGCACAACAGCAGTGGGGATCTGTGCTTTCCCAGAGACGCAACATCTCATGGCGCTCGGCCGCGGCAGAGCCTCTTGCCGAAAAGGCAAACGTCCGGCTCCTTCTGCCCCAGGGAAGGGCCCAGCCCTGAAAGCTGTTGCTGCTCTTCACGGTGCCTTGGTGCCCTATCAACAGGAACAACAGCACTGGGCATCTGGGCTTTCCCAGAGACGCAACATCTCATGGCGCTCGGCCGCGGCACAGCCTCTTGCCGAAAAGGCAAACGTCCGACTCCTTCTGCCACAGGGAAGGACCCAGCCCTGAAAGCTGTTGCTGCTCTTCACGGTGCCTTGGCGCCCTATCTACAGGCACAACAACACTGGGGATCTGTGCTTTCCCAGAGACGCAACATCTCATGGCGCTCGGCCGCGGCAGAGCCTCTTGCCGAAAAGGCAAACGTCTGGCTGCTTCTGCCCCAGGGAAGGGCCCAGCCCTGAAAGCTGTTGCTGCTCTTCACGGTGCCTTGGCGCCCTATCTACAGGCACAACGGCACTGGGGATCTGGGCTTTCCCAGAGACGCAACATCTCATGGCGCTCGGCCGCGGCAGAGCCTCTTGCCGAAAAGGCAAACGTCCGGCTCCTTCTCCCACAGGGAAACGGCCAGGCCTGAAAGCTGTTGCTGCTCTTCACGGTGCCTTGGCACCCTATCTACAGGCACAACAGCACTGGAGATATGGGCTTTCCCAGAGACGCAACATCTCATGGCGCTCGGCCGCGGCAGAGCCTCTTGCCGAAAAGGCAAACATCCGGCTCCTTCTGCCCCAGGGAAGGGCCCAGCCCTGAAAGCTGTTGCTGCTCTTCACGGTGCCTTGGCACCCTATCTACAGGCACAACAGCACTGGGGATCAGGGCTTTCCCAGAGACGCAACATCTCATGGCGCTCGGCCGCGGCAGAGCCTCTTGCCGAAAAGGCAAACGTCCGGCTGCTTCTGCCCCAGGGAAGGGCCCAGCCCTGAAAGCTGTTGCTGCTCTTCACGGTGCCTTGGCGCCCTATCTACAGGCACAACAGCACTGGGGATCTGGGATTTCCCAGAGACGCAACATCTCATGGCGCTCGGCCGCGGCAGAGCCTCTTGCCGAAAAGGCAAACGTCCGGCTCCTTCTGCCACAGGGAAACGGCCAGGCCTGAAAGCTGTTGCTGCTCTTCACTGTGCCTTGGCACCCTATCTACAGGCACAACAGCACTGGAGATCAGGGCTTTCCCAGAGACGCAACATCTCATGGCGCTCGGCCGCGGCAGAGCCTCTTGCCGAAAAGGCAAACGTCCGGCTCCTTCTGCCCCAGGGAAGGGCCCACCCCTGAAAGCTGTTGCTGCTCTTCACGGTGCCTTGGTGCCCTATCAACAGGAACAACAGCACTGGGCATCTGGGCTTTCCCAGAGACGCAACATCTCATGGCACTCGTCCGCGGCAGAGCCTCTTGCCGAAAAGGCAAACGTCCGGCTGCTTCTGCCCCAGGGAAGGGCCCAGCCCTGAAAGCTGTTGCTGCTCTTCACGGTGCCTTGGCACCCTATCTACAGGCACAACGGCACTGGGCATCTGGGCTTTCCCAGAGACGCAACATCTCATGGCGCTCGGCCGCGGCACAGCCTCTTGCCGAAAAGGCAAACGTCCGACTCCTTCTGCCACAGGGAAGGACCCAGCCCTGAAAGCTGTTGCTGCTCTTCACGGTGCCTTGGCGCCCTATCTACAGGCACAACAACACTGGGGATCTGTGCTTTCCCAGAGACGCAACATCTCATGGCGCTCGGCCGCGGCAGAGCCTCTTGCCGAAAAGGCAAACGTCCGGCTCCTTCTGCCCCAGGGAAGGGCCCAGCCCTGAAAGCTGTTGCTGCTCTTCACGGTGCCTTGGTGCCCTATCAACAGGAACAACAGCACTGGGCATCTGGGCTTTCCCAGAGACGCAACATCTCATGGCGCTCGGCCGCGGCAGAGCCTCTTGCCGAAAAGGCAAACGTCTGGCTCCTTCTCCCACAGGGAAGGGCCCAGCCCTGAAAGCTGTTGTTGCTCTTCACGGTGCCTTGGCACCCAATCTACAGGCACAACGGCACTGGGCATCTGGGCTTTTCCAGAGACGCAACATCTCATGGCGCTCGGCCGCGGCAGAGCCTCTTGCCGAAAAGGCAAACATCCGGCTCCTTCTGCCCCAGGGAAGGGCCCAGCCCTGAAAGCTGTTGCTGCTCTTCACGGTGCCTTGGCACCCTATGTACAGGCACAACAGCACTGGGGATCAGGGCTTTCCCAGAGACGCAACATCTCATGGCGCTCGGCCGCGGCAGAGCCTCTTGCCGAAAAGGCAAACGTCCGGCTGCTTCTCCCACAGGGAAGGGCCCAGCCCTGAAAGCTGTTGCTGCTCTTCACGGTGCCTTGGTGCCCTATCTACAGGAACAACAGCACTGGGCATCTGGGCTTTCCCAGAGACGCAACATCTCATGACGCAGGCCGCGGCAGAGCCTCTTGCCGAAAAGGCAAACGTCCGGCTCATTCTCCCACAGGGAAGGGCCCAGCCCTGAAAGCTGTTGCTGCTCTTCACGGTGCCTTGGTGCCCTATCTACAGGCACAACAGCACTGGGGATCTGGGCTTTCCCAGAGATGCAACATCTCATGGCGGTCGGCCGCGGCAGAGCCTCTTGCCGAAAAGGCAAACGTCCGGCTCCTTCTCCCACAGGGAAGGGCCCAGCCCTGAAAGCTGTTGCTGCTCTTCACGGTGCCTTGGCGCCCTATGTACAGGCACAACAGCACTGGGGATCTGGGCTTTCCCAGAGACGCAACATCTCATGGCGCTCGGCCGCGGCAGAGCCTCTTGCCGAAAAGGCAAACGTCCGGCTCCTTCTGCCCCAGGGAAGGGCCCAGCCCTGAAAGCTGTTGCTGCTCTTCACGGTGCCTTGGCGCCCTATCTACAGGCACAACAGCACTGGGGATCTGTGCTTTCTCAGAGACGCAACATCTCATGGCGCTCGGCCGCGGCAGAGCCTCTTGCCGAAAAGGCAAACGTCCGGCTCCTTCTCCGACAGGGAAGGGCCCAGGCCTGAAAGCTGTTGCTGCTCTTCACGGTGCCTTGGCACCCTATGTACAGGCACAACAGCAGTGGGGATCTGTGCTTTCCCAGAGACGCAACATCTCATGGCGCTCGGCCGCGGCAGATCCTCTTGCCGAAAAGGCAAACGTCCGGCTCCTTCTCCCACAGGGAAGGGCCCAGCCCTGAAAGCTGTTGCTGCTCTTCACGGTGCCTTGGCACCCTATGTACAGGCACAACAGCAGTGGGGATCTGTGCTTTCCCAGAGACGCAACATCTCATGGCGCTCGGCCGCGGCAGAGCCTCTTGCCGAAAAGGCAAACGTCCGGCTCCTTCTGCCCCAGGGAAGGGCCCAGCCCTGAAAGCTGTTGCTGCTCTTCACGGTGCCTTGGTGCCCTATCAACAGGAACAACAGCACTGGGCATCTGGGCTTTCCCAGAGACGCAACATCTCATGGCACTCGTCCGCGGCAGAGCCTCTTGCCGAAAAGGCAAACGTCCGGCTCCTTCTCCCACAGGGAAGGGCCCAGCCCTGAAAGCTGTTGCTGCTCTTCACGGTGCCTTGGCACCCTATCTACAGGCACAACGGCACTGGGCATCTGGGCTTTCCCAGAGACGCAACATCTCATGGCGCTCGGCCGCGGCACAGCCTCTTGCCGAAAAGGCAAACGTCCGACTCCTTCTGCCACAGGGAAGGACCCAGCCCTGAAAGCTGTTGCTGCTCTTCACGGTGCCTTGGCACCCTATCTACAGGCACAACAACACTGGGGATCTGTGCTTTCCCAGAGACGCAACATCTCATGGCGCTCGGCTGCGGCAGAGCCTCTTGCCGAAAAGGCAAACGTCTGGCTGCTTCTGCCCCAGGGAAGGGCCCAGCCCTGAAAGCTGTTGCTGCTCTTCACGGTGCCTTGGCGCCCTATCTACAGGCACAACGGCACTGGGGATCTGGGCTTTCCCAGAGACGCAACATCTCATGGCGCTCGGCCGCGGCAGAGCCTCTTGCCGAAAAGGCAAACGTCCGGCTCCTTCTGCCACAGGGAAACGGCCAGGCCTGAAAGCTGTTGCTGCTCTTCACGGTGCCTTGGCACCCTATCTACAGGCACAACAGCACTGGAGATATGGGCTTTCCCAGAGACGCAACATCTCATGGCGCTCGGCCGCGGCAGAGCCTCTTGCCGAAAAGGCAAACGTCCGGCTCCTTCTGCCCCAGGGAAGGGCCCAGCCCTGAAAGCTGTTGCTGCTCTTCACGGTGCCTTGGTGCCCTATCAACAGGAACAACAGCACTGGGCATCTGGGCTTTCCCAGAGACGCAACATCTCATGGCGCTCGGCCGCGGCAGAGCCTCTTGCCGAAAAGGCAAACGTCTGGCTCCTTCTCCCACAGGGAAGGGCCCAGCCCTGAAAGCTGTTGTTGCTCTTCACGGTGCCTTGGCACCCAATCTACAGGCACAACGGCACTGGGCATCTGGGCTTTTCCAGAGACGCAACATCTCATGGCGCTCGGCCGCGGCAGAGCCTCTTGCCGAAAAGGCAAAAATCCGGCTCCTTCTGCCCCAGGGAAGGGCCCAGCCCTGAAAGCTGTTGCTGCTCTTCACGGTGCCTTGGCACCCTATGTACAGGCACAACAGCACTGGGGATCAGGGCTTTCCCAGAGACGCAACATCTCATGGCGCTCGGCCGCGGCAGAGCCTCTTGCCGAAAAGGCAAACGTCCGGCTGCTTCTGCCCCAGGGAAGGGCCCAGCCCTGAAAGCTGTTGCTGCTCTTCACGGTGCCTTGGCGCCCTATCTACAGGCACAACAGCAGTGGGGATCTGGGCTTTCCCAGAGACGCAACATCTCATGGCGCTCGGCCGCGGCAGAGCCTCTTGCCGAAAAGGCAAACGTCCGGCTCCTTCTGCCACAGGGAAACGGCCAGGCCTGAAAGCTGTTGCTGCTCTTCACTGTGCCTTGGCACCCTATCTACAGGCACAACAGCACTGGAGATATGGGCTTTTCCAGAGACGCAACATCTCATGGCGCTCGGCCGCGGCAGAGCCTCTTGCCGAAAAGGCAAACGTCCGGCTCCTTCTCCCACAGGGAAGGGCCCAGCCCTGAAAGCTGTTGCTGCTCTTCACGGTGCCTTGGCGCCCTATCTACAGGCACAACAGCACTGGGCATCTGGGCTTTCCAGGAGACGCAACATCTCATGGCGCTCAGCCGCGGCAGAGCCTCTTGCCCA
Organism: Harpia harpyja; assembly: GCF_026419915.1. NCBI lineage: Eukaryota > Metazoa > Chordata > Aves > Accipitriformes > Accipitridae > Harpia > Harpia harpyja. The sequence continues at coordinate 108,999 of NW_026293425.1, forward strand.
AAAGGCAAACGTCCGGCTCCTTCTGCCACAGGGAAACGCCCAGCCCTGAAAGCTGTTGCTGCTCTTCACGGTGCCTTGGCGCCCTATCTACAGGCACAACGGCACTGGGCATCTGGGCTTTCCCAGAGACGCAACATCTCATGGCGCTCGGCCGCGGCAGAGCCTCTTGCCGAAAAGGCAAACGTCCGGCTCCTTCTCCCACAGGGAAACGGCCAGGCCTGAAAGCTGTTGCTGCTCTTCACGGTGCCTTGGCACCCTATCTACAGGCACAACAGCACTGGAGATATGGGCTTTCCCAGAGACGCAACATCTCATGGCGCTCGGCCGCGGCAGAGCCTCTTGCCGAAAAGGCAAACATCCGGCTCCTTCTGCCCCAGGGAAGGGCCCAGCCCTGAAAGCTGTTGCTGCTCTTCACGGTGCCTTGGCACCCTATCTACAGGCACAACAGCACTGGGGATCAGGGCTTTCCCAGAGACGCAACATCTCATGGCGCTCGGCCGCGGCAGAGCCTCTTGCCGAAAAGGCAAACGTCCGGCTGCTTCTGCCCCAGGGAAGGGCCCAGCCCTGAAAGCTGTTGCTGCTCTTCACGGTGCCTTGGCGCCCTATCTACAGGCACAACAGCAGTGGGGATCTGGGATTTCCCAGAGACGCAACATCTCATGGCGCTCGGCCGCGGCAGAGCCTCTTGCCGAAAAGGCAAACGTCCGGCTCCTTCTGCCACAGGGAAACGGCCAGGCCTGAAAGCTGTTGCTGCTCTTCACTGTGCCTTGGCACCCTATCTACAGGCACAACAGCACTGGAGATCAGGGCTTTCCCAGAGACGCAACATCTCATGGCGCTCGGCCGCGGCAGAGCCTCTTGCCGAAAAGGCAAACGTCCGGCTCCTTCTGCCCCAGGGAAGGGCCCACCCCTGAAAGCTGTTGCTGCTCTTCACGGTGCCTTGGTGCCCTATCAACAGGAACAACAGCACTGGGCATCTGGGCTTTCCCAGAGACGCAACATCTCATGGCACTCGTCCGCGGCAGAGCCTCTTGCCGAAAAGGCAAACGTCCGGCTCCTTCTCCCACAGGGAAGGGCCCAGCCCTGAAAGCTGTTGCTGCTCTTCACGGTGCCTTGGCACCCTATCTACAGGCACAACGGCACTGGGCATCTGGGCTTTCCCAGAGACGCAACATCTCATGGCGCTCGGCCGCGGCACAGCCTCTTGCCGAAAAGGCAAACGTCCGACTCCTTCTGCCACAGGGAAGGACCCAGCCCTGAAAGCTGTTGCTGCTCTTCACGGTGCCTTGGCGCCCTATCTACAGGCACAACAACACTGGGGATCTGTGCTTTCCCAGAGACGCAACATCTCATGGCGCTCGGCCGCGGCAGAGCCTCTTGCCGAAAAGGCAAACGTCCGGCTCCTTCTGCCCCAGGGAAGGGCCCAGCCCTGAAAGCTGTTGCTGCTCTTCACGGTGCCTTGGTGCCCTATCAACAGGAACAACAGCACTGGGCATCTGGGCTTTCCCAGAGACGCAACATCTCATGGCGCTCGGCCGCGGCAGAGCCTCTTGCCGAAAAGGCAAACATCCGGCTCCTTCTGCCCCAGGGAAGGGCCCAGCCCTGAAAGCTGTTGCTGCTCTTCACGGTGCCTTGGCACCCTATGTACAGGCACAACAGCACTGGGGATCAGGGCTTTCCCAGAGACGCAACATCTCATGGCGCTCGGCCGCGGCAGAGCCTCTTGCCGAAAAGGCAAACGTCCGGCTGCTTCTCCCACAGGGAAGGGCCCAGCCCTGAAAGCTGTTGCTGCTCTTCACGGTGCCTTGGTGCCCTATCTACAGGAACAACAGCACTGGGCATCTGGGCTTTCCCAGAGACGCAACATCTCATGACGCAGGCCGCGGCAGAGCCTCTTGCCGAAAAGGCAAACGTCCGGCTCATTCTCCCACAGGGAAGGGCCCAGCCCTGAAAGCTGTTGCTGCTCTTCACGGTGCCTTGGTGCCCTATCTACAGGCACAACAGCACTGGGGATCTGGGCTTTCCCAGAGATGCAACATCTCATGGCGGTCGGCCGCGGCAGAGCCTCTTGCCGAAAAGGCAAACGTCCGGCTCCTTCTCCCACAGGGAAGGGCCCAGCCCTGAAAGCTGTTGCTGCTCTTCACGGTGCCTTGGCGCCCTATGTACAGGCACAACAGCACTGGGGATCTGGGCTTTCCCAGAGACGCAACATCTCATGGCGCTCGGCCGCGGCAGAGCCTCTTGCCGAAAAGGCAAACGTCCGGCTCCTTCTGCCCCAGGGAAGGGCCCAGCCCTGAAAGCTGTTGCTGCTCTTCACGGTGCCTTGGCGCCCTATCTACAGGCACAACAGCACTGGGGATCTGTGCTTTCTCAGAGACGCAACATCTCATGGCGCTCGGCCGCGGCAGAGCCTCTTGCCGAAAAGGCAAACGTCCGGCTCCTTCTCCCACAGGGAAGGGCCCAGGCCTGAAAGCTGTTGCTGCTCTTCACGGTGCCTTGGCACCCTATGTACAGGCACAACAGCAGTGGGGATCTGTGCTTTCCCAGAGACGCAACATCTCATGGCGCTCGGCCGCGGCAGATCCTCTTGCCGAAAAGGCAAACGTCCGGCTCCTTCTCCCACAGGGAAGGGCCCAGCCCTGAAAGCTGTTGCTGCTCTTCACGGTGCCTTGGCACCCTATGTACAGGCACAACAGCAGTGGGGATCTGTGCTTTCCCAGAGACGCAACATCTCATGGCGCTCGGCCGCGGCAGAGCCTCTTGCCGAAAAGGCAAACGTCCGGCTCCTTCTGCCCCAGGGAAGGGCCCAGCCCTGAAAGCTGTTGCTGCTCTTCACGGTGCCTTGGTGCCCTATCAACAGGAACAACAGCACTGGGCATCTGGGCTTTCCCAGAGACGCAACATCTCATGGCACTCGTCCGCGGCAGAGCCTCTTGCCGAAAAGGCAAACGTCCGGCTCCTTCTCCCACAGGGAAGGGCCCAGCCCTGAAAGCTGTTGCTGCTCTTCACGGTGCCTTGGCACCCTATCTACAGGCACAACGGCACTGGGCATCTGGGCTTTCCCAGAGACGCAACATCTCATGGCGCTCGGCCGCGGCACAGCCTCTTGCCGAAAAGGCAAACGTCCGACTCCTTCTGCCACAGGGAAGGACCCAGCCCTGAAAGCTGTTGCTGCTCTTCACGGTGCCTTGGCACCCTATCTACAGGCACAACAACACTGGGGATCTGTGCTTTCCCAGAGACGCAACATCTCATGGCGCTCGGCTGCGGCAGAGCCTCTTGCCGAAAAGGCAAACGTCTGGCTGCTTCTGCCCCAGGGAAGGGCCCAGCCCTGAAAGCTGTTGCTGCTCTTCACGGTGCCTTGGCGCCCTATCTACAGGCACAACGGCACTGGGGATCTGGGCTTTCCCAGAGACGCAACATCTCATGGCGCTCGGCCGCGGCAGAGCCTCTTGCCGAAAAGGCAAACGTCCGGCTCCTTCTGCCACAGGGAAACGGCCAGGCCTGAAAGCTGTTGCTGCTCTTCACGGTGCCTTGGCACCCTATCTACAGGCACAACAGCACTGGAGATATGGGCTTTCCCAGAGACGCAACATCTCATGGCGCTCGGCCGCGGCAGAGCCTCTTGCCGAAAAGGCAAACGTCCGGCTCCTTCTGCCCCAGGGAAGGGCCCAGCCCTGAAAGCTGTTGCTGCTCTTCACGGTGCCTTGGTGCCCTATCAACAGGAACAACAGCACTGGGCATCTGGGCTTTCCCAGAGACGCAACATCTCATGGCGCTCGGCCGCGGCAGAGCCTCTTGCCGAAAAGGCAAACGTCTGGCTCCTTCTCCCACAGGGAAGGGCCCAGCCCTGAAAGCTGTTGTTGCTCTTCACGGTGCCTTGGCACCCAATCTACAGGCACAACGGCACTGGGCATCTGGGCTTTTCCAGAGACGCAACATCTCATGGCGCTCGGCCGCGGCAGAGCCTCTTGCCGAAAAGGCAAAAATCCGGCTCCTTCTGCCCCAGGGAAGGGCCCAGCCCTGAAAGCTGTTGCTGCTCTTCACGGTGCCTTGGCACCCTATGTACAGGCACAACAGCACTGGGGATCAGGGCTTTCCCAGAGACGCAACATCTCATGGCGCTCGGCCGCGGCAGAGCCTCTTGCCGAAAAGGCAAACGTCCGGCTGCTTCTGCCCCAGGGAAGGGCCCAGCCCTGAAAGCTGTTGCTGCTCTTCACGGTGCCTTGGCGCCCTATCTACAGGCACAACAGCAGTGGGGATCTGGGCTTTCCCAGAGACGCAACATCTCATGGCGCTCGGCCGCGGCAGAGCCTCTTGCCGAAAAGGCAAACGTCCGGCTCCTTCTGCCACAGGGAAACGGCCAGGCCTGAAAGCTGTTGCTGCTCTTCACTGTGCCTTGGCACCCTATCTACAGGCACAACAGCACTGGAGATATGGGCTTTTCCAGAGACGCAACATCTCATGGCGCTCGGCCGCGGCAGAGCCTCTTGCCGAAAAGGCAAACGTCCGGCTCCTTCTCCCACAGGGAAGGGCCCAGCCCTGAAAGCTGTTGCTGCTCTTCACGGTGCCTTGGCGCCCTATCTACAGGCACAACAGCACTGGGCATCTGGGCTTTCCAGGAGACGCAACATCTCATGGCGCTCAGCCGCGGCAGAGCCTCTTGCCCAAAAGGCAAACGTCCGGCTCCTTCTGCCACAGGGAAACGCCCAGCCCTGAAAGCTGTTGCTGCTCTTCACGGTGCCTTGGCGCCCTATCTACAGGCACAACGGCACTGGGCATCTGGGCTTTCCCAGAGACGCAACATCTCATGGCGCTCGGCCGCGGCAGATCCTCTTGCCGAAAAGGCAAACGTCCGGCTCCTTCTGACACAGGGAAACGGCCAGGCCTGAAAGCTGTTGCTGCTCTTCACGGTGCCTTGGCACCCTATCTACAGGCACAACAGCACTGGAGATATGGGCTTTCCCAGAGACGCAACATCTCATGGCGCTCGGCCGCGGCAGAGCCTCTTGCCGAAAAGGCAAACGTCCGGCTCCTTCTGCACCAGGGAAGGGCCCAGCCCTGAAAGCTGTTGCTGCTCTTCACGGTGCCTTGGTGCCCTATCAACAGGAACAACAGCACTGGGCATCTGGGCTTTCCCAGAGACGCAACATCTCATGGCACTCATCCGCGGCAGAGCCTCTTGCCGAAAAGGCAAACGTCCGGCTCCTTCTCCCACAGGGAAGGGCCCAGCCCTGAAAGCTGTTGCTGCTCTTCACGGTGCCTTGCCACCCTATCTACAGGCACAACGACACTGGGCATCTGGGCTTTCCCAGAGACGCAACATCTCATGGCGCTCGTCCGCGGCAGAGCCTCTTGCCGAAAAGGCAAACATCTGGCTCCTTCTGCCCCAGGGAAGGGCCCAGCCCTGAAAGCTGTTGCTGCTCTTCACGGTGCCTTGGCACCCTATCTACAGGCACAACAGCACTGGGGATCAGGGCTTTCCCAGAGACGCAACATCTCATGGCGCTCGGCCACGGCAAAGCCTCTTGCCGAAAAGGCAAACGTCCGGCTCCTTCTCCCACAGGGAAGGGCCCAGCCCTGAAAGCTTTGCTGCTCTTCACGGTGCCTTGGCACCCTATGTACAGGCACAACAGCACTGGGGATCAGGGCTTTCCCAGAGACGCAACATCTCATGGCGCTCGGCCCGCGGCAGAGCCTCTTGCAGAAAAGGCAAACATCCGGCTGCTTCTGCCCCAGGGAAGGGCCCAGCCCTGAAAGCTGTTGCTGCTCTTCACGGTGCCTTGGCACCCTATCTACAGGCACAACGGCAGTGGGGATCTGGGCTTTCCCAGAGACGCAACATCTCATGGCGCTCGGCCGCGGCAGAGCCTCTTGCCGAAAAGGCAAACGTCCGGCTCCTTCTGCCACAGGGAAACGGCCAGGCCTGAAAGCTGTTGCTGCTCTTCACGGTGCCTTGGCACCCTATCTACAGGCACAACAGCACTGGAGATATGGGCTTTCCCAGAGACGCAACATCTCATGGCGCTCGGCCGCGGCAGAGCCTCTTGCCGAAAAGGCAAACGTCCGGCTCCTTCTGCCCCAGGGAAGGGCCCAGCCCTGAAAGCTGTTGCTGCTCTTCACGGTGCCTTGGTGCCCTATCAACAGGAACAACAGCACTGGGCATCTGGGCTTTCCCAGAGACGCAACATCTCATGGCGCTCGGCCGCGGCAGAGCCTCTTGCCGAAAAGGCAAACGTCTGGCTCCTTCTCCCACAGGGAAGGGCCCAGCCCTGAAAGCTGTTGTTGCTCTTCACGGTGCCTTGGCACCCAATCTACAGGCACAACGGCACTGGGCATCTGGGCTTTTCCAGAGACGCAACATCTCATGGCGCTCGGCCGCGGCAGAGCCTCTTGCCGAAAAGGCAAAAATCCGGCTCCTTCTGCCCCAGGGAAGGGCCCAGCCCTGAAAGCTGTTGCTGCTCTTCACGGTGCCTTGGCACCCTATGTACAGGCACAACAGCACTGGGGATCAGGGCTTTCCCAGAGACGCAACATCTCATGGCGCTCGGCCGCGGCAGAGCCTCTTGCCGAAAAGGCAAACGTCCGGCTGCTTCTGCCCCAGGGAAGGGCCCAGCCCTGAAAGCTGTTGCTGCTCTTCACGGTGCCTTGGCGCCCTATCTACAGGCACAACAGCACTGGGGATCTGGGCTTTCTCAGAGACGCAACATCTCATGGCGCTCGGCCGCGGCAGAGCCTCTTGCCGAAAAGGCAAACGTCCGGCTCCTTCTGCCACAGGGAAACGGCCAGGCCTGAAAGCTGTTGCTGCTCTTCACTGTGCCTTGGCACCCTATCTACAGGCACAACAGCACTGGAGATATGGGCTTTCCCAGAGACGCAACATCTCATGGCGCTCGGCCGCGGCAGAGCCTCTTGCCGAAAAGGCAAACGTCCGGCTCCTTCTCCCACAGGGAAGGGCCCAGCCCTGAAAGCTGTTGCTGCTCTTCACGGTGCCTTGGCGCCCTATCTACAGGCACAACAGCACTGGGCATCTGGGCTTTCCAGGAGACGCAACATCTCATGGCGCTCGGCCGCGGCAGAGCCTCTTGCCCAAAAGGCAAACGTCCGGCTCCTTCTGCCACAGGGAAACGCCCAGCCCTGAAAGCTGTTGCTGCTCTTCACGGTGCCTTGGCGCCCTATCTACAGGCACAACGGCACTGGGCATCTGGGCTTTCCCAGAGACGCAACATCTCATGGCGCTCGGCCGCGGCATATCCTCTTGCCGAAAAGGCAAACGTCCGGCTCCTTCTGCCACAGGGAAACGCCCAGGCCTGAAAGCTGTTGCTGCTCTTCACGGTGCCTTGGCACCCTATCTACAGGCACAACAGCACTGGGCATCTGGGCTTTCCCAGAGACGCAACATCTCATGGCGCTCGGCCGCGGCAGAGCCTCTTGCCGAAAAGGCAAACGTCCGGCTGCTTCTGCCCCAGGGAAGGGCCCAGCCCTGAAAGCTGTTGCTGCTCTTCACGGTGCCTTGGTGCCCTATCAACAGGCACAACAGCACTGGAGATATGGGCTTTCCCAGAGACGCAACATCTCATGGCGCTCGGCCGCGGCAGAGCCTCTTGCCGAAAAGGCAAACGTCCGGCTCCTTCTGCCCCAGGGAAGGGCCCAGCCCTGAAAGCTGTTGCTGCTCTTCATGGTGCCTTGGCGCCCTATCTACAGGCACAACAGCACTGGGCATCTGGGCTTTCCAGGAGACGCAACATCTCATGGCGCTCGGCCGCGGCAGAGCCTCTTGCCGAAAAGGCAAACGTCCGGCTCCTTCTCCCACAGGGAAACGCCCAGCCCTGAAAGCTGTTGCTGCTCTTCACGGTGCCTTGGTGCCCTATGTACAGGCACAACGGCACTGGGCATCTGGGCTTTCCCAGAGACGCAACATCTCATGGCGCTCGGCCACGGCAAAGCCTCTTGCCGAAAAGGCAAACGTCCGGCTCCTTCTCCCACAGGGAAGGGCCCAGCCCTGAAAGCTTTGCTGCTCTTCACGGTGCCTTGGCACCCTATGTACAGGCACAACAGCACTGGGGATCAGGGCTTTCCCAGAGACGCAACATCTCATGGCGCTCGGCCGCGGCAGAGCCTCTTGCAGAAAAGGCAAACATCCGGCTGCTTCTGCCCCAGGGAAGGGCCCAGCCCTGAAAGCTGTTGCTGCTCTTCACGGTGCCTTGGCACCCTATCTACAGGCACAACGGCAGTGGGGATCTGGGCTTTCCCAGAGACGCAACATCTCATGGCGCTCGGCCGCGGCAGAGCCTCTTGCCGAAAAGGCAAACGTCCGGCTCCTTCTGCCACAGGGAAACGGCCAGGCCTGAAAGCTGTTGCTGCTCTTCACGGTGCCTTGGCACCCTATCTACAGGCACAACAGCACTGGAGATATGGGCTTTCCCAGAGACGCAACATCTCATGGCGCTCGGCCGCGGCAGAGCCTCTTGCCGAAAAGGCAAACGTCCGGCTCCTTCTGCCCCAGGGAAGGGCCCAGCCCTGAAAGCTGTTGCTGCTCTTCACGGTGCCTTGGTGCCCTATCAACAGGAACAACAGCACTGGGCATCTGGGCTTTCCCAGAGACGCAACATCTCATGGCGCTCGGCCGCGGCAGAGCCTCTTGCCGAAAAGGCAAACGTCTGGCTCCTTCTCCCACAGGGAAGGGCCCAGCCCTGAAAGCTGTTGTTGCTCTTCACGGTGCCTTGGCACCCAATCTACAGGCACAACGGCACTGGGCATCTGGGCTTTTCCAGAGACGCAACATCTCATGGCGCTCGGCCGCGGCAGAGCCTCTTGCCGAAAAGGCAAAAATCCGGCTCCTTCTGCCCCAGGGAAGGGCCCAGCCCTGAAAGCTGTTGCTGCTCTTCACGGTGCCTTGGCACCCTATGTACAGGCACAACAGCACTGGGGATCAGGGCTTTCCCAGAGACGCAACATCTCATGGCGCTCGGCCGCGGCAGAGCCTCTTGCCGAAAAGGCAAACGTCCGGCTGCTTCTGCCCCAGGGAAGGGCCCAGCCCTGAAAGCTGTTGCTGCTCTTCACGGTGCCTTGGCGCCCTATCTACAGGCACAACAGCACTGGGGATCTGGGCTTTCTCAGAGACGCAACATCTCATGGCGCTCGGCCGCGGCAGAGCCTCTTGCCGAAAAGGCAAACGTCCGGCTCCTTCTGCCACAGGGAAACGGCCAGGCCTGAAAGCTGTTGCTGCTCTTCACTGTGCCTTGGCACCCTATCTACAGGCACAACAGCACTGGAGATATGGGCTTTCCCAGAGACGCAACATCTCATGGCGCTCGGCCGCGGCAGAGCCTCTTGCCGAAAAGGCAAACGTCCGGCTCCTTCTCCCACAGGGAAGGGCCCAGCCCTGAAAGCTGTTGCTGCTCTTCACGGTGCCTTGGCGCCCTATCTACAGGCACAACAGCACTGGGCATCTGGGCTTTCCAGGAGACGCAACATCTCATGGCGCTCGGCCGCGGCAGAGCCTCTTGCCCAAAAGGCAAACGTCCGGCTCCTTCTGCCACAGGGAAACGCCCAGCCCTGAAAGCTGTTGCTGCTCTTCACGGTGCCTTGGCGCCCTATCTACAGGCACAACGGCACTGGGCATCTGGGCTTTCCCAGAGACGCAACATCTCATGGCGCTCGGCCGCGGCAGATCCTCTTGCCGAAAAGGCAAACGTCCGGCTCCTTCTGCCACAGGGAAACGGCCAGGCCTGAAAGCTGTTGCTGCTCTTCACGGTGCCTTGGCACCCTATCTACAGGCACAACAGCACTGGGCATCTGGGCTTTCCCAGAGACGCAACATCTCATGGCGCTCGGCCGCGGCAGAGCCTCTTGCCGAAAAGGCAAACGTCCGGCTGCTTCTGCCCCAGGGAAGGGCCCAGCCCTGAAAGCTGTTGCTGCTCTTCACGGTGCCTTGGTGCCCTATCAACAGGCACAACAGCACTGGAGATATGGGCTTTCCCAGAGACGCAACATCTCATGGCGCTCGGCCCGCGGCAGAGCCTCTTGCCGAAAAGGCAAACGTCCGGCTCCTTCTGCCCCAGGGAAGGGCCCAGCCCTGAAAGCTGTTGCTGCTCTTCATGGTGCCTTGGCGCCCTATCTACAGGCACAACAGCACTGGGCATCTGGGCTTTCCAGGAGACGCAACATCTCATGGCGCTCGGCCGCGGCAGAGCCTCTTGCCGAAAAGGCAAACGTCCGGCTCCTTCTCCCACAGGGAAGGGCCCAGCCCTGAAAGCTGTTGCTGCTCTTCACGGTGCCTTGGTGCCCTATGTACAGGCACAACGGCACTGGGCATCTGGGCTTTCCCAGAGACTCAACATCTCATGGCGCTCGGCCGCGGCAGATCCTCTTGCCGAAAAGGCAAACGTCCGGCTCCTTCTCCCACAGTGAAATGGTCAGCCTTGAAAGCTGTTGCTGCTCTTCACGGTGCCTTGGCACCCTATCTACAGGCACAACAGCACTGGAGATATGGGCTTTCCCAGAGACGCAACATCTCATGGCACTCGGCCGCGGCAGAGCCTCTTGCCGAAAAGGCAAACGTCCGGCTCCTTCTGCCCCAGGGAAGGGCCCAGCCCTGAAAGCTGTTGCTGTTCTTCACGGTGCCTTGGCACCCTATCAACAGGAACAACAGCACTGGGGATCTGTGCTTTCCCAGAGACGCAACATCTCATGGCGCTCGTCCGCGGCAGAGCCTCTTGCCGAAAAGGCAAACGTCCGGCTCCTTCTGCCCCAGGGAAGGGCCCAGCCCTGAAAGCTGTTGCTGCTCTTCACGGTGCCTTGGTGCCCTATCAACAGGAACAACAGCACTGGGCATCTGGGCTTTCCCAGAGACGCAACATCTCATGGCGCTCGGCCGCGGCAGAGCCTCTTGCCGAAAAGGCAAACGTCCGGCTGCTTCTGCCCCAGGAAAGGGCCCAGCCCTGAAAGCTGTTGCTGCTCTTCACGGTGCCTTGGCGCCCTATCTACAGGCACAACGGCAGTGGGGATCTGGGCTTTCCCAGAGACGCAACATCTCATGGCGCTCGGCCGCGGCAGAGCCTCTTGCCGAAAAGGCAAACGTCCGGCTCCTTCTGCCAGAGGGAAATGGCCAGGCCTGAAAGCTGTTGCTGCTCTTCACGGTGCCTTGGCACCCTATCTACAGGCACAACAGCACTGGATATATGGGCTTTCCCAGAGACGCAACATCTCATGGCGCTCGGCCGCGGCATAGCCTCTTGCCGAAAAGGCAAACGTCCGGCTCCTTCTCCCACAGGGAAGGGCCCAGCCCTGAAAGCTGTTGCTGCTCTTCACGGTGCCTTGGTGCCCTATCAACAGGAACAACAGCACTGGGCATCTGGGCTTTCCCACAGACGCAACATCTCATGGCACTCGTCCGCGGCAGAGCCTCTTGCCGAAAATGCAAACGTCCGGCTCCTTCTCCCACAGGGAATGGCCCAGCCCTGAAAGCTGTTGCTGCTCTTCACGGTGCCTTGGTGCCCTATCTACAGGCACAACGGCACTGGGCATCTGGGCTTTCCCAGAGACGCAACATCTCATGGCGCTCGGCCGCGGCAGAGCCTCTTGCCGAAAAGGCAAACATCCGGCTCCTTCTGCCCCAGGGAAGGGCCCAGCCCTGAAAGCTGTTGCTGCTCTTCACGGTGCCTTGGCACCCTATGTACAGGCACAACAGCACTGGGGATCAGGGCTTTCCCAGAGACGCAACATCTCATGGCGCTCGGCCACGGCAGAGCCTCTTGCCGAAAAGGCAAACGTCCGGCTCCTTCTCCCACAGGGAAATGCCCAGCCCTGAAAGCTGTTGCTGCTCTTCACGGTGTCTTGGTGCCCTATCTACAGGCACAACAGCACTGGGGATCTGGGCTTTCCCAGAGACGCAACATCTCATGGCGCTCGGCCACGGCAGAGCCTTTTGCCGAAAAGGCAAACGTCCGGCTCCTTCTCCCACAGGGAAGGGCCCAGCCCTGAAAGCTGTTGCTGCTCTTCACGGTGCCTTGGTGCCCTATCTACAGGCACAACAGCACTGGGCATCTGGGCTTTCCCAGAGACTCAACATCTCATGGCGCTCGGCCGCGGCAGAGCCTCTTGCCGAAAAGGCAAACGTCCGGCTCCTTCTCCCACAGGGAAATGCCCAGCCCTGAAAGGTGTTGCTGCTCTTCACGGTGTCTTGGTGCCCAATCTACAGGCACAACAGCACTGGGGATCTGGGCTTTCCCAGAGACGCAACATCTCATGGCGCTCGGCCACGGCAGAGCCTCTTGCCGAATAGGCAAACGTCCGGCTCCTTCTGCCACAGGGAAACGCCCAGCCCTGAAAGCTGTTGCTGCTCTTCACGGTGCCTTGGTGCCCTATGTACAGGCACAACGGCACTGGGCATCTGGGCTTTCCCAGAGACGCAACATCTCATGGCGCTCGGCCACGGCAGAGCCTCTTGCCGAAAAGGCAAACGTCCGGCTCCTTCTGCCACAGGGAAACGGCCACGCCTGAAAGGTGTTGCTGCTCTTCACGGTGCCTTGGCACCCTATCTACAGGCACAACAGCACTGGAGATATGGGCTTTCCCAGAGACGCAACATCTCATGGCGCTCGGCCGCGGCAGAGCCTCTTGCCGAAAAGGCAAACGTCCGGCTCCTTCTGCCCCAGGGAAGGGCCCAGCCCTGAAAGCTGTTGCTGCTCTTCACGGTGCCTTGGTGCCCTATCAACAGGAACAACAGCACTGGGCATCTGGGCTTTCCCAGAGACGCAACATCTCATGGCGCTCGGCCGCGGCAGAGCCTCTTGCCGAAAAGGCAAACGTCCGGCTGCTTCTGCCCCAGGGAAGGGCCCAGCCCTGAAAGCTGTTGCTGCTCTTCACGGTGCCTTGGTGCCCTATCTACAGGAACAACAGCACTGGGCATCTGGGCTTTCCCAGAGACGCAACATCTCATGGCGCAGGCCGCGGCAGAGCCTCTTGCCGAAAAGGCAAACGTCCGGCTCCTTCTCCCACAGGGAAGGGCCCAGCCCTGAAAGCTGTTGCTGCTCTTCACGGTGCCTTGGTGCCCTATCTACAGGCACAACAGCACTGGGGATCTGGGCTTTTCCAGAGACGCAACATCTCATGGCGGTCGGCCGAGGCACGGCCTCTTGCCGAAACGGCAAACGTCCGGCTCCTTCTCCCACAGGGAAGGGCCCAGCCCTGAAAGCTGTTGCTGCTCTTCACGGTGCCTTGGCACCCTATCTACAGGCACAACGGCACTGGGGATCTGTGCTTTCCCAGAGACGCAACATCTCATGGCGCTCGTCCGCGGCAGAGCCTCTTGCCGAAAAGGCAAACGTCCGGCTCCTTCTGCCCCAGGGAAGGGCCCAGCCCTGAAAGCTGTTGCTGCTCTTCACGGTGCCTTGGCACCCTATGTACAGGCACAACAGCACTGGGGATCAGGGCTTTCCCAGAGACGCAACATCTCATGGCGCTCGGCCGCGGCAGAGCCTCTTGCCGAAAAGGCAAACGTCCGGCTGCTTCTGCCCCAGGAAAGGGCCCAGCAGTGAAAGCTGTTGCTGCTCTTCACGGTGCCTTGGCGCCCTATCTACAGGCACAACGGCAGTGGGGATCTGGGCTTTCCCAGAGACGCAACATCTCATGGCGCTCGGCCACGGCAGAGCCTCTTGCCGAAAAGGCAAACGTCCGGCTCCTTCTCCCACAGGGAAACGGCCAGGCCTGAAAGCTGTTGCTGCTCTTCACGGTGCCTTGGCACCCTATCTACAGGCACAACAGCACTGGAGATATGGGCTTTCCCACAGACGCAACATCTCATGGCACTCGTCCGCGGCAGAGCCTCTTGCCGAAAAGGCAAACGTCCGGCTCCTTCTCCCACAGGGAAGGGCCCAGCCCTGAAAGCTGTTGCTGCTCTTCACAGTGCCTTGGTGCCCTATCTACAGGCACAACGGCACTGGGGATCTGGGCTTTCCCAGAGACGCAACATCTCATGGCGCTCGGCCGCGGCAGAGCCTCTTGCCGAAAAGGCAAACATCCGGCTCCTTCTGCCCCAGGGAAGGGCCCAGCCCTGAAAGCTGTTGCTGCTCTTCACGGTGCCTTGGCACCCTATGTACAGGCACAACAGCACTGGGGATCAGGGCTTTCCCAGAGACGCAACATCTCATGGCGCTCGGCCACGGCAGAGCCTCTTGCCGAAAAGGCAAACGTCCGGCTCCTTCTCCCACAGGGAAATGCCCAGCCCTGAAAGCTGTTGCTGCTCTTCACGGTGTCTTGGTGCCCTATCTACAGGCACAACAGCACTGGGGATCTGGGCTTTCCCAGAGACGCAACATCTCATGGCGCTTGGCCACGGCAAAGCCTTTTGCCGAAAAGGCAAACGTCCGGCTCCTTCTCCCACAGGGAAGGGCCCAGCCCTGAAAGCTGTTGCTGCTCTTCACGGTGCCTTGGCGCCCTATCTACAGGCACAACAGCACTGGGGATCTGGGCTTTCCCAGAGACTCAACATCTCATGGCGCTCGGCCGCGGCAGAGCCTCTTGCCGAAAAGGCAAACGTCCGGCTCCTTCTCCCACAGGGAAATGCCCAGCCCTGAAAGCTGTTGCTGCTCTTCACGGTGTCTTGGTGCCCTATCTACAGGCACAACAGCACTGGGCATCTGGGCTTTCCCAGAGACGCAACATCTCATGGCGCTCGGCCACGGCAGAGCCTCTTGCCGAATAGGCAAACGTCCGGCTCCTTCTGCCACAGGGAAATGGCCAGGCCTGAAAGCTGTTGCTGCTCTTCACGGTGCCTTGGCGCCCTATCTACAGGCACAACAGCACTGGGCATCTGGGCTTTCCAGGAGACGCAACATCTCATGGCGCTCGGCCGCGGCAGAGCCTCTTGCCGAAAAGGCAAACGTCCGGCTCCTTCTCCCACAGGGAAACGCCCAGCCCTGAAAGCTGTTGCTGCTCTTCATGGTGCCTTGGTGCCCTATGTACAGGCACAACGGCACTGGGCATCTGGGCTTTCCCAGAGACGCAACATCTCATGGCGCTCGGCCACGGCAGAGCCTCTTGCCGAAAAGGCAAACGTCCGGCTCCTTCTCCCACAGGGAAACGGCCAGGCCTGAAAGCTGTTGCTGCTCTTCACGGTGCCTTGGCACCCTATCTACAGGCACAACAGCACTGGAGATATGGGCTTTCCCAGAGACGCAACATCTCATGGCGCTCGGCCGCGGCAGAGCCTCTTGCCGAAAAGGCAAACGTCCGGCTCCTTCTGCCCCAGGGAAGGGCCCAGCCCTGAAAGCTGTTGCTGCTCTTCACGGTGCCTTGGTGCCCTATCTACAGGAACAACAGCACTGGGCATCTGGGCTTTCCCAGAGACGCAACATCTCATGGCGCTCGGCCGCGGCAGAGCCTCTTGCCGAGAAGGCAAACGTCCGGCTGCTTCTCCCACAGGGAAGGGCCCAGCCCTGAAAGCTGTTGCTGCTCTTCACGGTGCCTTGGTGCCCTATCTACAGGAACAACAGCACTGGGGATCTGGGCTTTCCCAGAGACGCAACATCTCATGGCGCAGGCCGCGGCAGAGCCTCTTGCCGAAAAGGCAAACGTCCGGCTCCTTCTCCCACAGGGAAGGGCCCAGCCCTGAAAGCTGTTGCTGCTCTTCACGGTGCCTTGGCGCCCTATCTACAGGCACAACAGCACTGGGGATCTGGGCTTTCCCAGAGACGCAACATCTCATGGCGCTCGGCCGCGGCAGAGCCTCTTGCTGAAAAGGCAAACGTCCGGCTCCTTCTCCCACAGGGAAGGGCCCAGCCCTGAAAGCTGTTGCTGCTCTTCACGGTGCCTTGGCACCCTATGTACAGGCACAACAGCACTGGGGATCAGGGCTTTCCCAGAGACGCAACATCTCATGGCGCTCGGCCGCGGCAGAGCCTCTTGCCGAAAAGGCAAACGTCCGGCTCCTTCTGCCCCAGGGAAGGGCCCAGCCCTGAAAGCTGTTGCTGCTCTTCACGGTGCCTTGGCACCCTATCTACAGGCACAACAGCACTGGAGATATGGGCTTTCCCAGAGACGCAACATCTCATGGCGCTCGGCCGCGGCAGAGCCTCTTGCCGAAAAGGCAAACGTCCGGCTCCTTCTCCCACAGGGAAGGGCCCAGCCCTGAAAGCTGTTGCTGCTCTTCACGGTGCCTTGGTGCCCTATCAACAGGAACAACAGCACTGGGCATCTGGGCTTTCCCAGAGACGCAACAACTAATGGCACTCGTCCGCGGCAGAGCACTTGCCGAAAAGGCAAACGTCCGGCTCCTTCTCCCACAGGGAAGGGCCCAGCCCTGAAAGCTGTTGTTGCTCTTCACGGTGCCTTGGCGCCCTATCTACAGGCACAACGGCACTGGGCATCTGGGCTTTCCCAGAGCCGCAACATCTCATGGCGCTCGGCCGCGGCAGAGCCTCTTGCCGAAAAGGCAAACATCCGGCTCCTTCTGCCCCAGGGAAGGGCCCAGCCCTGAAAGCTGTTGCTGCTCTTCACGGTGCCTTGGCGCCCTATCTACAGGCACAACAGCACTGGGGATCTGGGCTTTCCCAGAGACGCAACATCTCATGGCGCTCGGCCGCGGCAGAGCCTCTTGCCGAAAAGGCAAACGTCCGGCTCATTCTCCCACAGGGAAGGGCCCAGCACTGAAAGCTGTTGCTGCTCTTCACGGTGCCTTGGCACCCTATGTACAGGCACAACAGCAGTGGGGATCTGTGCTTTCCCAGAGACGCAACATCTCATGGCGCTCGGCCGCGGCAGAGCCTCTTGCCGAAAAGGCAAACGTCCGGCACCTTCTGCCCCAGGGAAGTGCCCAGCCCTGAAAGCTGTTGCTGCTCTTCACGGTGCCTTGGTGCCCTATCAACAGGAACAACAGCACTGGGCATCTGGGCTTTCCCAGAGACGCAACATCTCATGGCACTCGTCCGCGGCAGAGCCTCTTGCCGAAAAGGCAAACGTCCGGCTCATTATACCACAGGGAAGGGCCCAGCCCTGAAAGCTGTTGCTGCTCTTCACGGTGCCTTGGTGCCCTATCTACAGGCACAACAGCACTGGGGATCTGGGCTTTCCCAGAGATGCAACATCTCATGGCGCTCGGCCGCGGCAGAGCCTCTTGCCGAAAAGGCAAACATCCGGCTCCTTCTGCCCCAGGGAAGGGCCCAGCCCTGAAAGCTGTTGCTGCTCTTCACGGTGCCTTGGCGCCCTATCTACAGGCACAACAGCACTGGGGATCTGGGCTTTCCCAGAGACGCAACATCTCATGGCGCTCGGCCGCGGCAGAGCCTCTTGCCGAAAAGGCAAACGTCCGGCTCCTTCTCCCACAGGGAAGGGCCCAGCCCTGAAAGCTGTTGCTGCTCTTCACGGTGCCTTGGTGCCCTATCAACAGGAACAACAGCACTGGGCATCTGGGCTTTCCCAGAGACGCAACAACTAATGGCACTCGTCCGCGGCAGAGCACTTGCCGAAAAGGCAAACGTCCGGCTCCTTCTCCCACAGGGAAGGGCCCAGCCCTGAAAGCTGTTGTTGCTCTTCACGGTGCCTTGGCGCCCTATCTACAGGCACAACGGCACTGGGCATCTGGGCTTTCCCAGAGCCGCAACATCTCATGGCGCTCGGCCGCGGCAGAGCCTCTTGCCGAAAAGGCAAACATCCGGCTCCTTCTGCCCCAGGGAAGGGCCCAGCCCTGAAAGCTGTTGCTGCTCTTCACGGTGCCTTGGCACCCTATCTACAGGCACAACAGCACTGGGGATCTGGGCTTTCCCAGAGACGCAACATCTCATGGCGCTCGGCCGCGGCAGAGCCTCTTGCCGAAAAGGCAAACGTCCGGCTCATTCTCCCACAGGGAAGGGCCCAGCACTGAAAGCTGTTGCTGCTCTTCACGGTGCCTTGGCACCCTATGTACAGGCACAACAGCAGTGGGGATCTGTGCTTTCCCAGAGACGCAACATCTCATGGCGCTCGGCCGCGGCAGAGCCTCTTGCCGAAAAGGCAAACGTCCGGCACCTTCTGCCCCAGGGAAGGGCCCAGCCCTGAAAGCTGTTGCTGCTCTTCACGGTGCCTTGGTGCCCTATCAACAGGAACAACAGCACTGGGCATCTGGGCTTTCCCAGAGACGCAACATCTCATGGCACTCGTCCGCGGCAGAGCCTCTTGCCGAAAAGGCAAACGTCCGGCTCCTTCTCCCACAGGGAAGGGCCCAGCCCTGAAAGCTGTTGCTGCTCTTCACGGTGCCTTGGCACCCTATGTACAGGCACAACAGCACTGGGGATCAGGGCTTTCCCAGAGACGCAACATCTCATGGCGCTCGGCCACGGCAGAGCCTCTTGCCGAAAAGGCAAACGTCCGGCTGCTTCTGCCCCAGGGAAGGGCCCAGCCCTGAAAGCTGTTGCTGCTCTTCACGGTGCCTTGGCGCCCTATCTACAGGAACAACAGCACTGGGCATCTGGGCTTTCCCAGAGACGCAACATCTCATGGCGCAGGCCGCGGCAGAGCCTCTTGCCGAAAAGGCAAACGTCCGGCTCCTTCTCCCACAGGGAAGGGCCCAGCCCTGAAAGCTGTTGCTGCTCTTCACGGTGCCTTGGTGCCCTATCTACAGGCACAACAGCACTGGGGATCAGGGCTTTCCCAGAGACGCAACATCTCATGGCGCTCGGCCGCGGCATAGCCTCTTGCCGAAAA
The DNA here is from genome assembly GCF_026419915.1 of Harpia harpyja. Taxonomy (NCBI): domain Eukaryota; kingdom Metazoa; phylum Chordata; class Aves; order Accipitriformes; family Accipitridae; genus Harpia; species Harpia harpyja. The sequence continues at coordinate 127,680 of NW_026293425.1, forward strand.
GGCAAACGTCCGGCTCCTTCTGCCCCAGGGAAGGGCCCAGCCCTGAAAGCTGTTGCTGCTCTTCACGGTGCCTTGGTGCCCTATCAACAGGAACAACAGCACTGGGCATCTGGGCTTTCCCACAGACGCAACATCTCATGGCACTCGTCCGCGGCAGAGCCTCTTGCCGAAAAGGCAAACGTCCGGCTGCTTCTCCCACAGGGAAGGGCCCAGCCCTGAAAGCTGTTGCTGCTCTTCACGGTGCCTTGGTGCCCTATCTACAGGCACAACGGCACTGGGCATCTGGGCTTTCCCAGAGACGCAACATCTCATGGCGCTCGGCCGCGGCAGAGCCTCTTGCCGAAAAGTCAAACATCCGGCTCCTTCTGCCCCAGGGAAGGGCCCAGCCCTGAAAGCTGTTGCTGCTCTTCACGGTGCCTTGGCACCCTATGTACAGGCACAACAGCACTGGGGATCAGGGCTTTCCCAGAGACGCAACATCTCATGGCGCTCGGCCACGGCAGAGCCTCTTGCCGAAAAGGCAAACGTCCGGCTCCTTCTCCCACAGGGAAGGGCCCAGCCCTGAAAGCTGTTGCTGCTCTTCAGGGTGCCTTGGCACCCAATCTACAGGCACAACAGCACTGGGGATCTGGGCTTTCCCAGAGACGCAACATCTCATGGCGCTCGGACACGGCAGAGCCTTTTGCCGAAAAGCAAACGTCCGGCTCCTTCTCCCACAGGGAAGGGCCCAGCCCTGAAAGCTGTTGCTGCTCTTCACGGTGCCTTGGCACCCTATCAACAGGAACAACAGCACTGGGCATCTGGGCTTTCCCAGAGACGCAACATCTCATGGCACTCGTCCGCGGCAGAGCCTCTTGCCGAAAAGGCAAACGTCCGGCTACTTCTCCCCCAGGGAAGGGCCCAGCCCTGAAAGCTGTTGCTGCTCTTCACGGTGCCTTGGCACCCTATCTACAGGCACAACGGCACTGGGCATCTGGGCTTTCCCAGAGACGCAACATCTCATGGCGCTCGGCCGCGGCAGAGCCTCTTGCCGAAAAGTCAAACATCCGGCTCCTTCTGCCCCAGGGAAGGGCCCAGCCCTGAAAGCTGTTGCTGCTCTTCACGGTGCCTTGGCACCCTATGTACAGGCACAACAGCACTGGGGATCAGGGCTTTCCCAGAGACGCAACATCTCATGGCGCTCGGCCACGGCAGAGCCTCTTGCCGAAAAGGCAAACATCCGGCTCCTTCTCCCACAGGGAAGGGCCCAGCCCTGAAAGCTGTTGCTGCTCTTCACGGTGCCTTGGCACCCTATCTACAGGCACAACAGCACTGGGGATCTGGGCTTTCCCAGAGACGCAACATCTCATGGCGCTCGGCCGCGGCAGAGCCTCTTGCCGAAAAGGCAAACGTCCGGCTCATTCTCCCACAGGGAAGGGCCCAGCACTGAAAGCTGTTGCTGCTCTTCACGGTGCCTTGGCACCCTATGTACAGGCACAACAGCAGTGGGGATCTGTGCTTTCCCAGAGACGCAACATCTCATGGCACTCGTCCGCGGCAGAGCCTCTTGCCGAAAAGGCAAACGTCCGGCTCCTTCTCCCACAGGGAAGGGCCCAGCCCTGAAAGCTGTTGCTGCTCTTCACGGTGCCTTGGCGCCCTATCTACAGGCACAACGGCACTGGGCATCTGGGCTTTCCCAGAGACGCAACATCTCATGGCGCTCGGCCGCGGCAGAGCCTCTTGCCGAAAAGGCAAACATCCGGCTCCTTCTGCCCCAGGGAAGGGCCCAGCCCTGAAAGCTGTTGCTGCTCTTCACGGTGCCTTGGCACCCAATCTACAGGCACAACGGCACTGGGGATCTGGGCTTTCCCAGAGACGCAACATCTCATGGCGCAGACCGCGGCAGAGCCTCTTGCCGAAAAGGCAAACGTCCGGCTCATTATACCACAGGGAAGGGCCCAGCCCTGAAAGCTGTTGCTGCTCTTCACGGTGCCTTGGTGCCCTATCTACAGGCACAACAGCACTGGGCATCTGGGCTTTCCCAGAGATGCAACATCTCATGGCGCTCGGCCGCGGCAGAGCCTCTTGCCGAAAAGGCAAACATCCGGCTCCTTCTGCCCCAGGGAAGGGCCCAGCCCTGAAAGCTGTTGCTGCTCTTCACGGTGCCTTGGCGCCCTATCTACAGGCACAACAGCACTGGGGATCTGGGCTTTCCCAGAGACGCAACATCTCATGGCGCTCGGCCGCGGCAGAGCCTCTTGCTGAAAAGGCAAACGTCCGGCTCCTTCTCCCACAGGGAAGGGCCCAGCCCTGAAAGCTGTTGCTGCTCTTCACGGTGCCTTGGCACCCTATGTACAGGCACAACAGCACTGGGGATCAGGGCTTTCCCAGAGACGCAACATCTCATGGCGCTCGGCCGCGGCAGAGCCTCTTGCCGAAAAGGCAAACGTCCGGCTCCTTCTCCCACAGGGAAGGGCCCAGCCCTGAAAGCTGTTGCTGCTCTTCACGGTGCCTTGGCACCCTATCTACAGGCACAACAGCACTGGAGATATGGGCTTTCCCAGAGACGCAACATCTCATGGCGCTCGGCCGCGGCAGAGCCTCTTGCCGAAAAGGCAAACGTCCGGCTCCTTCTGCCCCAGGGAAGGGCCCAGCCCTGAAAGCTGTTGCTGCTCTTCACGGTGCCTTGGTGCCCTATCAACAGGAACAACAGCACTGGGCATCTGGGCTTTCCCAGAGACGCAACAACTAATGGCACTCGTCCGCGGCAGAGCACTTGCCGAAAAGGCAAACGTCCGGCTCCTTCTCCCACAGGGAAGGGCCCAGCCCTGAAAGCTGTTGCTGCTCTTCACGGTGCCTTGGCGCCCTATCTACAGGCACAACGGCACTGGGCATCTGGGCTTTCCCAGAGCCGCAACATCTCATGGCGCTCGGCCGCGGCAGAGCCTCTTGCCGAAAAGGCAAACATCCGGCTCCTTCTGCCCCAGGGAAGGGCCCAGCCCTGAAAGCTGTTGCTGCTCTTCACGGTGCCTTGGCACCCTATCTACAGGCACAACAGCACTGGGGATCTGGGCTTTCCCAGAGACGCAACATCTCATGGCGCTCGGCCGCGGCAGAGCCTCTTGCCGAAAAGGCAAACGTCCGGCTCCTTCTGCCCCAGGGAAGGGCCCAGCCCTGAAAGCTGTTGCTGCTCTTCACGGTGCCTTGGTGCCCTATCTACAGGAAGAACAGCACTGGGGATCTGGGCTTTCCCAGAGACGCAACATCTCATGGCGCAGGCCGCGGCAGAGCCTCTTGCCGAAAAGGCAAACGTCCGGCTGCTTCTGCCACAGGGAAGGGCCCAGCCCTGAAAGCTGTTGCTGCTCTTCACGGTGCCTTGGCGCCCTATCTACAGGCACAACAGCACTGGGGATCTGGGCTTTCCCAGAGACGCAACATCTCATGGCGCTCGGCCGCGGCAGAGCCTCTTGCTGAAAAGGCAAACGTCCGGCTCCTTCTGCCCCAGGGAAGGGCCCAGCCCTGAAAGCTGTTGCTGCTCTTCACGGTGCCTTGGCACCCTATGTACAGGCACAACAGCACTGGGGATCAGGGCTTTCCCAGAGACGCAACATCTCATGGCGCTCGGCCGCGGCAGAGCCTCTTGCCGAAAAGGCAAACGTCCGGCTCCTTCTCCCACAGGGAAGGGCCCAGCCCTGAAAGCTGTTGCTGCTCTTCACGGTGCCTTGGCACCCTATCTACAGGCACAACAGCACTGGAGATATGGGCTTTCCCAGAGACGCAACATCTCATGGCGCTCGGCCGCGGCAGAGCCTCTTGCCGAAAAGGCAAACGTCCGGCTCCTTCTGCCCCAGGGAAGGGCCCAGCCCTGAAAGCTGTTGCTGCTCTTCACGGTGCCTTGGTGCCCTATCAACAGGAACAACAGCACTGGGCATCTGGGCTTTCCCAGAGACGCAACAACTAATGGCACTCGTCCGCGGCAGAGCACTTGCCGAAAAGGCAAACGTCCGGCTCCTTCTCCCACAGGGAAGGGCCCAGCCCTGAAAGCTGTTGTTGCTCTTCACGGTGCCTTGGCGCCCTATCTACAGGCACAACGGCACTGGGCATCTGGGCTTTCCCAGAGCCGCAACATCTCATGGCGCTCGGCCGCGGCAGAGCCTCTTGCCGAAAAGGCAAACATCCGGCTCCTTCTGCCCCAGGGAAGGGCCCAGCCCTGAAAGCTGTTGCTGCTCTTCACGGTGCCTTGGCGCCCTATCTACAGGCACAACAGCACTGGGGATCTGGGCTTTCCCAGAGACGCAACATCTCATGGCGCTCGGCCGCGGCAGAGCCTCTTGCTGAAAAGGCAAACGTCCGGCTCCTTCTCCCACAGGGAAGGGCCCAGCCCTGAAAGCTGTTGCTGCTCTTCACGGTGCCTTGGCACCCTATGTACAGGCACAACAGCACTGGGGATCAGGGCTTTCCCAGAGACGCAACATCTCATGGCGCTCGGCCGCGGCAGAGCCTCTTGCCGAAAAGGCAAACGTCCGGCTCCTTCTCCCACAGGGAAGGGCCCAGCCCTGAAAGCTGTTGCTGCTCTTCACGGTGCCTTGGCACCCTATCTACAGGCACAACAGCACTGGAGATATGGGCTTTCCCAGAGACGCAACATCTCATGGCGCTCGGCCGCGGCAGAGCCTCTTGCCGAAAAGGCAAACGTCCGGCTCCTTCTGCCCCAGGGAAGGGCCCAGCCCTGAAAGCTGTTGCTGCTCTTCACGGTGCCTTGGTGCCCTATCAACAGGAACAACAGCACTGGGCATCTGGGCTTTCCCAGAGACGCAACAACTAATGGCACTCGTCCGCGGCAGAGCACTTGCCGAAAAGGCAAACGTCCGGCTCCTTCTCCCACAGGGAAGGGCCCAGCCCTGAAAGCTGTTGCTGCTCTTCACGGTGCCTTGGCGCCCTATCTACAGGCACAACGGCACTGGGCATCTGGGCTTTCCCAGAGCCGCAACATCTCATGGCGCTCGGCCGCGGCAGAGCCTCTTGCCGAAAAGGCAAACATCCGGCTCCTTCTGCCCCAGGGAAAGGCCCAGCCCTGAAAGCTGTTGCTGCTCTTCACGGTGCCTTGGCACCCTATCTACAGGCACAACAGCACTGGGGATCTGGGCTTTCCCAGAGACGCAACATCTCATGGCGCTCGGCCGCGGCAGAGCCTCTTGCCGAAAAGGCAAACGTCCGGCTCCTTCTGCCCCAGGGAAGGGCCCAGCCCTGAAAGCTGTTGCTGCTCTTCACGGTGCCTTGGTGCCCTATCTACAGGAAGAACAGCACTGGGGATCTGGGCTTTCCCAGAGACGCAACATCTCATGGCGCTCGGCCGCGGCAGAGCCTCTTGCTGAAAAGGCAAACGTCCGGCTCCTTCTGCCCCAGGGAAGGGCCCAGCCCTGAAAGCTGTTGCTGCTCTTCACGGTGCCTTGGCACCCTATGTACAGGCACAACAGCACTGGGGATCAGGGCTTTCCCAGAGACGCAACATCTCATGGCGCTCGGCCGCGGCAGAGCCTCTTGCCGAAAAGGCAAACGTCCGGCTCCTTCTCCCACAGGGAAGGGCCCAGCCCTGAAAGCTGTTGCTGCTCTTCACGGTGCCTTGGCACCCTATCTACAGGCACAACAGCACTGGAGATATGGGCTTTCCCAGAGACGCAACATCTCATGGCGCTCGGCCGCGGCAGAGCCTCTTGCCGAAAAGGCAAACGTCCGGCTCCTTCTGCCCCAGGGAAGGGCCCAGCCCTGAAAGCTGTTGCTGCTCTTCACGGTGCCTTGGTGCCCTATCAACAGGAACAACAGCACTGGGCATCTGGGCTTTCCCAGAGACGCAACAACTAATGGCACTCGTCCGCGGCAGAGCACTTGCCGAAAAGGCAAACGTCCGGCTCCTTCTCCCACAGGGAAGGGCCCAGCCCTGAAAGCTGTTGTTGCTCTTCACGGTGCCTTGGCGCCCTATCTACAGGCACAACGGCACTGGGCATCTGGGCTTTCCCAGAGCCGCAACATCTCATGGCGCTCGGCCGCGGCAGAGCCTCTTGCCGAAAAGGCAAACATCCGGCTCCTTCTGCCCCAGGGAAGGGCCCAGCCCTGAAAGCTGTTGCTGCTCTTCACGGTGCCTTGGCGCCCTATCTACAGGCACAACAGCACTGGGGATCTGGGCTTTCCCAGAGACGCAACATCTCATGGCGCTCGGCCGCGGCAGAGCCTCTTGCTGAAAAGGCAAACGTCCGGCTCCTTCTCCCACAGGGAAGGGCCCAGCCCTGAAAGCTGTTGCTGCTCTTCACGGTGCCTTGGCACCCTATGTACAGGCACAACAGCACTGGGGATCAGGGCTTTCCCAGAGACGCAACATCTCATGGCGCTCGGCCGCGGCAGAGCCTCTTGCCGAAAAGGCAAACGTCCGGCTCCTTCTCCCACAGGGAAGGGCCCAGCCCTGAAAGCTGTTGCTGCTCTTCACGGTGCCTTGGCACCCTATCTACAGGCACAACAGCACTGGAGATATGGGCTTTCCCAGAGACGCAACATCTCATGGCGCTCGGCCGCGGCAGAGCCTCTTGCCGAAAAGGCAAACGTCCGGCTCCTTCTGCCCCAGGGAAGGGCCCAGCCCTGAAAGCTGTTGCTGCTCTTCACGGTGCCTTGGTGCCCTATCAACAGGAACAACAGCACTGGGCATCTGGGCTTTCCCAGAGACGCAACAACTAATGGCACTCGTCCGCGGCAGAGCACTTGCCGAAAAGGCAAACGTCCGGCTCCTTCTCCCACAGGGAAGGGCCCAGCCCTGAAAGCTGTTGCTGCTCTTCACGGTGCCTTGGCGCCCTATCTACAGGCACAACGGCACTGGGCATCTGGGCTTTCCCAGAGCCGCAACATCTCATGGCGCTCGGCCGCGGCAGAGCCTCTTGCCGAAAAGGCAAACATCCGGCTCCTTCTGCCCCAGGGAAGGGCCCAGCCCTGAAAGCTGTTGCTGCTCTTCACGGTGCCTTGGCACCCTATCTACAGGCACAACAGCACTGGGGATCTGGGCTTTCCCAGAGACGCAACATCTCATGGCGCTCGGCCGCGGCAGAGCCTCTTGCCGAAAAGGCAAACGTCCGGCTCCTTCTGCCCCAGGGAAGGGCCCAGCCCTGAAAGCTGTTGCTGCTCTTCACGGTGCCTTGGTGCCCTATCTACAGGAAGAACAGCACTGGGGATCTGGGCTTTCCCAGAGACGCAACATCTCATGGCGCAGGCCGCGGCAGAGCCTCTTGCCGAAAAGGCAAACGTCCGGCTGCTTCTGCCACAGGGAAGGGCCCAGCCCTGAAAGCTGTTGCTGCTCTTCACGGTGCCTTGGCGCCCTATCTACAGGCACAACAGCACTGGGGATCTGGGCTTTCCCAGAGACGCAACATCTCATGGCGCTCGGCCGCGGCAGAGCCTCTTGCTGAAAAGGCAAACGTCCGGCTCCTTCTGCCCCAGGGAAGGGCCCAGCCCTGAAAGCTGTTGCTGCTCTTCACGGTGCCTTGGCACCCTATGTACAGGCACAACAGCACTGGGGATCAGGGCTTTCCCAGAGACGCAACATCTCATGGCGCTCGGCCGCGGCAGAGCCTCTTGCCGAAAAGGCAAACGTCCGGCTCCTTCTCCCACAGGGAAGGGCCCAGCCCTGAAAGCTGTTGCTGCTCTTCACGGTGCCTTGGCACCCTATCTACAGGCACAACAGCACTGGAGATATGGGCTTTCCCAGAGACGCAACATCTCATGGCGCTCGGCCGCGGCAGAGCCTCTTGCCGAAAAGGCAAACGTCCGGCTCCTTCTGCCCCAGGGAAGGGCCCAGCCCTGAAAGCTGTTGCTGCTCTTCACGGTGCCTTGGTGCCCTATCAACAGGAACAACAGCACTGGGCATCTGGGCTTTCCCAGAGACGCAACAACTAATGGCACTCGTCCGCGGCAGAGCACTTGCCGAAAAGGCAAACGTCCGGCTCCTTCTCCCACAGGGAAGGGCCCAGCCCTGAAAGCTGTTGTTGCTCTTCACGGTGCCTTGGCGCCCTATCTACAGGCACAACGGCACTGGGCATCTGGGCTTTCCCAGAGCCGCAACATCTCATGGCGCTCGGCCGCGGCAGAGCCTCTTGCCGAAAAGGCAAACATCCGGCTCCTTCTGCCCCAGGGAAGGGCCCAGCCCTGAAAGCTGTTGCTGCTCTTCACGGTGCCTTGGCACCCTATCTACAGGCACAACAGCACTGGGGATCTGGGCTTTCCCAGAGACGCAACATCTCATGGCGCTCGGCCGCGGCAGAGCCTCTTGCCGAATAGGCAAACGTCCGGCTCATTCTCCCACAGGGAAGGGCCCAGCACTGAAAGCTGTTGCTGCTCTTCACGGTGCCTTGGCACCCTATGTACAGGCACAACAGCAGTGGGGATCTGTGCTTTCCCAGAGACACAACATCTCATGGCGCTCGGCCGCGGCAGAGCCTCTTGCCGAAAAGGCAAACGTCCGGCACCTTCTGCCCCAGGGAAGGGCCCAGCCCTGAAAGCTGTTGCTGCTCTTCACGGTGCCTTGGTGCCCTATCAACAGGAACAACAGCACTGGGCATCTGGGCTTTCCCAGAGACGCAACATCTCATGGCACTCGTCCGCGGCAGAGCCTCTTGCCGAAAAGGCAAACGTCCGGCTCCTTCTCCCCCAGGGAAGGGCCCAGCCCTGAAAGCTGTTGCTGCTCTTCACGGTGCCTTGGCACCCTATCTACAGGCACAACGGCACTGGGCATCTGGGCTTTCCCAGAGACGCAACATCTCATGGCGCTCGGCCGCGGCAGAGCCTCTTGCCGAAAAGGCAAACATCCGGCTCCTTCTGCCCCAGGGAAGGGCCCAGCCCTGAAAGCTGTTGCTGCTCTTCAGGGTGCCTTGGCACCCAATCTACAGGCACAACGGCACTGGGGATCTGGGCTTTCCCAGAGACGCAACATCTCATGGCGCAGGCCGCGGCAGAGCCTCTTGCCGAAAAGGCAAACGTCCGGCTCCTTCTCCCACAGGGAAGGGCCCAGCCCTGAAAGCTGTTGCTGCTCTTCACGGTGCCTTGGTGCCCTATCTACAGGCACAACAGCACTGGGGATCTGGGCTTTCCCAGAGATGCAACATCTCATGGCGCTCGGCCGCGGCAGAGCCTCTTGCCGAAAAGGCAAACATCCGGCTCCTTCTGCCCCAGGGAAGGGCCCAGCCCTGAAAGCTGTTGCTGCTCTTCACGGTGCCTTGGCGCCCTATCTACAGGCACAACAGCACTGGGGATCTGGGCTTTCCCAGAGACGCAACATCTCATGGCGCTCGGCCGCGGCAGAGCCTCTTGCTGAAAAGGCAAACGTCCGGCTCCTTCTCCCACAGGGAAGGGCCCAGCCCTGAAAGCTGTTGCTGCTCTTCACGGTGCCTTGGCACCCTATGTACAGGCACAACAGCACTGGGGATCAGGGCTTTCCCAGAGACGCAACATCTCATGGCGCTCGGCCACGGCAGAGCCTCTTGCCGAAAAGGCAAACGTCCGGCTGCTTCTGCCCCAGGGAAGGGCCCAGCCCTGAAAGCTGTTGCTGCTCTTCACGGTGCCTTGGCGCCCTATCTACAGGAACAACAGCACTGGGCATCTGGGCTTTCCCAGAGACGCAACATCTCATGGCGCAGGCCGCGGCAGAGCCTCTTGCCGAAAAGGCAAACGTCCGGCTCCTTCTCCCACAGGGAAGGGCCCAGCCCTGAAAGCTGTTGCTGCTCTTCACGGTGCCTTGGTGCCCTATCTACAGGCACAACAGCACTGGGGATCAGGGCTTTCCCAGAGACGCAACATCTCATGGCGCTCGGCCGCGGCATAGCCTCTTGCCGAAAAGGCAAACGTCCGGCTCCTTCTGCCCCAGGGAAGGGCCCAGCCCTGAAAGCTGTTGCTGCTCTTCACGGTGCCTTGGTGCCCTATCAACAGGAACAACAGCACTGGGCATCTGGGCTTTCCCACAGACGCAACATCTCATGGCACTCGTCCGCGGCAGAGCCTCTTGCCGAAAAGGCAAACGTCCGGCTCCTTCTCCCACAGGGAAGGGCCCAGCCCTGAAAGCTGTTGCTGCTCTTCACGGTGCCTTGGTGCCCTATCTACAGGCACAACGGCACTGGGCATCTGGGCTTTCCCAGAGACGCAACATCTCATGGCGCTCGGCCGCGGCAGAGCCTCTTGCCGAAAAGTCAAACATCCGGCTCCTTCTGCCCCAGGGAAGGGCCCAGCCCTGAAAGCTGTTGCTGCTCTTCACGGTGCCTTGGCACCCTATGTACAGGCACAACAGCACTGGGGATCAGGGCTTTCCCAGAGACGCAACATCTCATGGCGCTCGGCCACGGCAGAGCCTCTTGCCGAAAAGGCAAACGTCCGGCTCCTTCTGCCCCAGGGAAGGGCCCAGCCCTGAAAGCTGTTGCTGCTCTTCAGGGTGCCTTGGCACCCAATCTACAGGCACAACAGCACTGGGGATCTGGGCTTTCCCAGAGACGCAACATCTCATGGCGCTCGGACACGGCAGAGCCTTTTGCCGAAAAGCAAACGTCCGGCTCCTTCTCCCACAGGGAAGGGCCCAGCCCTGAAAGCTGTTGCTGCTCTTCACGGTGCCTTGGCACCCTATCAACAGGAACAACAGCACTGGGCATCTGGGCTTTCCCAGAGACGCAACATCTCATGGCACTCGTCCGCGGCAGAGCCTCTTGCCGAAAAGGCAAACGTCCGGCTCCTTCTCCCCCAGGAAAGGGCCCAGCCCTGAAAGCTGTTGCTGCTCTTCACGGTGCCTTGGCACCCTATGTACAGGCAAAACAGCACTGGGCATCTGGGCTTTCCCAGAGACGCAACATCTCATGGCGCTCGGCCGCGGCAGAGCCTCTTGCCGAAAAGTCAAACATCCGGCTCCTTCTGCCCCAGGGAAGGGCCCAGCCCTGAAAGCTGTTGCTGCTCTTCACGGTGCCTTGGCACCCTATGTACAGGCACAACAGCACTGGGGATCAGGGCTTTCCCAGAGACGCAACATCTCATGGCGCTCGGCCACGGCAGAGCCTCTTGCCGAAAAGGCAAACATCCGGCTCCTTCTGCCCCAGGGAAGGGCCCAGCCCTGAAAGCTGTTGCTGCTCTTCACGGTGCCTTGGCACCCTATCTACAGGCACAACAGCACTGGGGATCTGGGCTTTCCCAGAGACGCAACATCTCATGGCGCTCGGCCGCGGCAGAGCCTCTTGCCGAAAAGGCAAACGTCCGGCTCCTTCTCCCACAGGGAAGGGCCCAGCCCTGAAAGCTGTTGCTGCTCTTCACGGTGCCTTGGCACCCTATGTACAGGCACAACAGCAGTGGGGATCTGTGCTTTCCCAGAGACGCAACATCTCATGGCACTCGTCCGCGGCAGAGCCTCTTGCCGAAAAGGCAAACGTCCGGCTCCTTCTCCCCCAGGGAAGGGCCCAGTCCTGAAAGCTGTTGCTGCTCTTCACGGTGCCTTGGCACCCTATCTACAGGCACAACGGCACTGGGCATGTGGGCTTTCCCAGAGACGCAACATCTCATGGCGCTCGGCCGCGGCAGAGCCTCTTGCCGAAAAGGCAAACATCCGGCTCCTTCTGCCCCAGGGAAGGGCCCAGCCCTGAAAGCTGTTGCTGCTCTTCAGGGTGCCTTGGCACCCAATCTACAGGCACAACGGCACTGGGGATCTGGGCTTTCCCAGAGACGCAACATCTCATGGCGCAGGCCGCGGCAGAGCCTCTTGCCGAAAAGGCAAACGTCCGGCTCATTATACCACAGGGAAGGGCCCAGCCCTGAAAGCTGTTGCTGCTCTTCACGGTGCCTTGGTGCCCTATCTACAGGCACAACAGCACTGGGGATCTGGGCTTTCCCAGAGATGCAACATCTCATGGCGCTCGGCCGCGGCAGAGCCTCTTGCCGAAAAGGCAAACATCCGGCTCCTTCTCCCACAGGGAAGGGCCCAGCCCTGAAAGCTGTTGCTGCTCTTCACGGTGCCTTGGCGCCCTATCTACAGGCACAACAGCACTGGGGATCTGGGCTTTCCCAGAGACGCAACATCTCATGGCGCTCGGCCGCGGCAGAGCCTCTTGCTGAAAAGGCAAACGTCCGGCTCCTTCTCCCACAGGGAAGGGCCCAGCCCTGAAAGCTGTTGCTGCTCTTCACGGTGCCTTGGCACCCTATGTACAGGCACAACAGCACTGGGGATCAGGGCTTTCCCAGAGACGCAACATCTCATGGCGCTCGGCCGCGGCAGAGCCTCTTGCCGAAAAGGCAAACGTCCGGCTCCTTCTCCCACAGGGAAGGGCCCAGCACTGAAAGCTGTTGCTGCTCTTCACGGTGCCTTGGCACCCTATGTACAGGCACAACAGCAGTGGGGATCTGTGCTTTCCCAGAGACGCAACATCTCATGGCGCTCGGCCGCGGCAGAGCCTCTTGCCGAAAAGGCAAACGTCCGGCACCTTCTCCCCCAGGGAAGGGCCCAGCCCTGAAAGCTGTTGCTGCTCTTCACGGTGCCTTGGTGCCCTATCAACAGGAACAACAGCACTGGGCATCTGGGCTTTCCCAGAGACGCAACATCTCATGGCACTCGTCCGCGGCAGAGCCTCTTGCCGAAAAGGCAAACGTCCGGCTCCTTCTCCCCCAGGGAAGGGCCCAGCCCTGAAAGCTGTTGCTGCTCTTCACGGTGCCTTGGCACCCTATCTACAGGCACAACGGCACTGGGCATCTGGGCTTTCCCAGAGACGCAACATCTCATGGCGCTCGGCCGCGGCAGAGCCTCTTGCCGAAAAGGCAAACATCCGGCTCCTTCTGCCCCAGGGAAGGGCCCAGCCCTGAAAGCTGTTGCTGCTCTTCAGGGTGCCTTGGCACCCAATCTACAGGCACAACGGCACTGGGGATCTGGGCTTTCCCAGAGACGCAACATCTCATGGCGCAGGCCGCGGCAGAGCCTCTTGCCGAAAAGGCAAACGTCCGGCTCATTATACCACAGGGAAGGGCCCAGCCCTGAAAGCTGTTGCTGCTCTTCACGGTGCCTTGGTGCCCTATCTACAGGCACAACAGCACTGGGGATCTGGGCTTTCCCAGAGATGCAACATCTCATGGCGCTCGGCCGCGGCAGAGCCTCTTGCCGAAAAGGCAAACATCCGGCTCCTTCTGCCCCAGGGAAGGGCCCAGCCCTGAAAGCTGTTGCTGCTCTTCACGGTGCCTTGGCGCCCTATCTACAGGCACAACAGCACTGGGGATCTGGGCTTTCCCAGAGACGCAACATCTCATGGCGCTCGGCCGCGGCAGAGCCTCTTGCTGAAAAGGCAAACGTCCGGCTCCTTCTCCCACAGGGAAGGGCCCAGCCCTGAAAGCTGTTGCTGCTCTTCACGGTGCCTTGGCACCCTATGTACAGGCACAACAGCACTGGGGATCAGGGCTTTCCCAGAGACGCAACATCTCATGGCGCTCGGCCACGGCAGAGCCTCTTGCCGAAAAGGCAAACGTCCGGCTGCTTCTGCCCCAGGGAAGGGCCCAGCCCTGAAAGCTGTTGCTGCTCTTCACGGTGCCTTGGCGCCCTATCTACAGGAACAACAGCACTGGGCATCTGGGCTTTCCCAGAGACGCAACATCTCATGGCGCAGGCCGCGGCAGAGCCTCTTGCCGAAAAGGCAAACGTCCGGCTCCTTCTCCCACAGGGAAGGGCCCAGCCCTGAAAGCTGTTGCTGCTCTTCACGGTGCCTTGGTGCCCTATCTACAGGCACAACAGCACTGGGGATCAGGGCTTTCCCAGAGATGCAACATCTCATGGCGCTCGGCCGCGGCACAGCCCCTTGCCGAACAGGCAAACGTCTGGCTCCTTCTGCCACAGGGAAGGGCCCAGCCCTGAAAGCTGTTGCTGCTCTTCACGGTGCCTTGGCGCCCTATCTACAGGCACAACAACCCTGGGGATCTGTGCTTTCTCAGAGACGCAACATCTCATGGCGCTCGGCCGCGGCAGAGCCTCTTGCCGAAAAGGCAAACGTCCGGCTCCTTCTCCCACAGGGAAGGGCCCAGCCCTGAAAGCTGTTGCTGCTCTTCACGGTGCCTTGGCACCCTATGTACAGGCAGAACAGCACTGGAGATCAGGGCTTTCCCAGAGACGCAACATCTCATGGCGCTCGGCCGCGGCAGAGCCTCTTGCCGAAAAGGCAAACGTCCGGCTGCTTCTGCCCCAGGGAAGGGCCCAGCCCTGAAAGCTGTTGTTGCTATTCACGGTGCCTTGGTGCCCTATCTACAGGAACAACAGCACTGGGCATCTGGGCTTTCCCAGAGACGCAACATCTCATGGCGGTCGGCCGCGGCACAGCCTCTTGCCGAAAAGGCAAACGTCCGGCTCCTTCTCCCACAGGGAAGGGCCCAGCCCTGAAAGCTGTTGCTGCTCTTCACGGTGCCTTGGTGCCCTATCTACAGGCACAACAGCACTGGGCATCTGGGCTTTCCCAGAGATGCAACATCTCATGGCGTTCGGCCGCGGCACAGCCCCTTGCCGAAAAGGCAAACGTCCGGCTCCTTCTCCCACAGGGAAGGGCCCAGCCCTGAAAGCTGTTGCTGCTCTTCACGGTGCCTTGGCGCCCTATCTACAGGCACAACAGCACTGGGGATCTGGGCTTTCCCAGAGACGCAACATCTCATGGCGCTCGGCCACGGCAGAGCCTCTTGCCGAATAGGCAAACGTCCGGCTCCTTCTGCCACAGGGAAATGGCCAGGCCTGAAAGCTGTTGCTGCTCTTCACGGTGCCTTGGCACCCTATCTACAGGCACAACAGCACTGGGCATCTGGGCTTTCCCAGAGACGCAACATCTCATGGCGCTCGGCCGCGGCAGAGCCTCTTGCCGAAAAGGCAAACGTCCGGCTCCTTCTCCCACAGGGAAGGGCCCAGCCCTGAAAGCTGTTGCTGCTCTTCACGGTGTCTTGGTGCCCTATCTACAGGCACAACGGCACTGGGCATCTGGGCTTTCCCAGAGACGCAACATCTCATGGCGCTCGGCCGCGGCAGAGCCTCTTGCCGAAAAGGCAAACATCCGGCTGCTTCTGCCCCAGGGAAGGGCCCAGCCCTGAAAGCTGTTGCTGCTCTTCACGGTGCCTTGGCGCCCTATCTACAGGCACAACAGTACTGGAGATATGGGCTTTCCCAGAGACGCAACATCTCATGGCGCTCGGCCGCGGAAGAGCCTCTTGCCGAAAAGGCAAACGTCCGGCTCCTTCTCCCACAGGGAAGGGCCCAGCCCTGAAAGCTGTTGCTGCTCTTCACGGTGCCTTGGCACCCTATGTACAGGCACAACAGCACTGGGGATCAGGGCTTTCCCAGAGACGCAACATCTCATGGCGCTCGGCCGCGGCAGAGCCTCTTGCCGAAAAGGCAAACGTCCGGCTGCTTCTGCCCCAGGGAAGGGCCCAGCCCTGAAAGCTGTTGCTGCTCTTCAAGGTGCCTTGGTGCCCTATCAACAGGCACAACAGCACTGGAGATATGGGCTTTCCCAGAGACGCAACATCTCATGGCGCTCGGCCGCGGCAGAGCCTCTTGCCAAAAAGGCAAACGTCCGGCTCCTTCTCCCACAGGGAAACGCCCCAGCCCTGAAAGCTGTTGCTGCTCTTCACGGTGCCTTGGCGCCCTATCTACAGGCACAACAACACTGGCATCTGGGCTTTCCAGGAGACGCAACATCTCATGGCGCTCGGCCGCGGCAGAGCCTCTTGCCGAAAAGGCAAACGTCCGGCTCCTTCTCCCACAGGGAAACGGCCCAGCCCTGAAAGCTGTTGCTGCTCTTCACGGTGCCTTGGTGCCCTATGTACAGGCACAACGGCACTGGGCATCTGGGCTTTCCCAGAGACGCAACATCTCATGGCGCTCTGCCGCGGCACAGCCTCTTGCCGAAAAGGCAAACGTCCGGCTCCTTCTGCCACAGGGAAACGGCCAGCCCTGAAAGCTGTTGCTGCTCTTCACGGTGCCTTGGCACCCTATCTACAGGCACAACAGCACTGGAGATATGGGCTTTCCCAGAGACGCAACATCTCATGGCGCTCGGCCGCGGCAGAGCCTCTTGCCGAAAAGGCAAACGTCCGGCTCCTTCT
Organism: Harpia harpyja; assembly: GCF_026419915.1. NCBI lineage: Eukaryota > Metazoa > Chordata > Aves > Accipitriformes > Accipitridae > Harpia > Harpia harpyja. The sequence goes on from NW_026293425.1 coordinate 143,775, forward strand.
GCCCCAGGGAAGGGCCCAGCCCTGAAAGCTGTTGCTGCTCTTCACGGTGCCTTGGTGCCCCTATCAACAGGAACAACAGCACTGGGCATCTGGGCTTTCCCAGAGACGCAACATCTCATGGCGCTCGGCCGCGGCAGAGCCTCTTGCCGAAAAGGCAAACGTCCGGCTGCTTCTGCCCCAGGGAAGGGCCCAGCCCTGAAAGCTGTTGCTGCTCTTCACGGTGCCTTGGTGCCCTATCTACAGGAACAACAGCACTGGGCATCTGGGCTTTCCCAGAGACGCAACATCTCATGGCGCCGGCCGCGGCAGAGCCTCTTGCCGAAAAGGCAAACGTCCGGCTCCCTTCTCCCACAGGGAAGGGCCCAGCCCTGAAAGCTGTTGCTGCTCTTCACGGTGCCTTGGTGCCCTATCTACAGGCACAACAGCACTGGGGATCTGGGCTTTTCCAGAGACGCAACATCTCATGGCGGTCGGCCGAGGCACGGCCTCTTGCCGAAAAGGCAAACGGTCCGGCTCCTTCTGCACAGGGAAACGGCCAGGCCTGAAAGCTGTTGCTGCTCTTCACGGTGCCTTGGCACCCTATCTACAGGCACAACAGCACTGGAGATATGGGCTTTCCCAGAGACGCAACATCTCATGGCGCTCGGCCGCGGCATAGCCTCTTGCCGAAAAGGCAAACGTCCGGCTCCTTCTGCCCCAGGGAAGGGCCCAGCCCTGAAAGCTGTTGCTGCTCTTCACGGTGCCTTGGTGCCCTATCAACAGCAACAACAGCACTGGGCATCTGGGCTTTCCCAGAGACGCAACATCTCATGGCGCTCGGCCGCGGCAGAGCCTCTTGCCGAAAAGGCAAACGTCCGGATCCTTCTCCCACAGGGAAACGCCCAGCCCTGAAAGCTGTTGCTGCTCTTCACGGTGCCTTGGCGCCCTATCTACAGGCACAACAACACTGGGCATCTGGGCTTTCCAGGAGACCGCAACATCTCATGGCGCTCGGCCGCGGGCAGAGCCTCTTGCCGAAAAGGCAAACGTCCGGCTCCTTCTCCCACAGGGAAACGCCCAGCCCTGAAAGCTGTTGCTGCTCTTCACGGTGCCTTGGTGCCCTATGTACAGGCACAACGGCAGTGGGGGATCTAGGCTTTCCCAGAGACGCAACATCTCATGGCGCTCGGCCACGGCAGAGCCTCTTGCCGAAAAGGCAAACGTCCGGCTCCTTCTGCCACAGGGAAAACGGCCAGGCCTGAAAGCTGTTGCTGCTCTTCACGGTGCCTTGGCACCCTATCTACAGGCACAACAGCACTGTAGATATGGGCTTTCCCAGAGACGCAACATCTCATGGCGCTCGGCCCGCGGCAGAGCCTCTTGCCGAAAAGGCAAACGTCCGGCTCCTTCTGCCCCAGGTAAGGGCCCAGCCCTGAAAGCTGTTGCTGCTCTTCACGGTGCCTTGGTGCCCTATGTACAGGCACAACAGCACTGGGCATCTGGGCTTTCCCAGAGACGCAACATCTCATGGCGCTCGGCCGCGGCAGAGCCTCTTGCCGAAAAGGCAAACGTCCGGCTCCTTCTCCCACAGGGAAGGGCCCAGCCCTGAAAGCTGTTGCTGCTCTTCACGGTGCCTTGGCACCCTATGTACAGGCACAACAGCACTGGGGATCAGGGCTTTCCCAGAGACGCAACATCTCATGGCGCTCGGCCGCGGCAGAGCCTCTTGCCGAAAAGGCAAACGTCCGGCTCCTTCTGCCCCAGGGAAGGGGCCCAGCCCTGAAAGCTGTTGCTGCTCTTCACGGTGCCTTGGTGCCCTATCTACAGGAACAACAGCACTGGGCATCTGGGCTTTCCCCAGAGACGCAACATCTCATGGCGCAGGCCGCGGCAGAGCCTCTTGCCGAAAAGGCAAACGTCCGGCTCCTTCTCCCACAGGGAAGGGCCCAGCCCTGAAAGCTGTTGCTGCTCTTCACGGTGCCTTGGTGCCCTATCTACAGGCACAACAGCACTGGGGGATCTGGGCTTTTCCCAGAGACGCAACATCTCATGGCGGGTCGGCCGAGGCACGGCCTCTTGCCGAAAAGGCAAACGTCCGGCTCCTTCTGCCCCAGGTAAGGGCCCAGCCCTGAAAGCTGTTGCTGCTCTTCACGGTGCCTTGGTGCCCTATGTACAGGCACAACAGCACTGGGCATCTGGGCTTTCCCAGAGACGCAACATCTCATGGCGCTCGGCCCGCGGCAGAGCCTCTTGCCGAAAAGGCAAACATCCGGCTGCTTCTGCCCCAGGGAAGGGCCCAGCCCTGAAAGCTGTGTGCTGCTCTTCACGGTGCCTTGGCGCCCTATCTACAGGCACAACAGTACTGGAGATATGGGCTTTCCCAGAGACGCAACATCTCATGGCGCTCGGCCGCGGAAGAGCCTCTTGCCGAAAAGGCAAACGTCCGGCTCCTTCTCCCACAGGGAAGGGCCCAGCCCTGAAAGCTGTTGCTGCTCTTCACGGTGCCTTGGCACCTATGTACAGGCACAACAGCACTGGGGATCAGGGCTTTCCCAGAGACGCAACATCTCATGGCGCTCGGCCGCGGCAGAGCCTCTTGCCGAAAAGGCAAACGTCCGGCTGCTTCTGCCCCAGGGAAGGGCCCAGCCCTGAAAGCTGTTGCTGCTCTTCAAGGTGCCTTGGTGCCCTATCAACAGGCACAACAGCACTGGAGATATGGGCTTTCCCAGAGACGCAACATCTCATGGCGCTCGGCCCGCGGCAGAGCCTCTTGCCAAAAGGCAAACGTCCGGCTCCTTCTCCCACAGGGAAACGCCCAGCCTGAAAGCTGTTGCTGCTCTTCACGGTGCCTTGGCGCCCTATCTACAGGCACAACAACACTGGGCATCTGGGCTTTCCAGGAGACGCAACATCTCATGGCGCTCGGCCGCGGCAGAGCCTCTTGCCGAAAAGGCAAACGTCCGGCTCCTTCTCCCACAGGGAAACGCCCAGCCCCTGAAAGCTGTTGCTGCTCTTCACGGTGCCCTTGGTGCCCTATGTACAGGCACAACGGCACTGGGCATCTGGGCTTTCCCAGAGACGCAACATCTCATGGCGCTCTGCCGCGGCACAGCCTCTTGCCGAAAAGGCAAACGTCCGGCTCCTTCTGCCACAGGGAAACGGCCAGCCCTGAAAGCTGTTGCTGCTCTTCACGGTGCCTTGGCACCCTATCTACAGGCACAACAGCACTGGAGATATGGGCTTTCCCAGAGACGCAACATCTCATGGCGCTCGGCCGCGGCAGAGCCTCTTGCCGAAAAGGCAAACGTCCGGCTCCTTCTGCCCCAGGGAAGGGCCCAGCCCTGAAAGCTGTTGCTGCTCTTCACGGTGCCTTGGTGCCCTATCAACAGGAACAACACCACTGGGCATCTGGGCTTTCCCAGAGACGCAACATCTCATGGCGCTCGGCCGCGGCAGAGCCTCTTGCCGAAAAGGCAAACGTCCGGCTGCTTCTGCCCCAGGGAAGGGCCCAGCCCTGAAAGCTGTTGCTGCTCTTCACGGTGCCTTGGTGCCCTATCTACAGGAACAACAGCACTGGGCATCTGGGCTTTCCCAGAGACGCAACATCTCATGGCGCCGGCCGCGGCAGAGCCTCTTGCCGAAAAGGCAAACGTCCGGCTCCTTCTCCCACAGGGAAGGGCCCAGCCCTGAAAGCTGTTGCTGCCTCTTCACGGTGCCTTGGTGCCCTATCTACAGGCACAACAGCACTGGGGATCTGGGCTTTTCCAGAGACGCAACATCTCATGGCGGTCGGCCGAGGCACGGCCTCTTGCCGAAAAGGCAAACGTCGGCTCCTTCTGCCACAGGGAAACGGCCAGGCCTGAAAGCTGTTGCTGCTCTTCACGGTGCCTTGGCACCCTATCTACAGGCACAACAGCACTGGAGATATGGGCTTTCCCAGAGACGCAACACATCTCATGGCGCTCGGCCGCGGCATAGCCTCTTGCCGAAAAGGCAAACGTCCGGCTCCTTCTGCCCCAGGGAAGGGCCCAGCCCTGAAAGCTGTTGCTGCTCTTCACGGTGCCTTGGTGCCCTATCAACAGCAACAACAGCACTGGGCATCTGGGCTTTCCAGAGACGCAACATCTCATGGCGCTCGAGCCGCGGCAGAGCCTCTTGCCGAAAAGGCAAACGTCCGGATCCTTCTCCCACAGGGAAACGCCCAGCCCCTGAAAGCTGTTGCTGCTCTTCACGGTGCCTTGGCGCCCTATCTACAGGCACAACAACACTGGGCATCTGGGCTTTCCAGGAGACGCAACATCTCATGGCGCTCGGCCGCGGCAGAGCCTCTTGCCGAAAAGGCAAACGTCCGGCTCCTTCTCCCACAGGGAAACGCCCAGCCCTGAAAGCTGTTGCTGCTCTTCACGGTGCCTTGGTGCCCTATGTACAGGCACAACGGCAGTGGGGATCTAGGCTTTCCCAGAGACGCAACATCTCATGGCGCTCGGCCACGGCAGAGCCTCTTGCCGAAAAGGCAAACGTCCGGCTCCTTCTGCCACAGGGAAACGGCCAGGCCTGAAAGCTGTTGCTGCTCTTCACGGTGCCTTGGCACCCTATCTACAGGCACAACAGCACTGTAGATATGGGCTTTCCCAGAGACGCAACATCTCATGGCGCTCGGCCGCGGCAGAGCCTCTTGCCGAAAAGGCAAACGTCCGGCTCCTTCTGCCCCAGGTAAGGGCCCAGCCCTGAAAGCTGTTGCTGCTCTTCACGGTGCCTTGGTGCCCTATGTACAGGCACAACAGCACTGGGCATCTGGGCTTTCCCAGAGACGCAACATCTCATGGCGCTCGGCCGCGGCAGAGCCCTCTTGCCGAAAAGGCAAACGTCCGGCTCCTTCTCCCACAGGGAAGGGCCCAGCCCTGAAAGCTGTTGCTGCTCTTCACGGTGCCTTGGCACCCTATGTACAGGCACAACAGCACTGGGGATCAGGGCTTTCCCAGAGGACGCAACATCTCATGGCGCTCGGCCGCGGCAGAGCCTCTTGCCGAAAAGGCAAACGTCCGGCTCCTTCTGCCCCAGGGAAGGGCCCAGCCCTGAAAGCTGTTGCTGCTCTTCACGGTGCCTTGGTGCCCTATCTACAGGAACAACAGCACTGGGCATCTGGGCTTTCCAGAGACGCAACATCTCATGGCGCAGGCCGCGGCAGAGCCTCTTGCCGAAAAGGCAAACGTCCGGCTCCTTCTCCCACAGGGAAGGGCCCAGCCCTGAAAGCTGTTGCTGCTCTTCACGGTGCCTTGGTGCCCTATCTACAGGCACAACAGCACTGGGGATCTGGGCTTTTCCAGAGACGCAACATCTCATGGCGGTCGGCCGAGGCACGGCCTCTTGCCGAAAAGGCAAACGTCCGGCTCCTTCTCCCACAGGGAAGGGCCCAGCCCTGAAAGCTGTTGCTGCTCTTCACGGTGCCTTGGCACCCTATCTACAGGCACAACGGCACTGGGGATCTGTGCTTTCCCAGAGACGCAACATCTCATGGCGCTCGTCCCGCGGCAGAGCCTCTTGCCGAAAAGGCAAACGTCCGGCTGCTTCTGCCCCAGGGAAGGGCCCAGCCCTGAAAGCTGTTGCTGCTCTTCACGGTGCCTTGGTGCCCTATCTACAGGAACAACAGCACTGGGCATCTGGGCTTTCCCAGAGACGCAACATCTCATGGCGCTCGGCCGCGGCAGAGCCTCTTGCCGAAAAGGCAAACGTCCGGCTCCTTCTCCCCACAGGGAAGGGCCCAGCCCTGAAAGCTGTTGCTGCTCTTCATGGTGCCTTGGTGCCCTATCTACAGGCACAACAGCACTGGGGATCTGGGCTTTCCCAGAGATGCAACATCTCATGGCGGTCGGCCCGCGGCACGGCCTCTTGCCGAAAAGGCAAACGTCCGGCTCCTTCTGCCCCAGGGAAGGGCCCAGCCCTGAAAGCTGTTGCTGCTCTTCACGGTGCCTTGGTGCCCTATCTACAGGCACAACGGCACTGGGCATCTGTGCTTTCCCAGAGACGCAACATCTCATGGCGCTCGGCCCGCGGCAGAGCCTCTTGCCGAAAAGGCAAACATCCGGCTCCTTCTGCCCCAGGGAAGGGCCCAGCCCTGAAAGCTGTTGCTGCTCTTCACGGTGCCTTGGTGCCCTATCTACAGGCACAACAGCACTGGGGATCAGGGCTTTCCCAGAGACGCAACATCTCATGGCGCTCGGCCACGGCAGAGCCTTTTGCCGAAAAGGCAAACGTCCGGCTCCTTCTCCCACAGGGAAGGGCCCAGCCCTGAAAGCTGTTGCTGCTCTTCAAGGTGCCTTGGCGCCCTATCTACAGGCACAACAGCACTGGGGATCTGGGCTTTCCCAGAGACGCAACATCTCATGGCGCTCGGCCACGGCAGAGCCTCTTGCCGAATAGGCAAACGTCCGGCTCCTTCTGCCACAGGGAAATGGCGAGGCCTGAAAGCTGTTGCTGCTCTTCACGGTGCCTTGGCGCCCTATCTACAGGCACAACAGCACTGGAGATATGGGCTTTCCCAGAGACGCAACATCTCATGGCGCTCGGCCGCGGCAGAGCCTCTTGCCGAAAAGGCAAACGTCTGGCTCCTTCTCCCACAGGGAAGGGCCCAGCCCTGAAAGCTGTTGCTGCTCTTCACGGTGTCTTGGTGCCCTATCTACAGGCACAACGGCACTGGGCATCTGGGCTTTCCCAGAGACGCAACATCTCATGGCGCTCGGCCGCGGCAGAGCCTCTTGCCGAAAAGGCAAACATCCGGCTCCTTCTGCCCCAGGGAAGGGCCCAGCCCTGAAAGCTGTTGCTGCTCTTCACGGTGCCTTGGCGCCCTATGTACAGGCACAACAGTACTGGAGATATGGGCTTTCCCAGAGACGCAACATCTCATGGCGCTCGAGCCGCGGCAGAGCCTCTTGCCGAAAAGGCAAACGTCCGGCTCCTTCTCCCACAGGGAAGGGCCCAGCCCTGAAAGCTGTTGCTGCTCTTCACGGTGCCTTGGCACCCTATGTACAGGCACAACAGCACTGGGGATCAGGGCTTTCCCAGAGACGCAACATCTCATGGCGCTCGGCCCGCGGCAGAGCCTCTTGCCGAAAAGGCAAACATCCGGCTGCTTCTGCCCCAGGGTAGGGCCCAGCCCTGAAAGCTGTTGCTGCTCTTCAAGGTGCCTTGGTGCCCTATCTACAGGAACAACAGCACTGGGCATCTGGGCTTTCCCAGAGACGCAACATCTCATGGCGCAGGCCGCGGCAGAGCCTCTTGCCGAAAAGGCAAACGTCCGGCTCCTTCTCCCACAGGGAAGGGCCCAGCCCTGAAAGCTGTTGCTGCTCTTCACGGTGCCTTGGTGCCCTATCTACAGGCACAACAGCACTGGGGATCTGGGCTTTCACAGAGATGCAACATCTCATGGCGGTCGGCCGAGGCACGGCCTCTTGCCGAAAAGGCAAACGTCCGGCTCCTTCTCCCACAGGGAAGGGCCCCAGCCCTGAAAGCTGTTGCTGCTCTTCACGGTGCCTTGGCACCCTATCTACAGGCACAACGGCACTGGGGATCTGTGCTTTCCCAGAGACGCAACATCTCATGGCGCTCGTCCGCGGCAGAGCCTCTTGCCGAAAAGGCAAACGTCCGGCTCCTTCTCCCACAGGGAAACGGCCAGGCCTGAAAGCTGTTGCTGCTCTTCACGGTGCCTTGGCACCCTATCTACAGGCACAGCAGCACTGGAGATATGGGCTTTCCCAGAGACGCAACATCTCATGGCGCTCGGCCGCGGCATAGCCTCTTGCCGAAAAGGCAAACGTCCGGCTCCTTCTGCCCCAGGGAAGGGCCCAGCCCTGAAAGCTGTTGCTGCTCTTCACGGTGCCTTGGTGCCCTATCAACAGCAACAACAGCACTGGGCATCTGGGCTTTCCCAGAGACGCAACATCTCATGGCGCTCGGCCCGCGGCAGAGCCTCTTGCCGAAAAGGCAAACGTCCGGCTCCTTCTCCCACAGGGAAACGCCCAGCCCTGAAAGCTGTTGCTGCTCTTCACGGTGCCTTGGCGCCCTATCTACAGGCACAACAACACTGGGCATCTGGGCTTTCCAGGAGACGCAACATCTCATGGCGCTCGGCCGCGGCAGAGCCCTCTTGCCGAAAAGGCAAACGTCCGGCTCCTTCTCCCACAGGGAAAACGCCCCAGCCCTGAAAGCTGTTGCTGCTCTTCACGGTGCCTTGGCGCCCTATCTACAGGCACAACAACACTGGGCATCTGGGCTTTCCAGGAGACGCAACATCTCATGGCGCTCGGCCGCGGCAGAGCCTCTTGCCGAAAAGGCAAACGTCCGGCTCCTTCTCCCACAGGGAAACGCCCAGCCCTGAAAGCTGTTGCTGCTCTTCACGGTGCCTTGGTGCCCTATGTACAGGCACAACGGCAGTGGGGATCTGGGCTTTCCCAGAGACGCAACATCTCATGGCGCTCGGCCGCGGCAGAGCCTCTTGCCGAAAAGGCAAACGTCCGGCTCCTTCTGCCCCAGGGAAGGGCCCAGCCCTGAAAGCTGTTGCTGCTCTTCACGGTGCCTTGGTGCCCTATCAACAGGAACAACAGCACTGGGCATCTGGGCTTTCCCAGAGACGCAACATCTCATGGCGCTCGTCCGCGGCAGAGCCTCTTGCCGAAAAGGCAAACGTCCGGCTCCTTCTCCCACAGGGAAGGGCCCAGCCCTGAAAGCTGTTGCTGCTCTTCACGGTGCCTTGGTGCCCCTATCTACAGGCACAACGGCACTGGGCATCTGGGCTTTCCCAGAGACGCAACATCTCATGGCGCTCGGCCGCGGCAGAGCCTCTTGCCGAAAAGGCAAACATCCGGCTCCTTCTGCCCCAGGGAAGGGCCCAGCCCTGAAAGCTGTTGCTGCTCTTCACGGTGCCTTGGCGCCCTATGTACAGGCACAACAGCACTGGGGATCAGGGCTTTCCCAGAGACGCAACATCTCATGGCGCTCGGCCATGGCAGAGCCTTTTGCCGAAAAGGCAAACGTCCGGCTCCTTCTCCCACAGGGAAGGGCCCAGCCCTGAAAGCTGTTGCTGCTCTTCACGGTGCCTTGGCGCCCTATCTACAGGCACAACAGCACTGGGGATCTGGGCTTTCCCAGAGACGCAACATCTCATGGCGCTCGGCCACGGCAGAGCCTCTTGCCGAATAGGCAAACGTCCGGCTCCTTCTGCCACAGGGAAATGGCGAGGCCTGAAAGCTGTTGCTGCTCTTCACGGTGCCTTGGCGCCCTATCTACAGGCACAACAGCACTGGAGATATGGGCTTTCCCAGAGACGCAACATCTCATGGCGCTCGGCCGCGGCAGAGCCTCTTGCCGAAAAGGCAAACGTCCGGCTCCTTCTCCCACAGGGAAGGGCCCAGCCCTGAAAGCTGTTGCTGCTCTTCACGGTGTCTTGGTGCCCTATCTACAGGCACAACGGCACTGGGCATCTGGGCTTTCCCAGAGACGCAACATCTCATGGCGCTCGGCCGCGGCAGAGCCTCTTGCCGAAAAGGCAAACATCCGGCTGCTTCTGCCCCAGGGAAGGGCCCAGCCCTGAAAGCTGTTGCTGCTCTTCACGGTGCCTTGGCGCCCTATCTACAGGCACAACAGTACTGGAGATATGGGCTTTCCCAGAGACGCAACATCTCATGGCGCTCGGCCGCGGCAGAGCCTCTTGCCGAAAAGGCAAACGTCCGGCTCCTTCTGCCACAGGGAAATTCCCAGGCCTGAAAGCTGTTGCTGCTCTTCACGGTGCCTTGGCACCCTATCTACAGGCACAACAGCACTGGGGATCAGGGCTTTCCCAGAGACGCAACATCTCATGGCGCTCGGCCGCGGCAGAGCCTCTTGCCGAAAAGGCAAACGTCCGGCTGCTTCTGCCCCAGGGTAGGGCCCAGCCCTGAAAGCTGTTGCTGCTCTTCAAGGTGCCTTGGTGCCCTATCTACAGGAACAACAGCACTGGGCATCTGGGCTTTCCCAGAGACGCAACATCTCATGGCGCAGGCCGCGGCAGAGCCTCTTGCCGAAAAGGCAAACGTCCGGCTCCTTCTCCCACAGGGAAGGGCCCAGCCCTGAAAGCTGTTGCTGCTCTTCACGGTGCCTTGGTGCCCTATCTACAGGCACAACAGCACTGGGGATCTGGGCTTTCACAGAGATGCAACATCTCATGGCGGTCGGCCGAGGCACGGCCTCTTGCCGAAAGGCAAACGTCCGGCTCCTTCTCCCACAGGGAAGGGCCCAGCCCTGAAAGCTGTTGCTGCTCTTCACGGTGCCTTGGCACCCTATCTACAGGCACAACAGCACTGGGGATCTGGGCTTTCCCAGAGACGCAACATCTCATGGCGCTCGGCCGCGGCAGAGCCTCTTGCCGAAAAGGCAAACGTCCGGCTCCTTCTCCCACAGGGAAGGGCCCAGCCCTGAAAGCTGTTGCTGCTCTTCACGGTGCCTTGGCACCCTATGTACAGGCACAACAGCACTGGGGATCAGGGCTTTCCCAGAGACTCAACATCTCATGGCGCTCGGCCGCGGCAGAGCCTCTTGCCGAAAAGGCAAACGTCCGGCTGATTCTCCCACAGGGAAGGGCCCAGCCCTGAAAGCTGTTGCTGCTCTTCACGGTGCCTTGGTGCCCTATCTACAGGCACAACAGCACTGGGGATCTGGGCTTTCACAGAGATGCAACATCTCATGGCGGTCGGCCGAGGCACGGCCTCTTGCCGAAAAGGCAAACGTCCGGCTCCTTCTCCCACAGGGAAGGGCCCAGCCCTGAAAGCTGTTGCTGCTCTTCACGGTGCCTTGGCACCCTATCTACAGGCACAACGGCACTGGGGATCTGTGCTTTCCCAGAGACGCAACATCTCATGGCGCTCGTCCGCGGCAGAGCCTCTTGCCGAAAAGGCAAACGTCCGGCTCCTTCTCCCACAGGGAAACGGCCAGGCCTGAAAGCTGTTGCTGCTCTTCACGGTGCCTTGGCACCCTATCTACAGGCACAGCAGCACTGGAGATATGGGCTTTCCCAGAGACGCAACATCTCATGGCGCTCGGCCGCGGCATAGCCTCTTGCCGAAAAGGCAAACGTCCGGCTCCTTCTGCCCCAGGGAAGGGCCCAGCCCTGAAAGCTGTTGCTGCTCTTCACGGTGCCTTGGTGCCCTATCAACAGCAACAACAGCACTGGGCATCTGGGCTTTCCCAGAGACGCAACATCTCATGGCGCTCGGCCGCGGCAGAGCCTCTTGCCGAAAAGGCAAACGTCCGGCTCCTTCTCCCACAGGGAAACGCCCAGCCCTGAAAGCTGTTGCTGCTCTTCACGGTGCCTTGGCGCCCTATCTACAGGCACAACAACACTGGGCATCTGGGCTTTCCAGGAGACGCAACATCTCATGGCGCTCGGCCGCGGCAGAGCCTCTTGCCGAAAAGGCAAACGTCCGGCTCCTTCTCCCACAGGGAAACGCCCAGCCCTGAAAGCTGTTGCTGCTCTTCACGGTGCCTTGGCGCCCTATCTACAGGCACAACAACACTGGGCATCTGGGCTTTCCAGGAGACGCAACATCTCATGGCGCTCGTCCGCGGCAGAGCCTCTTGCCGAAAAGGCAAACGTCCGGCTCCTTCTCCCACAGGGAAGGGCCCAGCCCTGAAAGCTGTTGCTGCTCTTCACGGTGCCTTGGTGCCCTATCTACAGGCACAACAGCACTGGGGATCAGGGCTTTCCCAGAGACGCAACATCTCATGGCGCTCGGCCGCGGCAGAGCCTCTTGCCGAAAAGGCAAACGTCCGGCTGCTTCTGCCCCAGGGTAGGGCCCAGCCCTGAAAGCTGTTGCTGCTCTTCAAGGTGCCTTGGTGCCCTATCTACAGGAACAACAGCACTGGGCATCTGGGCTTTCCCAGAGACGCAACATCTCATGGCGCAGGCCGCGGCAGAGCCTCTTGCCGAAAAGGCAAACGTCCGGCTCCTTCTCCCACAGGGAAGGGCCCAGCCCTGAAAGCTGTTGCTGCTCTTCACGGTGCCTTGGTGCCCTATCTACAGGCACAACAGCACTGGGGATCTGGGCTTTCACAGAGATGCAACATCTCATGGCGGTCGGCCGAGGCACGGCCTCTTGCCGAAAGGCAAACGTCCGGCTCCTTCTCCCACAGGGAAGGGCCCAGCCCTGAAAGCTGTTGCTGCTCTTCACGGTGCCTTGGCACCCTATCTACAGGCACAACAGCACTGGGGATCTGGGCTTTCCCAGAGACGCAACATCTCATGGCGCTCGGCCGCGGCAGAGCCTCTTGCCGAAAAGGCAAACGTCCGGCTCCTTCTCCCACAGGGAAGGGCCCAGCCCTGAAAGCTGTTGCTGCTCTTCACGGTGCCTTGGCACCCTATGTACAGGCACAACAGCACTGGGGATCAGGGCTTTCCCAGAGACTCAACATCTCATGGCGCTCGGCCGCGGCAGAGCCTCTTGCCGAAAAGGCAAACGTCCGGCTGATTCTCCCACAGGGAAGGGCCCAGCCCTGAAAGCTGTTGCTGCTCTTCACGGTGCCTTGGTGCCCTATCTACAGGCACAACAGCACTGGGGATCTGGGCTTTCACAGAGATGCAACATCTCATGGCGGTCGGCCGAGGCACGGCCTCTTGCCGAAAAGGCAAACGTCCGGCTCCTTCTCCCACAGGGAAGGGCCCAGCCCTGAAAGCTGTTGCTGCTCTTCACGGTGCCTTGGCACCCTATCTACAGGCACAACGGCACTGGGGATCTGTGCTTTCCCAGAGACGCAACATCTCATGGCGCTCGTCCGCGGCAGAGCCTCTTGCCGAAAAGGCAAACGTCCGGCTCCTTCTCCCACAGGGAAACGGCCAGGCCTGAAAGCTGTTGCTGCTCTTCACGGTGCCTTGGCACCCTATCTACAGGCACAGCAGCACTGGAGATATGGGCTTTCCCAGAGACGCAACATCTCATGGCGCTCGGCCGCGGCATAGCCTCTTGCCGAAAAGGCAAACGTCCGGCTCCTTCTGCCCCAGGGAAGGGCCCAGCCCTGAAAGCTGTTGCTGCTCTTCACGGTGCCTTGGTGCCCTATCAACAGCAACAACAGCACTGGGCATCTGGGCTTTCCCAGAGACGCAACATCTCATGGCGCTCGGCCGCGGCAGAGCCTCTTGCCGAAAAGGCAAACGTCCGGCTCCTTCTGCCACAGGGAAACGCCCAGCCCTGAAAGCTGTTGCTGCTCTTCACGGTGCCTTGGCGCCCTATCTACAGGCACAACAACACTGGGCATCTGGGCTTTCCAGGAGACGCAACATCTCATGGCGCTCGGCCGCGGCAGAGCCTCTTGCCGAAAAGGCAAACGTCCGGCTCCTTCTCCCACAGGGAAACGCCCAGCCCTGAAAGCTGTTGCTGCTCTTCACGGTGCCTTGGCGCCCTATCTACAGGCACAACAACACTGGGCATCTGGGCTTTCCAGGAGACGCAACATCTCATGGCGCTCGTCCGCGGCAGAGCCTCTTGCCGAAAAGGCAAACGTCCGGCTCCTTCTCCCACAGGGAAGGGCCCAGCCCTGAAAGCTGTTGCTGCTCTTCACGGTGCCTTGGTGCCCTATCTACAGGCACAACGGCACTGGGCATCTGGGCTTTCCCAGAGACGCAACATCTCATGGCGCTCGGCCGCGGCAGAGCCTCTTGCCGAAAAGGCAAACATCCGGCTCCTTCTGCCCCAGGGAAGGGCCCAGCCCTGAAAGCTGTTGCTGCTCTTCACGGTGCCTTGGCGCCCTATGTACAGGCACAACAGCACTGGGGATCAGGGCTTTCCCAGAGACGCAACATCTCATGGCGCTCGGCCATGGCAGAGCCTTTTGCCGAAAAGGCAAACGTCCGGCTCCTTCTCCCACAGGGAAGGGCCCAGCCCTGAAAGCTGTTGCTGCTCTTCACGGTGCCTTGGCGCCCTATCTACAGGCACAACAGCACTGGGGATCTGGGCTTTCCCAGAGACGCAACATCTCATGGCGCTCGGCCACGGCAGAGCCTCTTGCCGAATAGGCAAACGTCCGGCTCCTTCTGCCACAGGGAAATGGCGAGGCCTGAAAGCTGTTGCTGCTCTTCACGGTGCCTTGGCGCCCTATCTACAGGCACAACAGCACTGGAGATATGGGCTTTCCCAGAGACGCAACATCTCATGGCGCTCGGCCGCGGCAGAGCCTCTTGCCGAAAAGGCAAACGTCCGGCTCCTTCTCCCACAGGGAAGGGCCCAGCCCTGAAAGCTGTTGCTGCTCTTCACGGTGTCTTGGTGCCCTATCTACAGGCACAACGGCACTGGGCATCTGGGCTTTCCCAGAGACGCAACATCTCATGGCGCTCGGCCGCGGCAGAGCCTCTTGCCGAAAAGGCAAACATCCGGCTGCTTCTGCCCCAGGGAAGGGCCCAGCCCTGAAAGCTGTTGCTGCTCTTCACGGTGCCTTGGCGCCCTATCTACAGGCACAACAGTACTGGAGATATGGGCTTTCCCAGAGACGCAACATCTCATGGCGCTCGGCCGCGGCAGAGCCTCTTGCCGAAAAGGCAAACGTCCGGCTGCTTCTGCCCCAGGGAAGGGCCCAGCCCTGAAAGCTGTTGCTGCTCTTCACGGTGCCTTGGCACCCTATGTACAGGCACAACAGCACTGGGGATCAGGGCTTTCCCAGAGACGCAACATCTCATGGCGCTCGGCCGCGGCAGAGCCTCTTGCCGAAAAGGCAAACGTCCGGCTGCTTCTGCCCCAGGGTAGGGCCCAGCCCTGAAAGCTGTTGCTGCTCTTCAAGGTGCCTTGGTGCCCTATCTACAGGAACAACAGCACTGGGCATCTGGGCTTTCCCAGAGACGCAACATCTCATGGCGCAGGCCGCGGCAGAGCCTCTTGCCGAAAAGGCAAACGTCCGGCTCCTTCTCCCACAGGGAAGGGCCCAGCCCTGAAAGCTGTTGCTGCTCTTCACGGTGCCTTGGTGCCCTATCTACAGGCACAACAGCACTGGGGATCTGGGCTTTCACAGAGATGCAACATCTCATGGCGCTCGGCCGCGGCATAGCCTCTTGCCGAAAAGGCAAACGTCCGGCTCCTTCTCCCACAGGGAAGGGCCCAGCCCTGAAAGCTGTTGCTGCTCTTCACGGTGCCTTGGTGCCCTATCTACAGGAACAACAGCACTGGGCATCTGGGCTTTCCCAGAGACGCAACATCTCATGGCACTCGTCCGCGGCAGAGCCTCTTGCCGAAAAGGCAAACGTCCGGCTCCTTCTCCCACAGGAAAGGGCCCAGCCCTGAAAGCTGTTGCTGCTCTTCACGGTGCCTTGGCACCCTATCTACAGGCACAACGGCACTGGGCATCTGGGCTTTCCCAGAGACGCAACATCTCATGGCGCTCGGCCGCGGCAGAGCCTCTTGCCGAAAAGGCAAACATCCGGCTCCTTCTGCCCCAGGGAAGGGCCCAGCCCTGAAAGCTGTTGCTGCTCTTCACGGTGTCTTGGTGCCCTATCTACAGGCACAACAGCACTGGGGATCTGGGCTTTCGCAGAGATTCAACATCTAATGGCGCTCGGCCGCGGCAGAGCCTCTTGCCGAAAAGGCAAACGTCCGGCTTCTTTCTCCCACAGGGAAATGCCCAGCCCTGAAAGCTGTTGCTGCTCTTCACGGTGTCTTGGTGCCCTATCTACAGGCACAACAGCACTGGGGATCTGGGCTTTCCCAGAGACGCAACATCTCATGGCGCTCGGCCACGGCAGAGCCTCTTGCCGAAAAGGCAAACGTCCGGCTCCTTCTCCCACAGGGAAACGCCCAGCCCTGAAAGCTGTTGCTGCTTTTCACGGTGCCTTGGCGCCCTATCTACAGGCACAACAGCACTGGGCATCTGGGCTTTCCAGGAGACGCAACATCTCATGGCGCTCGGCCGCGGCAGAGCCTCTTGCCGAAAAGGCAAACGTCCGGCTCCTTCTCCCACAGGGAAACACCCAGCCCTGAAAGCTGTTGCTGCTCTTCACGGTGCCTTGGCGCCCTATCTACAGGCACAACGGCACTGGGCATCTGGGCTTTCCCAGAGACGCAACATCTCATGGCGCTCGGCCACGGCAGAGCCTCTTGCTGAAAAGGCAAACGTCCGGCTCCTTCTGTCACAGGGAAACGCCCAGGCCTGAAAGCTGTTGCTGCTCTTCACGGTGCCTTGGCGCCCTATCTACAGGCACAACAGCACTGGAGATATGGGCTTTCCCAGAGACGCAACATCTCATGGCGCTCGGCCGCGGCATAGCCTCTTGCCGAATAGGCAAACATTCGGCTCCTTCTGCCCCAGGGAAGGGCCCAGCCCTGAAAGCTGTTGCTGCTCTTCACGGTGCCTTGGTGCCCTATGTACAGGCACAACAGCACTGGGCATCTGGGCTTTCCCAGAGACGCAATTTCTCATGGCGCTCGGCCGCGGCAGAGCCTCTTGCCGAAAAGGCAAACGTCCGGCTCCTTCTGCCCCAGGGAAGGGCCCAGCCATGAAAGGTGTTGCTGCTCTTCACGGTGCCTTGGCACCCTATGTACAGGCACAACAGCACTGGGGATCTGGGCTTTCCCAGAGACTCAAAATCTCATGGCGCTCGGCCGCGGCAGAGCCTCTTGCCGAAAAGGCAAACGTCCGGCTCCTTCTCCCACAGGGAAACACCCAGCCCTGAAAGCTGTTGCTGCTCTTCACAGTGCCTTGGCGCCCTATCTACAGGCACAACAGCACTGGAGATATGCGCTTTCCCAGAGACGCAACATCTCATGGCGCTCGGCCGCGGCACAGCCTCTTGCCAAAAAGGCAAACGTCCGGCTCCTTCTGTCACAGGGAAATGCCCAGCCCTGAAAGCTGTTGCTGCTCTTCACGGTGCCTTGGCACCCTATGTACAGGCACAACAGCACTGGGGATCAGGGCTTTCCCAGAGACGCAACATCTAATGGCGCTCGGCCACGGCAGAGCCTCTTGCCGAAAAGGCAAACGTCTGGCTCCTTCTCCCACAGGGAAGGGCCCAGCCCTGAAAGCTGTTGCTGCTCTTCACGGTGCCTTGGCGCCCTATCTACAGGCACAACAGCAGTGGGGATCTGTGCTTTCCCAGAGACGCAACATCTCATGGCGCTCGGCCGCGGCAGATCCTCTTGCCGAAAAGGCAAACGTCCGGCTGCTTCTGCCCCGGGGAAGGGCCCAGCCCTGAAAGCTGTTGCTGCTCTTCACGGTGCCTTGGTGCCGTATCTACAGGAACAACAGCACTGGGGATCTGGGCTTTTCCAGAGACGCAACATCTCATGGCGCTTGGCCACGGCAGAGCCTCTTGCCGAAAAGGCAAACGTCCGGCTCCTTCTCCCACAGGGAAATGCCCAGCCCTGAAAGCTGTTGCTGCTCTTAATGGTGTCTTGGTGCCCTATCTACAGGCACAACAGCACTGGGGATCTGGGCTTTCCCAGAGACGCAACATCTCATGGCGCTCGGCCACGGCAAAGCCTCTTGCCGAAAAGGCAAACGTCCGGCTCCTTCTGCCACGGGGAACGCCCAGCCCTGAAAGCTGTTGCTGCTCTTCACGGTGCCTTGGCGCCCTATCTACAGGCACAACAGCACTGGAGATATGGGCTTTCCCAGAGACGCAACATCTCATGGCGCTCGGCCGCGGCAGATCCTCTTGCCGAAAAGGCAAACGTCCGGCTCCTTCTCCCACAGGGAAACGCCCAGCCCTGAAAGCTGTTGCTGCTCTTCACGGTGCCTTGGTGCCCTATCAACAGGAACAACAGCACTGGGCATCTGGGCTTTCCCAGAGACGCAACATCTCATGGCACTCGTCCGCGGCAGAGCCTCTTGCCGAAAAGGCAAACGTCCGGCTCCTTCTCCCACAGGGAAGGGCCCAGCCCTGAAAGCTGTTGCTGCTCTTCACGGTGCCTTGGTGCCCTATCAACAGGAACAACAGCACTGGGGATCTGGGCTTTTCCAGAGACGCAACATCTCATGGCGCTTGGCCACGGCAGAGCCTCTTGCCGAAAAGGCAAACGTCCGGCTCCTTCTCCCACAGGGAAATGCCCAGCCCTGAAAGCTGTTGCTGCTCTTAATGGTGTCTTGGTGCCCTATCTACAGGCACAACAGCACTGGGGATCTGGGCTTTCCCAGAGACGCAACATCTCATGGCGCTCGGCCACGGCAAAGCCTCTTGCCGAAAAGGCAAACGTCCGGCTCCTTCTGCCACGGGGAACGCCCAGCCCTGAAAGCTGTTGCTGCTCTTCACGGTGCCTTGGCGCCCTATCTACAGGCACAACAGCACTGGAGATATGGGCTTTCCCAGAGACGCAACATCTCATGGCGCTCGGCCGCGGCAGATCCTCTTGCCGAAAAGGCAAACGTCCGGCTCCTTCTCCCACAGGGAAACGCCCAGCCCTGAAAGCTGTTGCTGCTCTTCACGGTGCCTTGGTGCCCTATCAACAGGAACAACAGCACTGGGCATCTGGGCTTTCCCAGAGACGCAACATCTCATGGCACTCGTCCGCGGCAGAGCCTCTTGCCGAAAAGGCAAACGTCCGGCTCCTTCTCCCACAGGGAAGGGCCCAGCCCTGAAAGCTGTTGCTGCTCTTCACGGTGCCTTGGTGCCCTATCAACAGGAACAACAGCACTGGGCATCTGGGCTTTCCCAGAGACGCAACATCTCATGGCGCTCGTCCGCGGCAGAGCCTCTTGCCGAAAAGGCAAACGTCCGGCTCCTTCTCCCACAAGGAAGGGCCCAGCCCTGAAAGCTGTTGCTGCTCTTCACGGTGTCTTGGCGCCCTATCTACAGGCACAACGGCACTGGGCATCTTGGCTTTCCCAGAGACGAAACATCTCATGGCGCTCGGCCGCGGCAGAGCCTCTTGCCGAAAAGGCAAACATCCGGCTCCTTCTGCCCCAGGGAAGGGCCCAGCCCTGAAAGCTGTTGCTGCTCTTCACAGTGCCTTGGCGCCCTATCTACAGGCACAACAGCACTGGGGATCTGGGCTTTCCCAGAGACGCAACATCTCATGGCGCTCGGCCGCGGCAGAGCCTCTTGCCGAAAAGGCAAACGTCCGGCTCCTTCTCCCACAGGGAAGGGCCCAGCCCTGAAAGCTGTTGCTGCTCTTCACGGTGCCTTGGGACCCTATGTACAGGCACAACAGCACTGGGGATCAGGGCTTTCCCAGAGACGCAACATCTCATGGCGCTCGGCCGCGGCAGAGCCTCTTGCCGAAAAGGCAAACGTCCGGCTGCTTCTGCCCCAGGGAAGGGCCCAGCCCTGAAAGCTGTTGCTGCTCTTCACGGTGCCTTGGTGCCCTATCTACAGGAACAACAGCACTGGGCATCTGGGCTTTCCCAGAGACGCAACATCTCATGGCGCTCGGCCGCGGCAGAGCCTCTTGCCGAAAAGGCAAACGTCCGGCTGCTTCTGCCCCAGGGAAGGGCCCAGCCCTGAAAGCTGTTGCTGCTCTTCACGGTGCCTTGGTGCCCTATCTACAGGAACAACAGCACTGGGCATCTGGGCTTTCCCAGAGACGCAACATCTCATGGCGCTCGGCCGCGGCAGAGCCTCTTGCCGAAAAGGCAAACGTCCGGCTCCTTCTCCCACAGGGAAGGGCCCAGCCCTGAAAGCTGTTGCTGCTCTTCACGGTGCCTTGGTGCCCTATCTACAGGCACAACAGCACTGGGGATCAGGGCTTTCCCAGAGACGCAACATCTCATGGCGCTCGGCCGCGGCAGAGCCTCTTGCCGAAAAGGCAAACGTCCGGCTGCTTCTGCCCCAGGGAAGGGCCCAGCCCTGAAAGCTGTTGCTGCTCTTCACGGTGCCTTGGTGCCCTATCTACAGGAACAACAGCACTGGGCATCTGGGCTTTCCCAGAGACGCAACATCTCATGGCGCTCGGCCGCGGCAGAGCCTCTTGCCGAAAAGGCAAACGTCCGGCTCCTTCTCCCACAGGGAAGGGCCCAGCCCTGAAAGCTGTTGCTGCTCTTCACGGTGCCTTGGTGCCCTATCTACAGGCACAACAGCACTGGGGATCTGGGCTTTCCCAGAGACGCAACATCTCATGGCGCTCGGCCACGGCAGAGCCTCTTGCCGAAAAGGCAAACGTCCGGCTCCTTCTCCCACAGGGAAACGCCCAGCCCTGAAAGCTGTTGCTGCTTTTCACGGTGCCTTGGCGCCCTATCTACAGGCAAAACAGCACTGGGCATCTGGGCTTTCCAGGAGACGCAACATCTCATGGCGCTCGGCCGCGGCAGAGCCTCTTGCCGAAAAGGCAAACGTCCGGCTCCTTCTCCCACAGGGAAACACCCAGCCCTGAAAGCTGTTGCTGCTCTTCACGGTGCCTTGGCGCCCTATCTACA
Source organism: Harpia harpyja (assembly GCF_026419915.1). Lineage (NCBI taxonomy): Eukaryota > Metazoa > Chordata > Aves > Accipitriformes > Accipitridae > Harpia > Harpia harpyja. Next base: position 164,103 of record NW_026293425.1, read on the forward strand.
GGCACAACGGCACTGGGCATCTGGGCTTTCCCAGAGACGCAACATCTCATGGCGCTCGGCCACGGCAGAGCCTCTTGCTGAAAAGGCAAACGTCCGGCTCCTTCTGTCACAGGGAAACGCCCAGGCCTGAAAGCTGTTGCTGCTCTTCACTGTGCCTTGGCGCCCTATCTACAGGCACAACAGCACTGGAGATATGGGCTTTCCCAGAGACGCAACATCTCATGGCGCTCGGCCGCGGCATAGCCTCTTGCCGAATAGGCAAACATTCGGCTCCTTCTGCCCCAGGGAAGGGCCCAGCCCTGAAAGCTGTTGCTGCTCTTCACGGTGCCTTGGTGCCCTATGTACAGGCACAACAGCACTGGGCATCTGGGCTTTCCCAGAGACGCAATTTCTCATGGCGCTCGGCCGCGGCAGAGCCTCTTGCCGAAAAGGCAAACGTCCGGCTCCTTCTGCCCCAGGGAAGGGCCCAGCCATGAAAGGTGTTGCTGCTCTTCACGGTGCCTTGGCACCCTATGTACAGGCACAACAGCACTGGGGATCTGGGCTTTCCCAGAGACTCAAAATCTCATGGCGCTCGGCCGCGGCAGAGCCTCTTGCCGAAAAGGCAAACGTCCGGCTCCTTCTCCCACAGGGAAACACCCAGCCCTGAAAGCTGTTGCTGCTCTTCACAGTGCCTTGGCGCCCTATCTACAGGCACAACAGCACTGGAGATATGCGCTTTCCCAGAGACGCAACATCTCATGGCGCTCGGCCGCGGCACAGCCTCTTGCCAAAAAGGCAAACGTCCGGCTCCTTCTGTCACAGGGAAATGCCCAGCCCTGAAAGCTGTTGCTGCTCTTCACGGTGCCTTGGCACCCTATGTACAGGCACAACAGCACTGGGGATCAGGGCTTTCCCAGAGACGCAACATCTAATGGCGCTCGGCCACGGCAGAGCCTCTTGCCGAAAAGGCAAACGTCTGGCTCCTTCTCCCACAGGGAAGGGCCCAGCCCTGAAAGCTGTTGCTGCTCTTCACGGTGCCTTGGCGCCCTATCTACAGGCACAACAGCAGTGGGGATCTGTGCTTTCCCAGAGACGCAACATCTCATGGCGCTCGGCCGCGGCAGAGCCTCTTGCCGAAAAGGCAAACGTCCGGCTGCTTCTGCCCCGGGGAAGGGCCCAGCCCTGAAAGCTGTTGCTGCTCTTCACGGTGCCTTGGTGCCGTATCTACAGGAACAACAGCACTGGGGATCTGGGCTTTTCCAGAGACGCAACATCTCATGGCGCTTGGCCACGGCAGAGCCTCTTGCCGAAAAGGCAAACGTCCGGCTCCTTCTCCCACAGGGAAATGCCCAGCCCTGAAAGCTGTTGCTGCTCTTAATGGTGTCTTGGTGCCCTATCTACAGGCACAACAGCACTGGGGATCTGGGCTTTCCCAGAGACGCAACATCTCATGGCGCTCGGCCACGGCAAAGCCTCTTGCCGAAAAGGCAAACGTCCGGCTCCTTCTGCCACGGGGAACGCCCAGCCCTGAAAGCTGTTGCTGCTCTTCACGGTGCCTTGGCGCCCTATCTACAGGCACAACAGCACTGGAGATATGGGCTTTCCCAGAGACGCAACATCTCATGGCGCTCGGCCGCGGCAGATCCTCTTGCCGAAAAGGCAAACGTCCGGCTCCTTCTCCCACAGGGAAACGCCCAGCCCTGAAAGCTGTTGCTGCTCTTCACGGTGCCTTGGTGCCCTATCAACAGGAACAACAGCACTGGGCATCTGGGCTTTCCCAGAGACGCAACATCTCATGGCACTCGTCCGCGGCAGAGCCTCTTGCCGAAAAGGCAAACGTCCGGCTCCTTCTCCCACAGGGAAGGGCCCAGCCCTGAAAGCTGTTGCTGCTCTTCACGGTGCCTTGGTGCCCTATCAACAGGAACAACAGCACTGGGCATCTGGGCTTTCCCAGAGACGCAACATCTCATGGCGCTCGTCCGCGGCAGAGCCTCTTGCCGAAAAGGCAAACGTCCGGCTCCTTCTCCCACAAGGAAGGGCCCAGCCCTGAAAGCTGTTGCTGCTCTTCACGGTGTCTTGGCGCCCTATCTACAGGCACAACGGCACTGGGCATCTTGGCTTTCCCAGAGACGAAACATCTCATGGCGCTCGGCCGCGGCAGAGCCTCTTGCCGAAAAGGCAAACATCCGGCTCCTTCTGCCCCAGGGAAGGGCCCAGCCCTGAAAGCTGTTGCTGCTCTTCACAGTGCCTTGGCGCCCTATCTACAGGCACAACAGCACTGGGGATCTGGGCTTTCCCAGAGACGCAACATCTCATGGCGCTCGGCCGCGGCAGAGCCTCTTGCCGAAAAGGCAAACGTCCGGCTCCTTCTCCCACAGGGAAGGGCCCAGCCCTGAAAGCTGTTGCTGCTCTTCACGGTGCCTTGGGACCCTATGTACAGGCACAACAGCACTGGGGATCAGGGCTTTCCCAGAGACGCAACATCTCATGGCGCTCGGCCGCGGCAGAGCCTCTTGCCGAAAAGGCAAACGTCCGGCTGCTTCTGCCCCAGGGAAGGGCCCAGCCCTGAAAGCTGTTGCTGCTCTTCACGGTGCCTTGGTGCCCTATCTACAGGCACAACAGCACTGGGCATCTGGGCTTTCCCAGAGACGCAACATCTCATGGCGCTCGGCCGCGGCAGAGCCTCTTGCCGAAAAGGCAAACGTCCGGCTCCTTCTCCCACAGGGAAGGGCCCAGCCCTGAAAGCTGTTGCTGCTCTTCACGGTGCCTTGGTGCCCTATCTACAGGCACAACAGCACTGGGGATCTGGGCTTTCCCAGAGATGCAACATCTCATGGCGGTCGGCCGCGGCACGGCCTCTTGCCGAAAAGGCAAACGTCCGGCTCCTTCTGCCCCAGGGAAGGGCCCAGCCCTGAAAGCTGTTGCTGCTCTTCACGGTGCCTTGGCACCCTATCTACAGGCACAACAGCACTGGGGATCTGTGCTTTCCCAGAGACGCAACATCTCATGGCGCTCGGCCGCGGCAGAGCCTCTTGCCGAAAAGGCAAACGTCCGGCTCCTTCTCCCACAGGGAAGGGCCCAGCCCTGAAAGCTGTTGCTGCTCTTCACAGTGCCTTGGCGCCCTATCTACAGGCACAACAGCAGTGGGGATCTGGGCTTTCCCAGAGACGCAACATCTCATGGCGCTCGGCCACGGCAGAGCCTCTTGCCGAAAAGGCAAACGTCCGGCTCCTTCTGCCACAGGGAAAGGCCCAGCCCTGAAAGCTGTTGCTGCTGTTCACGGTGCCTTGGCGCCCTATCTACAGGCACAACAGCACTGGGGATATGGGCGTTCCCAGAGACGCAACATCTCATGGCGCTCCGCCGCGGCAGAGCCTCTTGCCGAAAAGGCAAACGTCCGGCTCCTTCTCCCACAGGGAAGGGCCCAGCCCTGAAAGCTGTTGCTGCTCTTCACGGTGCCTTGGTGCCCTATCTACAGGCACAACAGCACTGGGGATATAGGCTTTCCCAGAGACGCAACATCTCATGGCGCTCGGCCACGGCAGAGCCTCTTGCCGAAAAGGCAAACGTCCGGCTCCTTCTGCCACAGGGAAACGCCCAGGCCTGAAAGGTGTTGCTGCTCTTCACGGTGCCTTGGTGCCCTATCTACAGGCACAAGAGCACTGAGGATCAGGGCCTTCCCAGAGACGCAACTTCTCATGGCGCTCGGCCGCGGCACAGCCTCTTGCCGAATAGGCAAACGTCCGGCTCCTTCTCCCACAGGGAAGGGCCCAGCCCTGAAAGCTGTTGCTGCTCTTCACGGTGCCTTGGCGCGCTATCTACAGGCACAACAGCACTGGAGATAAGGGCTTTCCCAGAGACGCAACATCTCATGGCGCTCGGCCGCGGCAGATCCTCTTGCCAAAAAGGCAAACGTCCAGCTCATTTTCCCACAGGGAAGGGCCCAGCCCTGAAAGCTGTTGCTGCTCTTCACGGTGCCTTGGCGCCCTATCTACAGGCACAACAGCACTGGGCATCTGGGCTTTCCCAGAGACGCAACATCTCATGGCGCTCGGCCACGGCAAAGCCTCTTGCTGAAAAGGCAAACGTCCGGCTCCTTCTCCCACAGGGAAGGGCCCAGCCCTGAAAGCTGTTGCTGCTCTTCACAGTGCCTTGGCGCGCTATCTACAGGCACAACAGCACTGGAGATAAGGGCTTTTCCAGAGACGCAACATCTCATGGCGCTCGGCCGCGGCTGAGCCTCTTGCCGAAAAGGCAAACGTCCGGCTCCTTCTCCCACAGGGAAGGGCCCAGCCCTGAAAGCTGTTGCTGCTCTTCACGGTGCCTTGGCACCCTATCTACAGGCACAACAGCACTGGGGTTTGCTGCTTTCCCAGAGACGCAACATCTCATGGCGCTCGGCCGCGGCAGAGCCTCTTGCCGAAAACGTAAAACGTCCGGCTCCTTCTCCAACAAGTAAGGGCCCAGGTCTGAAAGCTGTTGCTGCTCTTCACAGCGCCTTGGTGCCCTATCTACAGGCACAACAGCACTGGGGATTTGTGCTTTCCCAGAGACGCAACATCTCATGGCGCTCGGCCGCGGCACAGCCTCTTGCCGAAAAGGCAAACGTCCGGCTCCTTCTGCCCCAGGGAAGGGCCCAGCCCTGAAAGCTGTTGCTGCTCTTCAAGGTGCCTTGGCGCCCTATCTACAGGCACAACAGCACTGGGGATATGGGCGTTCCCAGAGACGCAACATCTCATGGCGCTCCGCCGCTGCAAAGCCTCTTGCCGAAAAGGCAAACGTCCGGCTCCTTCTCCCACAGGGAAGGGCCCAGCCCTGAAAGCTGTTGCTGCTCTTCACAGTGCCTTGGCGCGCTATCTACAGGCACAACAGCACTGGAGATAAGGGCTTTTCCAGAGACGCAACATCTCATGGCGCTCGGCCGCGGCTGAGCCTCTTGCCGAAAAGGCAAACGTCCGGTTCCTTCTCCCACAGGGAAGGGCCCAGCCCTGAAAGCTGTTGCTGCTCTTCACGGTGCCTTGGTGCCCTATCTACAGGCACAACAGCACTGGGGATATAGGCTTTCCCAGAGACGCAACATCTCATGGCGCTCGGCCACGGCAGAGCCTCTTGCCGAAAAGGCAAACGTCCGGCTCCTTCTGCCACAGGGAAACGCCCAGCCCTGAAAGCTGTTGCAGCTCTTCACGGTGCCTTGGCGCCCTATCTACAGGCACAACAGCACTGGGCATCTGGGCTTTCCCAGAGACGCAACATCTCATGGCGCTCGGCCACGGCAAAGCCTCTTGCCGAAAAGGCAAACGTCCGGCTCCTTCTCCCACAGGGAAGGGCCCAGCCCTGAAAGCTGTTGTTGCTCTTCACAGTGCCTTGGCGCGCTATCTACAGGCACAACAGCACTGGAGATAAGGGCTTTTCCAGAGACGCAACATCTCATGGCGCTCGGCCGCGGCTGAGCCTTTTGCCGAAAAGGCAAACGTCCGGCTCCTTCTCCCACAGGGAAGGGCCCAGCCCTGAAAGCTGTTGCTGCTCTTCACGGTGCCTTGGCACCCTATCTACAGGCACAACAGCACTGGGGTTTGCTGCTTTCCCAGAGACGCAACATCTCATGGCGCTCGGCCGCGGCACAGCATCTTGCCGAAAACGTAAAACGTCCGGCTCCTTCTCCCACAAGTAAGGGCCCAGGTCTGAAAGCTGTTGCTGCTCTTCACAGTGCCTTGGTGCCCTATCTACAGGCACAACAGCACTGGGGATCTGGGCTTTCCCAGAGACGCAACATCTCATGGCGCTCGGCCGCGGCACAGCCTCTTGCCGAAAAGGCAAACGTCCGGCTCCTTCTCCCACAGGGAAGGGCCCAGCCCTGAAAGCTGTTGCTGCTCTTCAATGTGCCTTGGTGCCCTATCTACAGGCACAACAGCACTGGGGATATGGGCGTTCCCAGAGACGCAACATCTCATGGCGCTCCGCCGCGGCAGAGCCTCTTGCCGAAAAGGCAAACGTCCGGTTCCTTCTCCCACAGCGAAGGGCCCAGCCCTGAAAGCTGTTGCTGCTCTTCACGGTGCCTTGGTGCCCTATCTACAGGCACAACAGCACTGGGGATATAGGCTTTCCCAGAGACGCAACATCTCATGGCGCTCGGCCACGGCAGAGCCTCTTGCCGAAAAGGCAAACGTCCGGCTCCTTCTGCCACAGGGAAACGCCCAGCCCTGAAAGCTGTTGCAGCTCTTCACGGTGCCTTGGCGCCCTATCTACAGGCACAACAGCACTGGGCATCTGGGCTTTCCCAGAGACGCAACATCTCATGGCGCTCGGCCACGGCAAAGCCTCTTGCCGAAAAGGCAAACGTCCGGCTCCTTCTCCCACAGGGAAGGGCCCAGCCCTGAAAGCTGTTGTTGCTCTTCACAGTGCCTTGGCGCGCTATCTACAGGCACAACAGCACTGGAGATAAGGGCTTTTCCAGAGACGCAACATCTCATGGCGCTCGGCCGCGGCTGAGCCTTTTGCCGAAAAGGCAAACGTCCGGCTCCTTCTCCCACAGGGAAGGGCCCAGCCCTGAAAGCTGTTGCTGCTCTTCACGGTGCCTTGGTGCCCTATCTACAGGCACAACAGCACTGGGGATATGGGCGTTCCCAGAGACGCAACATCTCATGGCGCTCCGCCGCGGCAGAGCCTCTTGCCGAAAAGGCAAACGTCCGGTTCCTTCTCCCACAGCGAAGGGCCCAGCCCTGAAAGCTGTTGCTGCTCTTCACGGTGCCTTGGTGCCCTATCTACAGGCACAACAGCACTGGGGATATAGGCTTTCCCAGAGACGCAACATCTCATGGCGCTCGGCCACGGCAGAGCCTCTTGCCGAAAAGGCAAACGTCCGGCTCCTTCTCCCACAGGGAAGGGCCCAGCCCTGAAAGCTGTTGCTGCTCTTCACGGTGCCTTGGTGCCCTATCTACAGGCACAACAGCACTGGGGATATGGGCCTTCCCAGAGACGCAACATCTCATGGCGATCGGCCGCGGCACAGCCTCTTGCCGAAAAGGCAAACGTCCGGCTCCTTCTCCCACAGGGAAGGGCCCAGCCCTGAAAGCTGTTGCTGCTCTTCACGGTGCCTTCGCGCGCTATCTACAGGCACAACACACTGGAGATAAGGGCTTTCCCAGAGACGCAACATCTCATGGCGCTTGGCCGCGGCAGAGCCTCTTGCCGAAAAGGCAAACGTCCGCCTCCTTCTCCCACAGGGAAACGCCCAGCCCTGAAAGCTGTTGCTGCTCTTCACGGTGCCTTGGCGCCCTATCTACAGGCACAACAGCACTGGGGATATGGGCTTTCCCAGAGACGCAACTTCTCATGGCGCTCGGCCGCGGCTCAGCCTCTTGCCGAAAAGGCAAACGTCCGGCTCCTTCTCCCACAGGGAAGGGCCCAGCCCTGAAAGCTGTTGCTGCTCTTCACGGTGCCTTGGCACCCTATCTACAGGCACAACAGCACTGGGGTTTGCTGCTTTCCCAGAGACGCAACATCTCATGGCGCTCGGCCGCGGCAGAGCCTCTTGACGAAAACGTAAAACGTCCGGCTCCTTCTCCCACAAGGAAGGGCCCAGGTCTGAAAGCTTTTGCTGCTCTTCACGGGGCCTTGGCGCCCTATCTACAGGCACAACAGCACTGGGCATCTGGGCTTTCCCAGAGACGCAACATCTCATGGCGCTCGGCCACGGCAGAGCCTCTTGCCGAATAGGCAAACGTCCGGCTCCTTCCCCCACAGGGAAGGGCCCAGCCCTGAAAGCTGTTGCTGCTCTTCACGGTGCCTTTGCGCGCTATCTACAGGCACAACAGCACTGGAGATAAGGGCTTTCCCAGAGACGCAACATCTCATGGCGCTCGGCCGCGGCAGAGCCTCTTGCCAAAAAGGCAAACGTCCGGCTCCTTCTCCCACAAGGAACGGCCCAGCCCTGAAAGCTGTTGCTGCTCTTCACGGTGCCTTGGCACCCTATCTACAGGCACAACAGCACTGGGGTTTGGTGCTTTCCCAGAGACGCAACATCTCATGGCGCTCGGCCGCGGCACAGCATCTTGCCGAAAACGTAAAACTTCCGGCTCCTTCTGCCCCAGGGAAGGGCCCAGCCCTGAAAGCTGTTGCTGCTCTTCACGGTGCCTTGGCGCCCTATCTACAGGCACAACAGCACTGGGGATCTGTGCTTTCCCAGAGACGCAACATCTCATGGCGCTCGGCCGCGGCAGAGGCTCTTGCCGAAAAGGCAAACGTCCGGCTCCTTCTCCCACAGGGAAGGGCCCAGCCCTGAAAGCTGTTGCTGCTCTTCACGGTGCCTTGGTGCCCTATCTACAGGCACAACAGCACTGGGGATCTGTGCTTTCCCAGAGACGCAACATCTCATGGCGCTCGGCCACGGCAGAGCCTCTTGCCGAAAAGGCAAACGTCCGGCTCCTTCTGCCCCAGGGAAACGCCCAGGCCTGAAAGCTGTTGCTGCTCTTCACGGTGCCTTGGTGCCCTATCTACAGGCACAACAGCACTGGGGATATGGGCCTTCCCAGAGACGCAACTTCTCATGGCGCTCGACCGCGGCACAGCCTCTTGCCGAATAGGCAAACGTCCGGCTCCTTCTCCCACAGGGAAGGGCCCAGCCCTGAAAGCTGTTGCTGCTCTTCACGGTGCCTTGGCGCGCTATCTACAGGCACAACAGCACTGGAGATAAGGGCTTTCCCAGAGACGCAACTTCTCATGGCGCTTGGCCGCGGCAGAGCCTCTTGCCGAAAAGGCAAACGTCCGGCTCCTTCTCCCACAGGGAAGGGCCCAGCCCTGAAAGCTGTTGCTGCTCTTCACGGTGCCTTGGTGCCCTATCTACAGGAACAACAGCACTGGGCATCTGGGCTTTCCCAGAGACGCAACTTCTCATGGCGCTCGGCCGCGGCACAGCCTCTTGCCGAAAAGGCAAACGTCCGGCTCCTTTACCCACAGGGAAGGGCCCAGCCCTGAAAGCTGTTGCTGCTCTTCACGGTGCCTTGGCACCCTATCTACAGGCACAACAGCACTGGGGTTTGCTGCTTTCCCAGAGACGCAACATCTCATGGCGCTCGGCCGCGGCAGAGCCTCTTGCCGAAAACTTAAAACGTCCGGCTCCTTCTCCCACAAGTAAGGGCCCAGGTCTGAAAGCTGTTGCTGCTCTTCACGGTGCCTTGGTGCCCTATCTACAGGCACAACAGCACTGGGGATATAGGCTTTTCCAGAGACGCAACATCTCATGGCGCTCGGCCACGGCAGAGCCTCTTGCCGAAAAGGCAAACGTCCGGCTCCTTCTGCCACAGGGAAACGCCCAGCCCTGAAAGCTGTTGCTGCTCTTCACGGTGCCTTGGTGCCCTATCTACAGGCACAACAGCACTGGGGATATGGGCCTTCCCAGAGACGCAACATCTCATGGCGATCGGCCGCGGCACAGCCTCTTGCCGAAAAGGCAAACGTCCGGCTCCTTCTCCCACAGGGAAGGGCCCAGCCCTGAAAGCTGTTGCTGCTCTTCACGGTGCCTTCGCGCGCTATCTACAGGCACAACACACTGGAGATAAGGGCTTTCCCAGAGACGCAACATCTCATGGCGCTTGGCCGCGGCAGAGCCTCTTGCCGAAAAGGCAAACGTCCGCCTCCTTCTCCCACAGGGAAACGCCCAGCCCTGAAAGCTGTTGCTGCTCTTCACGGTGCCTTGGCGCCCTATCTACAGGCACAACAGCACTGGGGATATGGGCTTTCCCAGAGACGCAACTTCTCATGGCGCTCGGCCGCGGCTCAGCCTCTTGCCGAAAAGGCAAACGTCCGGCTCCTTCTCCCACAGGGAAGGGCCCAGCCCTGAAAGCTGTTGCTGCTCTTCACGGTGCCTTGGCACCCTATCTACAGGCACAACAGCACTGGGGTTTGCTGCTTTCCCAGAGACGCAACATCTCATGGCTCTCGGCCGCGGCAGAGCCTCTTGCCGAAAACGTAAAACGTCCGGCTCCTTCTCCCACAAGGAAGGGCCCAGGTCTGAAAGCTTTTGCTGCTCTTCACGGGGCCTTGGCGCCCTATCTACAGGCACAACAGCACTGGGCATCTGGGCTTTCCCAGAGACGCAACATCTCATGGCGCTCGGCCACGGCAGAGCCTCTTGCCGAAAAGGCAAACGTCCGGCTACTTCTCCCACAGGGAAGGGCCCAACCCTGAAAGCTGTTGCTGCTCTTCACGGTGCCTTGGCACCCTATCTACAGGCACAACAGCACTGGGGATATGGGCTTTCCCAGAGACGCAACATCTCATGGCGCTCGGCCGCGGCACAGCCTCTTGCCGAGAAGGCAAACGTCCGGTTCCTTCTGCCACAGAGAAACGCTCAGGCCTGAAAGCTGTTGCTGCTCTTCACGGTGCCTTGGTGCCCTATCTACAGGCACAACAGCACTGGGGATATGGGCTTTCCCAGAGACGCAACTTCTCATGGCGCTCGGCCGCGGCACAGCCTCTTGCCGAATAGGCAAACGTCCGGCTCCTTCCCCCACAGGGAAGGGCCCAGCCCTGAAAGCTGTTGCTGCTCTTCACGGTGCCTTTGCGCGCTATCTACAGGCACAACAGCAGTGGGGATCTGTGCTTTTCCAGAGACGCAACATCTCATGGCGCTCGGCCGCGGCAGAGCCTCTTGCCGAAAAGGCAAACGTCCGGCTCCTTCTCCCACAAGGAACGGCCCAGCCCTGAAAGCTGTTGCTGCTCTTCACGGTGCCTTGGCACCCTATCTACAGGCACAACAGCACTGGGGTTTGGTGCTTTCCCAGAGACGCAACATCTCATGGCGCTCGGCCGCGGCACAGCATCTTGCCGAAAACGTAAAACTTCCGGCTCCTTCTGCCCCAGGGAAGGGCCCAGCCCTGAAAGCTGTTGCTGCTCTTCACGGTGCCTTGGCGCCCTATCTACAGGCACAACAGCACTGGGGATCTGTGCTTTCCCAGAGACGCAACATCTCATGGCGCTCGGCCGCGGCAGAGGCTCTTGCCGAAAAGGCAAACGTCCGGCTCCTTCTCCCACAGGGAAGGGCCCAGCCCTGAACGCTGTTGCTGCTCTTCACGGTGCCTTGGTGCCCTATCTACAGGCACAATAGCACTGGGGATATAGGCTTTCCCAGAGACGCAACATCTCATGGCGCTCGGCCACGGCAGAGCCTCTTGCCGAAAAGGCAAACGTCCGGCTCCTTCTGCCACAGGGAAACGCCCAGGCCTGAAAGCTGTTGCTGCTCTTCACGGTGCCTTGGTGCCCTATCTACAGGCACAACAGCACTGGGGATATGGGCCTTCCCAGAGACGCAACTTCTCATGGCGCTCGGCCGCGGCACAGCCTCTTGCCGAATAGGCAAACGTCCGGCTCCTTCTCCCACAGGGAAGGGCCCAGCCCTGAAAGCTGTTGCTGCTGATCACGGTGCCTTGGCGTGCTATCTACAGGCACAACAGCACTGGAGATAAGGGCTTTCCCAGAGACGCAACTTCTCATGGCGCTTGGCCGCGGCAGAGCCTCTTGCCGAAAAGGCAAACGTCCGGCTCCTTCTCCCACAGGGAAGGGCCCAGCCCTGAAAGCTGTTGCTGCTCTTCACGGTGCCTTGGTGCCCTATCTACAGGCACAACAGCACTGGGGATATGGGCCTTCCCAGAGACGCAACATCTCATGGCGATCGGCCGCGGCACAGCCTCTTGCCGAAAAGGCAAACGTCCGGCTCCTTCTCCCACAGGGAAGGGCCCAGCCCTGAAAGCTGTTGCTGCTCTTCACGGTGCCTTCGCGCGCTATCTACAGGCACAACACACTGGAGATAAGGGCTTTCCCAGAGACGCAACATCTCATGGCGCTTGGCCGCGGCAGAGCCTCTTGCCGAAAAGGCAAACGTCCGCCTCCTTCTCCCACAGGGAAACGCCCAGCCCTGAAAGCTGTTGCTGCTCTTCACGGTGCCTTGGCGCCCTATCTACAGGCACAACAGCACTGGGGATATGGGCTTTCCCAGAGACGCAACTTCTCATGGCGCTCGGCCGCGGCTCAGCCTCTTGCCGAAAAGGCAAACGTCCGGCTCCTTCTCCCACAGGGAAGGGCCCAGCCCTGAAAGCTGTTGCTGCTCTTCACGGTGCCTTGGCACCCTATCTACAGGCACAACAGCACTGGGGTTTGCTGCTTTCCCAGAGACGCAACATCTCATGGCGCTCGGCCGCGGCAGAGCCTCTTGACGAAAACGTAAAACGTCCGGCTCCTTCTCCCACAAGGAAGGGCCCAGGTCTGAAAGCTTTTGCTGCTCTTCACGGGGCCTTGGCGCCCTATCTACAGGCACAACAGCACTGGGCATCTGGGCTTTCCCAGAGACGCAACATCTCATGGCGCTCGGCCACGGCAGAGCCTCTTGCCGAATAGGCAAACGTCCGGCTCCTTCCCCCACAGGGAAGGGCCCAGCCCTGAAAGCTGTTGCTGCTCTTCACGGTGCCTTTGCGCGCTATCTACAGGCACAACAGCACTGGAGATAAGGGCTTTCCCAGAGACGCAACATCTCATGGCGCTCGGCCGCGGCAGAGCCTCTTGCCAAAAAGGCAAACGTCCGGCTCCTTCTCCCACAAGGAACGGCCCAGCCCTGAAAGCTGTTGCTGCTCTTCACGGTGCCTTGGCACCCTATCTACAGGCACAACAGCACTGGGGTTTGGTGCTTTCCCAGAGACGCAACATCTCATGGCGCTCGGCCGCGGCACAGCATCTTGCCGAAAACGTAAAACTTCCGGCTCCTTCTGCCCCAGGGAAGGGCCCAGCCCTGAAAGCTGTTGCTGCTCTTCACGGTGCCTTGGCGCCCTATCTACAGGCACAACAGCACTGGGGATCTGTGCTTTCCCAGAGACGCAACATCTCATGGCGCTCGGCCGCGGCAGAGGCTCTTGCCGAAAAGGCAAACGTCCGGCTCCTTCTCCCACAGGGAAGGGCCCAGCCCTGAAAGCTGTTGCTGCTCTTCACGGTGCCTTGGTGCCCTATCTACAGGCACAACAGCACTGGGGATCTGTGCTTTCCCAGAGACGCAACATCTCATGGCGCTCGGCCACGGCAGAGCCTCTTGCCGAAAAGGCAAACGTCCGGCTCCTTCTGCCACAGGGAAACGCCCAGGCCTGAAAGCTGTTGCTGCTCTTCACGGTGCCTTGGTGCCCTATCTACAGGCACAACAGCACTGGGGATATGGGCCTTCCCAGAGACGCAACTTCTCATGGCGCTCGACCGCGGCACAGCCTCTTGCCGAATAGGCAAACGTCCGGCTCCTTCTCCCACAGGGAAGGGCCCAGCCCTGAAAGCTGTTGCTGCTCTTCACGGTGCCTTGGCGCGCTATCTACAGGCACAACAGCACTGGAGATAAGGGCTTTCCCAGAGACGCAACTTCTCATGGCGCTTGGCCGCGGCAGAGCCTCTTGCCGAAAAGGCAAACGTCCGGCTCCTTCTCCCACAGGGAAGGGCCCAGCCCTGAAAGCTGTTGCTGCTCTTCACGGTGCCTTGGTGCCCTATCTACAGGCACAACAGCACTGGGGATATGGGCCTTCCCAGAGACGCAACATCTCATGGCGATCGGCCGCGGCACAGCCTCTTGCCGAAAAGGCAAACGTCCGGCTCCTTCTCCCACAGGGAAGGGCCCAGCCCTGAAAGCTGTTGCTGCTCTTCACGGTGCCTTCGCGCGCTATCTACAGGCACAACACACTGGAGATAAGGGCTTTCCCAGAGACGCAACATCTCATGGCGCTTGGCCGCGGCAGAGCCTCTTGCCGAAAAGGCAAACGTCCGCCTCCTTCTCCCACAGGGAAACGCCCAGCCCTGAAAGCTGTTGCTGCTCTTCACGGTGCCTTGGCGCCCTATCTACAGGCACAACAGCACTGGGGATATGGGCTTTCCCAGAGACGCAACTTCTCATGGCGCTCGGCCGCGGCTCAGCCTCTTGCCGAAAAGGCAAACGTCCGGCTCCTTCTCCCACAGGGAAGGGCCCAGCCCTGAAAGCTGTTGCTGCTCTTCACGGTGCCTTGGCACCCTATCTACAGGCACAACAGCACTGGGGTTTGCTGCTTTCCCAGAGACGCAACATCTCATGGCGCTCGGCCGCGGCAGAGCCTCTTGACGAAAACGTAAAACGTCCGGCTCCTTCTCCCACAAGGAAGGGCCCAGGTCTGAAAGCTTTTGCTGCTCTTCACGGGGCCTTGGCGCCCTATCTACAGGCACAACAGCACTGGGCATCTGGGCTTTCCCAGAGACGCAACATCTCATGGCGCTCGGCCACGGCAGAGCCTCTTGCCGAATAGGCAAACGTCCGGCTCCTTCCCCCACAGGGAAGGGCCCAGCCCTGAAAGCTGTTGCTGCTCTTCACGGTGCCTTTGCGCGCTATCTACAGGCACAACAGCACTGGAGATAAGGGCTTTCCCAGAGACGCAACATCTCATGGCGCTCGGCCGCGGCAGAGCCTCTTGCCAAAAAGGCAAACGTCCGGCTCCTTCTCCCACAAGGAACGGCCCAGCCCTGAAAGCTGTTGCTGCTCTTCACGGTGCCTTGGCACCCTATCTACAGGCACAACAGCACTGGGGTTTGGTGCTTTCCCAGAGACGCAACATCTCATGGCGCTCGGCCGCGGCACAGCATCTTGCCGAAAACGTAAAACTTCCGGCTCCTTCTGCCCCAGGGAAGGGCCCAGCCCTGAAAGCTGTTGCTGCTCTTCACGGTGCCTTGGCGCCCTATCTACAGGCACAACAGCACTGGGGATCTGTGCTTTCCCAGAGACGCAACATCTCATGGCGCTCGGCCGCGGCAGAGGCTCTTGCCGAAAAGGCAAACGTCCGGCTCCTTCTGCCACAGGGAAACGCCCAGGCCTGAAAGCTGTTGCTGCTCTTCACGGTGCCTTGGTGCCCTATCTACAGGCACAACAGCACTGGGGATATGGGCCTTCCCAGAGACGCAACTTCTCATGGCGCTCGACCGCGGCACAGCCTCTTGCCGAATAGGCAAACGTCCGGCTCCTTCTCCCACAGGGAAGGGCCCAGCCCTGAAAGCTGTTGCTGCTCTTCACGGTGCCTTGGCGCGCTATCTACAGGCACAACAGCACTGGAGATAAGGGCTTTCCCAGAGACGCAACTTCTCATGGCGCTTGGCCGCGGCAGAGCCTCTTGCCGAAAAGGCAAACGTCCGGCTCCTTCTCCCACAGGGAAGGGCCCAGCCCTGAAAGCTGTTGCTGCTCTTCACGGTGCCTTGGTGCCCTATCTACAGGAACAACAGCACTGGGCATCTGGGCTTTCCCAGAGACGCAACTTCTCATGGCGCTCGGCCGCGGCACAGCCTCTTGCCGAAAAGGCAAACGTCCGGCTCCTTTACCCACAGGGAAGGGCCCAGCCCTGAAAGCTGTTGCTGCTCTTCACGGTGCCTTGGCACCCTATCTACAGGCACAACAGCACTGGGGTTTGCTGCTTTCCCAGAGACGCAACATCTCATGGCGCTCGGCCGCGGCAGAGCCTCTTGCCGAAAACTTAAAACGTCCGGCTCCTTCTCCCACAAGTAAGGGCCCAGGTCTGAAAGCTGTTGCTGCTCTTCACGGTGCCTTGGTGCCCTATCTACAGGCACAACAGCACTGGGGATATAGGCTTTTCCAGAGACGCAACATCTCATGGCGCTCGGCCACGGCAGAGCCTCTTGCCGAAAAGGCAAACGTCCGGCTCCTTCTGCCACAGGGAAACGCCCAGCCCTGAAAGCTGTTGCTGCTCTTCACGGTGCCTTGGTGCCCTATCTACAGGCACAACAGCACTGGGGATATGGGCCTTCCCAGAGACGCAACATCTCATGGCGATCGGCCGCGGCACAGCCTCTTGCCGAAAAGGCAAACGTCCGGCTCCTTCTCCCACAGGGAAGGGCCCAGCCCTGAAAGCTGTTGCTGCTCTTCACGGTGCCTTCGCGCGCTATCTACAGGCACAACACACTGGAGATAAGGGCTTTCCCAGAGACGCAACATCTCATGGCGCTTGGCCGCGGCAGAGCCTCTTGCCGAAAAGGCAAACATCCGGCTCCTTCTCCCACAGGGAAACGCCCAGCCCTGAAAGCTGTTGCTGCTCTTCACGGTGCCTTGGCGCCCTATCTACAGGCACAACAGCACTGGGGATATGGGCTTTCCCAGAGACGCAACTTCTCATGGCGCTCGGCCGCGGCTCAGCCTCTTGCCGAAAAGGCAAACGTCCGGCTCCTTCTCCCACAGGGAAGGGCCCAGCCCTGAAAGCTGTTGCTGCTCTTCACGGTGCCTTGGCACCCTATCTACAGGCACAACAGCACTGGGGTTTGCTGCTTTCCCAGAGACGCAACATCTCATGGCTCTCGGCCGCGGCAGAGCCTCTTGCCGAAAACGTAAAACGTCCGGCTCCTTCTCCCACAAGGAAGGGCCCAGGTCTGAAAGCTTTTGCTGCTCTTCACGGGGCCTTGGCGCCCTATCTACAGGCACAACAGCACTGGGCATCTGGGCTTTCCCAGAGACGCAACATCTCATGGCGCTCGGCCACGGCAGAGCCTCTTGCCGAAAAGGCAAACGTCCGGCTACTTCTCCCACAGGGAAGGGCCCAACCCTGAAAGCTGTTGCTGCTCTTCACGGTGCCTTGGCACCCTATCTACAGGCACAACAGCACTGGGGATATGGGCTTTCCCAGAGACGCAACATCTCATGGCGCTCGGCCCGCGGCACAGCCTCTTGCCGAGAAGGCAAACGTCCGGTTCCTTCTGCCACAGAGAAACGCTCAGGCCTGAAAGCTGTTGCTGCTCTTCACGGTGCCTTGGTGCCCTATCTACAGGCACAACAGCACTGGGGATATGGGCTTTCCCAGAGACGCAACTTCTCATGGCGCTCGGCCGCGGCACAGCCTCTTGCCGAATAGGCAAACGTCCGTCTCCTTCCCCCACAGGGAAGGGCCCAGCCCTGAAAGCTGTTGCTGCTCTTCACGGTGCCTTTGCGCGCTATCTACAGGCACAACAGCAGTGGGGATCTGTGCTTTTCCAGAGACGCAACATCTCATGGCGCTCGGCCCGCGGCAGAGCCTCTTGCCGAAAAGGCAAACGTCCGGCTCCTTCTCCCACAAGGAACGGCCCAGCCCTGAAAGCTGTTGCTGCTCTTCACGGTGCCTTGGCACCCTATCTACAGGCACAACAGCACTGGGGTTTGGTGCTTTCCCAGAGACGCAACATCTCATGGCGCTCGGCCGCGGCACAGCATCTTGCCGAAAACGTAAAACTTCCGGCTCCTTCTGCCCCAGGGAAGGGCCCAGCCCTGAAAGCTGTTGCTGCTCTTCACGGTGCCTTGGCGCCCTATCTACAGGCACAACAGCACTGGGGATCTGTGCTTTCCCAGAGACGCAACATCTCATGGCGCTCGGCCCGCGGCAGAGGCTCTTGCCGAAAAGGCAAACGTCCGGCTCCTTCTCCCACAGGGAAGGGCCCAGCCCTGAACGCTGTTGCTGCTCTTCACGGTGCCTTGGTGCCCTATCTACAGGCACAATAGCACTGGGGATATAGGCTTTCCCAGAGACGCAACATCTCATGGCGCTCGGCCACGGCAGAGCCTCTTGCCGAAAAGGCAAACGTCCGGCTCCTTCTGCCACAGGGAAACGCCCAGGCCTGAAAGCTGTTGCTGCTCTTCACGGTGCCTTGGTGCCCTATCTACAGGCACAACAGCACTGGGGATATGGGCCTTCCCAGAGACGCAACTTCTCATGGCGCTCGGCCGCGGCACAGCCTCTTGCCGAATAGGCAAACGTCCGGCTCCTTCTCCCACAGGGAAGGGCCCAGCCCTGAAAGCTGTTGCTGCTGATCACGGTGCCTTGGCGTGCTATCTACAGGCACAACAGCACTGGAGATAAGGGCTTTCCCAGAGACGCAACTTCTCATGGCGCTTGGCCGCGGCAGAGCCTCTTGCCGAAAAGGCAAACGTCCGGCTGCTTCTGCCCCAGGGAAGGGCCCAGCCCTGAAAGCTGTTGCTGCTCTTCACGGTGCCTTGGTGCCCTATCTACAGGCACAACAGCACTGGGGATCTGGGCTTTCCCAGAGACTCAACATCTCATGGCGCTCGGCCGCGGCAGAGCCTCTTGCCGAAAAGGTATACGTCCGGCTCCTTCTCCCACAGGGAAATGCCAAGCCCTGTAAGCTGTTGCTGCTCTTCACGGTGTCTTTGTGCCCTATCTACAGGCACAACAGCACTGGGCATCTGGGCTTTCCCAGAGACGCAACATCTCATGGCGCTCGGCCGCGGCAGAGCCTCTTGCTGAAAAGGGAAACATCCGGCTCCTTCTGCCACAGGGAAATGCCCACGCCTGAAAGCTGTTGCTGCTCTTCACGGTGCCTTGGTGCCCTATCTACAGGCACAACAGCAGTGGGGATCTGGGCTTTCCCAGAGACGCAACATCTCATGGCGCTCGGCCACGGCAGAGCCTGTTGCCGAAAAGGCCAACGTCCGGCTCCTTCTCCCACAGGGAAGGGCCCAGCCCTGAAAGCTGTTGTTTCTCGTCACGGTGCCTTGGTGCCCTATCTACAGGCACAACAGCACTGGGGTTTGGTGCTTTCCCAGAGACGCAACATCTCATGGCGCTCGGCCGCGGCACAGCATCTTGCCGAAAACGTAAAAATTCCGGCTCCTTCTGCCCCAGCGAAGGGCCCAGTCCTGAAAGCTGTTGCTGCTCTTCACGGTGCCTTGGCACCCTATCTACAGGAACAACAGCACTGGGCATCTGGGCTTTCCCAGAGATGCAACATCTCATGGCGCTCGGCCCGCGGCAGAGCCTCTTGCCGAAAAGGCAAACGTCCGGCTCCTTCTCCCACAGGGAAGGGCCCAGCCCTGAAAGCTGTTGCTGCTCTTCACGGTGCCTTGGCGCCCTATCTACAGGAACAACAGCATTGGGCATCTGGGCTTTCCCAGAGACGCAACATCTCATGGCGCTCGGCCACGGCAGAGCCTCTTGCCGAAAAGGCAAACGTCCGGCTCCTTCTGCCCCAGGGAAGGGCCCAGCCCTGAAAGCTGTTGCTGCTCTTCACGGTGCCTTGGTGCCCTATCTACAGGCACAACAGCACTGGGGATATGGGCTTTCCCAGAGACGCAACATCTCATGGTGCTCGGCCGCGGCAGAGCCTCTTGCCGAAAAGGCAAACGTCCGGCTCCTTCTCCCACAGGGAAGGGCCCAGGTCTGAAAGCTGTTGCTGCTCTTCACGGTGCCTTGGCGCCCTATCTACAGGCACAACAGCACTGGGGATATGGGCGTTCCCAGAGACGCAACATCTCATGGCGCTCCGCCGCGGCAGAGCCTCTTGCCGAAAAGGCAAACGTCCGGCTCCTTCTCCCACAGGGAAGGGCCCAGCCCTGAAAGCTGTTGCTGCTCTTCACGGTGCCTTGGTGCCCTATCTACAGGCACAACAGCACTGGGGATATGGGCTTTCCCAGAGACACAACATCTCATGGCGCTCGGCCGCGGCAGATCCTCTTGCCGAAAAGGCAAACGTCCGGCTCCTTCTCCCACAGGGAAGGGCCCAGCCCTGAAAGCTGTTGCTGCTCTTCACGGTGCCTTGGTGGCCTATCTACAGGCACAACAGCACTGGGGATCTGGGCTTTCCCAGAGATTCAACATCTCATGGCGCTCGGCCGCGGCAGAGCCTCTTGCTGAAAAGTCAAACGTCCGGCTCCTTCTCCCACAGGGAAATGCCCAGCCCTGTAAGCTGTTGCTGCTCTTCACGGTGTCTTGGTGCCCTATCTACAGGCACAACAGCAGTGGGGATCTGTGCTTTCCCAGAGACGCAACATCTCATGGCGCTCGGCCACGGCAGAGCCTCTTGCCGAAAAGGCAAACGTCCGGCTCCTTCTGCCACAGGGAAACGCCCAGCCCTGAAAGCTGTTGTTTCTCTTCACGGTGCCTTGGCGCCCTATCTACAGGGACAACAGCACTGGGGATCTGTGCTTTCCCAGAGACGCAACATCTCATGGCGCTCGGCCGCGGCAGAGCCTCTTGCTGAAAAGGGAAACGTCCGGCTACTTCTGCCACAGGGAAACGCCCAGGCCTGAAAGCTGTTGCTGCTCTTCACGGTGCCTTGGCGCCCTATCTACAGGCACAACAGCACTGGGGATATGGGCGTTCCCAGAGACGCAACATCTCATGGCGCTCGGCCGCGGCAGAGCCTCTTGCCGAAAAGGCAAACGTCCGGCTCCTTCTCCCACAGGGAAGGGCCCAGCCCTGAAAGCTGTTGCTGCTCTTCACGGTGCCTTGGTGCCCTATCTACAGGCACAACAGCACTGGGGATATGGGCTTTCCCAGAGACACAACATCTCATGGCGCTCGGCCACGGCAGATCCTCTTGCCGAAAAGGCAAACGTCCGGCTCCTTCTCCCACAGGGAAGGGCCCAGCCCTGAAAGCTGTTGCTGCTCTTCACGGTGCCTTGGTGGCCTATCTACAGGCACAACAGCACTGGGGATCTGGGCTTTCCCAGAGACTCAACATCTCATGGCGCTCGGCCGCGGCAGAGCCTCTTGCCGAAAAGTCAAACGTCCGGCTCCTTCTCCCACAGGGAAGGGCCCAGCCCTGTAAGCTGTTGCTGCTCTTCACGGTGTCTTGGTGCCCTATCTACAGGCACAACAGCAGTGGGGATCTGTGCTTTCCCAGAGACGCAACATCTCATGGCGCTCAGCCACGGCAGAGCCTCTTGCCGAAAAGGCAAACGTCCGGCTCCTTCTGCCACAGGGAAACGCCCAGCCCTGAAAGCTGTTGTTTCTCTTCACGGTGCCTTGGCGCCCTATCTACAGGGACAACAGCACTGGGGATCTGTGCTTTCCCAGAGACGCAACATCTCATGGCGCTCGGCCGCGGCAGATCCTCTTGCTGAAAAGGGAAATGTCCGGCTACTTCTGCCACAGGGAAACGCCCAGGCCTGAAAGCTGTTGCTGCTCTTCACGGTGCCTTGGCGCCCTATCTACAGGCACAACAGCACTGGGGTTTGGTGCTTTCCCAGAGACGCAACATCTCATGGCGCTCGGCCACGGCAGAGCCTCTTGCCGAAAAGGCAAACGTCCGGCTCCTTCTACCACAGGGAAGGGGCCAGACCGGAAAGCTGTTGCTGCTCTTCACGGTGTCTTGGTGTCCTATCTACAGGCACAACAGCAGTGGGGATCTGGGCTTTCCCAGAGACGCAACATCTCATGGCGCTCGGCCGCGGCAGAGCCTCTTGCCGAAAAGGCAAACGTCCGGCTCCTTCTCCCACAGGGAAGGGCCCAGCCCTGAAAGCTGTTGTTTCTCGTCACGGTGCCTTGGTGCCCTATCTACAGGCACAACAGCACTGGGGATCTGGGCTTTCCCAGAGACGCAACATCTCATGGCGCTCGGCCGCGGCAGAGCCTCTTGCCGAAAAGGCAAACGTCCGGCTCCTTCTCCCACAGGGAAGGGCCCAGCCCTGAAAGCTGTTGCTGCTCTTCACGGTGCCTTGGTGTCCTATCTACAGGCACAACAGCACTGGGGATATGGGCTTTCCCAGAGACGCAACATCTCATGGCGCTCGGCCGCGGCACAGCCTCTTGCCGAAAAGGCAAACGTCCGGCTCCTTCTGCCACAGAGAAACGCCCAGGCCTGAAAGCTGTTGCTGCTCTTCACGGTGCCTTGGTGCCCTATCTACAGGCACAACAGCACTGGGGATATGGGCCTTCCCAGAGACGCAACGTCTCATGGCGCTCGGCCGCGGCACAGCCTCTTGCCGAATAGGCAAACGTCCGGCTCCTTCCCCCACAGGGAAGGGCCCAGCCCTGAAAGCTGTTGCTGCTCTTCACGGTGCCTTTGCGCGCTATCTACAGGCACAACAACACTGGAGATAAGGGCTTTCCCAGAGACGCAACATCTCATGGCGCTCGGCCGCGGCAGAGCCTCTTGCCGAAAAGGCAAACGTCCGGCTCCTTCTCCCACAAGGAACGGCCCAGCCCTGAAAGCTGTTGCTGCTCTTCACGGTGCCTTGGCACCCTATCTACAGGCACAACAGCACTGGGGTTTGGTGCTTTCCCAGAGACGCAACATCTCATGGCGCTCGGCCACGGCACAGCATCTTGCCGAAAACGTAAAACTTCCGGCTCCTTCTGCCCCAGGGAAGGGCCCAGCCCTGAAAGCTGTTGCTGCTCTTCACGGTGCCTTGGCACCCTATCTACAGGAACAACAGCACTGGGCATCTGGGCTTTCCCAGAGATGCAACATCTCATGGCGCTCGGCCGCGGCAGAGCCTCTTGCTGAAAAGGGAAACATCCGGCTCCTTCTGCCACAGGGAAATGCCCACGCCTGAAAGCTGTTGCTGCTCTTCACGGTGCCTTGGTGCCCTATCTACAGGCACAACAGCAGTGGGGATCTGGGCTTTCCCAGAGACGCAACATCTCATGGCGCTCGGCCACGGCAGAGCCTGTTGCCGAAAAGGCAAACGTCCGGCTCCTTCTGCCCCAGGGAAGGGCCCAGCCCTGAAAGCTGTTGCTGCTCTTCACGGTGTCTTGGTGTCCTATCTACAGGCACAACAGCACTGGGGATCTGGGCTTTCCCAGAGACGCAACATCTCATGGCGCTCGGCCACGGCAGAGCCTCTTGCCAAAAAGGCAAACGTCCGGCTCCTTCTCCCACAGGGGAAACGCCCAGCCCTGAAAGCTGTTGCTGCTCTTCATGGTGCCTTGGCGCCCTATCTACTGGCACAACAGCACTGGAGATATGGGCTTTCCCAGAGACGCAACATCTCATGGCGCTCGGCCGCGGCAGATCCTCTTGCTGAAAAGGCAAACGTCCGGCTCCTTCTCCCACAGGGAAGGGCCCAGCCCTGAAAGCTGTTGTTTCTCGTCACGGTGCCTTGGTGCCCTATCTACAGGCACAACAGCACTGGGGTTTGGTGCTTTCCCAGAGACGCAACATCTCATGGCGCTCGGCCGCGGGCACAGCATCTTGCCGAAAACGTAAAAATTCCGGCTCCTTTCTGCCCCAGCGAAGGGCCCAGTCCTGAAAGCTGTTGCTGCCTCTTCACGGTGCTTGGCACCCTATCTACAGGAACAACAGCACTGGGCATCTGGGCTTTCCCAGAGATGCAACATCTCATGGCGCTCGGCCGCGGCAGAGCCTCTTGCCGAAAAGGCAAACGTCCGGCTCCTTCTCCCACAGGAAGGGGCCCCAGCCCTGAAAGCTGTTGCTGCTCTTCACGGTGCCTTGGCGCCCTATCTACAGGAACAACAGCATTGGGCATCTGGGCTTTCCCAGAGACGCAACATCTCATGGCGCTCGGCCACGGCAGAGCCTCTTGCCGAAAAGGCAAACGTCCGGCTCCTTCTGCCCCAGGGAAGGGCCCAGCCCTGAAAGCTGTTGCTGCTCTTCACGGTGCCTTGGTGCCCTATCTACAGGCACAACAGCACTGGGGGATATGGGCTTTCCCAGAGACGCAACATCTCATGGTGCTCGGCCGCGGCAGAGCCTCTTGCCGAAAAGGCAAACGTCCGGCTCCTTCTCCCACAGGGAAGGGCCCCAGGTCTGAAAGCTGTTGCTGCTCTTCACGGTGCCTTGGCGCCCTATCTACAGGCACAACAGCACTGGGGATATGGGCGTTCCCAGAGACGCAACATCTCATGGCGCTCCGCCGCGGCAGAGCCTCTTGCCGAAAAGGCAAACGTCCGGCTCCTTCTCCCACAGGGAAGGGCCCAGCCCTGAAAGCTGTTGCTGCTCTTCACGGTGCCTTGGTGCCCTATCTACAGGCACAACAGCACTGGGGATATGGGCTTTCCCAGAGACACAACATCTCATGGCGCTCGGCCGCGGCAGATCCTCTTGCCGAAAAGGCAAACGTCCGGCTCCTTCTCCCACAGGGAAGGGCCCAGCCCTGAAAGCTGTTGCTGCTCTTCACGGTGCCTTGGTGGCCTATCTACAGGCACAACAGCACTGGGGATCTGGGCTTTCCCAGAGATTCAACATCTCATGGCGCTCGGCCGCGGCAGAGCCTCTTGCTGAAAAGTCAAACGTCCGGCTCCTTCTCCCACAGGGAAATGCCCAGCCCTGTAAGCTGTTGCTGCTCTTCACGGTGTCTTGGTGCCCTATCTACAGGCACAACAGCAGTGGGGATCTGTGCTTTCCCAGAGGACGCAACATCTCATGGCGCTCGGCCACGGCAGAGCCTCTTGCCGAAAAGGCAAACGTCCGGCTCCTTCTGCCACAGGGAAACGCCCAGCCCTGAAAGCTGTTGTTTCTCTTCACGGTGCCTTGGCGCCCTATCTACAGGGACAACAGCACTGGGGATCTGTGCTTTCCAGAGACGCAACATCTCATGGCGCTCGGCCGCGGCAGAGCCTCTTGCTGAAAAGGGAAACGTCCGGCTACTTCTGCCACAGGGAAACGCCCAGGCCTGAAAGCTGTTGCTGCTCTTCACGGTGCCTTGGCGCCCTATCTACAGGCACAACAGCACTGGGGATATGGGCGTTCCCAGAGACGCAACATCTCATGGCGCTCCGCCGCGGCAGAGCCTCTTGCCGAAAAGGCAAACGTCCGGCTCCTTCTCCCACAGGGAAGGGCCCAGCCCTGAAAGCTGTTGCTGCTCTTCACGGTGCCTTGGTGCCCTATCTACAGGCACAACAGCACTGGGGATATGGGCTTTCCCAGAGGACACAACATCTCATGGCGCTCGGCCACGGCAGATCCTCTTGCCGAAAAGGCAAACGTCCGGCTCCTTCTCCCACAGGGAAGGGCCCAGCCCTGAAAGCTGTTGCTGCTCTTCACGGTGCCTTGGTGGCCTATCTACAGGCACAACAGCACTGGGGATCTGGGCTTTCCCAGAGACTCAACATCTCATGGCGCTCGGCCGCGGCAGAGCCTCTTGCCGAAAAGTCAAACGTCCGGCTCCTTCTCCCACAGGGAAGGGCCCAGCCCTGTAAGCTGTTGCTGCTCTTCACGGTGTCTTGGTGCCCTATCTACAGGCACAACAGCAGTGGGGATCTGTGCTTTCCCAGAGACGCAACATCTCATGGCGCTCAGCCACGGCAGAGCCTCTTGCCGAAAAGGCAAACGTCCGGCTCCTTCTGCCACAGGGAAACGCCCAGCCCTGAAAGCTGTTGTTTCTCTTCACGGTGTCTTGGCGCCCTATCTACAGGGACAACAGCACTGGGGATCTGTGCTTTCCCAGAGACGCAACATCTCATGGCGCTCGGCCGCGGCAGATCCTCTTGCTGAAAAGGGAAATGTCCGGCTACTTCTGCCACAGGGAAACGCCCAGGCCTGAAAGCTGTTGCTGCTCTTCACGGTGCCTTGGCGCCCTATCTACAGGCACAACAGCACTGGGGTTTGGTGCTTTCCCAGAGACGCAACATCTCATGGCGCTCGGCCACGGCAGAGCCTCTTGCCGAAAAGGCAAACGTCCGGCTCCTTCTACCACAGGGAAGGGGCCAGACCGGAAAGCTGTTGCTGCTCTTCACGGTGTCTTGGTGTCCTATCTACAGGCACAACAGCAGTGGGGATCTGGGCTTTCCCAGAGACGCAACATCTCATGGCGCTCGGCCGCGGCAGAGCCTCTTGCCGAAAAGGCAAACGTCCGGCTCCTTCTCCCACAGGGAAGGGCCCAGCCCTGAAAGTTGTTGTTTCTCGTCACGGTGCCTTGGTGCCCTATCTACAGGCACAACAGCACTGGGGATCTGGGCTTTCCCAGAGACGCAACATCTCATGGCGCTCGGCCGCGGCAGAGCCTCTTGCCGAAAAGGCAAACGTCCGGCTCCTTCTCCCACAGGGAAGGGCCCAGCCCTGAAAGCTGTTGCTGCTCTTCACGGTGCCTTGGTGTCCTATCTACAGGCACAACAGCACTGGGCATCTGGGCTTTCCCAGAGACGCAACATCTCATGGCGCTCGGCCGCGGCACAGCCTCTTGCCGAAAAGGCAAACGTCCGGCTCCTTCTGCCACAGAGAAACGCCCAGGCCTGAAAGCTGTTGCTGCTCTTCACGGTGCCTTGGTGCCCTATCTACAGGCACAACAGCACTGGGGATATGGGCCTTCCCAGAGACGCAACGTCTCATGGCGCTCGGCCGCGGCACAGCCTCTTGCCGAATAGGCAAACGTCCGGCTCCTTCCCCCACAGGGAAGGGCCCAGCCCTGAAAGCTGTTGCTGCTCTTCACGGTGCCTTTGCGCGCTATCTACAGGCACAACAACACTGGAGATAAGGGCTTTCCCAGAGACGCAACATCTCATGGCGCTCGGCCCGCGGCAGAGCCTCTTGCCGAAAAGGCAAACGTCCGGCTCCTTCTCCCACAAGGAACGGCCCAGCCCTGAAAGCTGTTGCTGCTCTTCACGGTGCCTTGGCACCCTATCTACAGGCACAACAGCACTGGGGTTTGGTGCTTTCCCAGAGACGCAACATCTCATGGCGCTCGGCCACGGCACAGCAACTTGCCGAAAACGTAAAACTTCTGGCTCCTTCTGCCCCAGGGAAGGGCCCAGCCCTGAAAGCTGTTGCTGCTCTTCACGGTGCCTTGGCACCCTATCTACAGGAACAACAGCACTGGGCATCTGGGCTTTCCCAGAGATGCAACATCTCATGGCGCTCGGCCGCGGCAGAGCCTCTTGCCGAAAAGGCAAACGTCCGGCTCCTTCTCCCACAGGGAAGGGCCCAGCCCTGAAAGCTGTTGCTGCTCTTCACGGTGCCTTGGTGCCCTATCTACAGGCACAACAGCACTGGGGATCTGGGCTTTCCCAGAGACTCAACATCTCATGGCGCTCAGCCGCCGGCAGAGCCTCTTGCCGAAAAGGCAAACGTCCGGCTCCTTCTCCCACAGGGAAGGGCCCAGCCCTGAAAGCTGTTGCTGCTCTTCACGGTGTCTTAGTGCCCTATCTACAGGCACAACAGCAGTGGGGATCTGTGCTTTCCCAGAGACGCAACATCTCATGGCGCTCGGCCACGGCAGAGCCTCTTGCCGAAAAGGCAAACGTCCGGCTCCTTCTGCCACAGGGAAACGCCCAGCCCTGAAAGCTGTTGTTTCTCTTCACGGTGCCTTGGCGCCCTATCTACAGGGACAACAGCACTGGGGATCTGTGCTTTCCCAGAGACGCAACATCTCATGGCGCTCGGCCGCGGCAGAGCCTCTTGCTGAAAAGGGAAACATCCGGCTCCTTCTGCCACAGGGAAACGCCCAGGCCTGAAAGCTGTTGCTGCTCTTCACGGTGCCTTGGCGCCCTATCTACAGGCACAACACCACTGGGGATCTGGGCTTTCCCAGAGACGCAACATCTCATGGCGCTCGGACGCGGCACAGCCTCTTGCCGAAAAGGCAAACGTCCGGCTCCTTCTCCCACAGGGAAGGGCCCGGCCTTAAAGCTGTTGCTGCTCTTCACGGTGTCTTGGTGCCCTATCTACAGGCACAACAGCAGTGGGGATCTGTGCTTTCCCAGAGACGCAACATCTCATGGCGCTCGGCCACGGCAGAGCCTCTTGCCGAAAAGGCAAACGTCCGGCTCCTTCTCCCACAGGGAAGGGCCCAGCCCTGAAAGCTGTTGCTGCTCTTCACGGTGTCTTGGTGTCCTATCTACAGGCACAACAGCAGTGGGGATCTGGGCTTTCCCAGAGACGCAACATCTCATGGCGCTCGGCCACGGCAGAGCCTCTTGCCAAAAAGGTAAACGTCCGGCTCCTTCTCCCACAGGGAAGGGCCCAGCCCTGAAAGCTGTTGTTTCTCGTCACGGTGCCTTGGTGCCCTATCTACAGGCACAACAGCACTGGGGTTTGGTGCTTTCCCAGAGACGCAACATCTCATGGCGCTCGGCCGCGGCAGAGCCTCTTGCCGAAAACGTAAAACGTCCGGCTCCTTCTCCCACAAGTAAGGGCCCAGCACTGAAAGCTGTTGCTGCTCTTCACGGTGCCTTGGCGCCCTATCTACAGGCACAACAGCACTGGGCATCTGGGCTTTCCCAGAGACGCAACATCTCATGGCGCTCGGCCACGGCAGAGCCTCTTGCCGAAAAGGCAAACGTCCGGCTCCTTCTCCCACAGGGAAGGGCCCAACCCTGAAAGCTGTTGCTGCTCTTCACGGTGCCTTGGCACCCTATCTACAGGCACAACAGGACAGGGCATCTGGGCTTTCCCAGAGACGCAACATCTCATGGCGCTCGTCCGCGGCAGACCCTCTTGCCGAAAAGGCAAACGTCCGGCTCCTTCTCCCACAGGGAAGGGCCCAGGCCTGAAAGCTGTTGCTGCTCTTCACGGTGCCTTGGCACCCTATCTACAGGAACAACAGCACTGGGGATATGGGCTTTCCCAGAGACGCAACATCTCATGGCGCTCGGCCGCGGCACAGCCTCTTGCCGAAAAGGCAAACGTCCGGCTCCTTCTGCCACAGAGAAACGCCCAGGCCTAAAAGCTGTTGCTGCTCTTCACGGTGCCTTGGTGCCCTATCTAGAGGCACAACAGCACTGGGGATCTGGGCTTTCCCAGAGACGCAACATCTCATGGCGCTCGGCCGCAGCAGAGCCTCTTGCCGAAAAGGCAAACGTCCGGCTCCTTCTCCCACAAGGAACGGCCCAGCCCTGAAAGCTGTTGCTGCTCTTCACGGTGCCTTGGCACCCTATCTACAGGCACAACAGCACTGGGGTTGGTGCTTTCCCAGAGACGCAACATCTCATGGCGCTCGGCCGCGGCACAGCATCTTGCCGAAAACGTAAAAATTCCGGCTTCTTCTGCCCCAGGGAAGGGCCCAGCCCTGAAAGCTGTTGCTGCTCTTCACGGTGTCTTGGTGCCCTATCTACAGGCACAACAGCAGTGGGGATCTGTGCTTTCCCAGAGACGCAACATCTCATGGCGCTCGGCCACGGCAGAGCCTCTTGCCGAAAAGGCAAACGTCTGGCTCCTTCTCCCACAGGGAAGGGCCCAGGCCTGAAAGCTGTTGCTGCTCTTCACGGTGTCTTGGTGTCCTATCTACAGGCACAACAGCAGTGGGGATCTGGGCTTTCCCAGAGACGCAACATCTCATGGCGCTCGGCAACGGCAGAGCCTCTTGCCAAAAAGGCAAACGTCCGGCTCCTTCTCCCACAGGGAAGGGCCCAGCCCTGAAAGCTGTTGCTGCTCTTCACGGTGCCTTGGCGCGCTATCTACAGGCACAACAGCACTGGAGATATGGGCTTTCCCAGAGACGCAACATCTCATGGCGCTCGGCCGCGGCAGAGCCTCTTGCCGAAAAGGCAAACGTCCGGCTCCTTCTCCCACAGGGAAGGGCCCAGCCCTGAAAGCTGTTGTTTCTCGTCACGGTGCCTTGGTGCCCTATCTACAGGCACAACAGCACTGGGGATCTGGGCTTTCCCAGAGACGCAACATCTCATGGCGCTGGGCCGCTGCAGAGCCTCTTGCCGAAAAGGCAAACGTCCGGCTCCTTCTCCCACAGGGAAGGGCCCAGCCCTGAAAGCTGTTGCTGCTCTTCACGGTGCCTTGGTGCCCTATCTACAGGAACAACAGCACTGGGCATCTGGCCTTTCCCAGAGACACAACATCTCATGGCGCTCGGCCACGGCAGAGCCTCTTGCCGAAAAGGCAAACGTCCGGCTCCTTCTCCCACAGGGAAGGGCCCAGGCCTGAAAGCTGTTGCTGCTCTTCACGGTGTCTTGGTGTCCTATCTACAGGCACAACAGCACTGGGGATATGGGCGTTCCCAGAGACGCAACATCTCATGGCGCTCGGCCACGGCAGAGCCTCTTGCCGAAAAGGCAAACGTCCGGCTCCTTCTCCCACAGGGAAGGGCCCAGCCCTGAAAGCTGTTGCTGCTCTTCACGGTGCCTTGGCACCCTATCTACAGGCACAACAGCACTGGGGTTTGCTGCTTTCCCAGAGACGCAACATCTCATGGCGCTCGGCCGTGGCAGAGCCTCTTGCCGAAAACGTAAAACGTCCG
This sequence comes from Harpia harpyja, assembly GCF_026419915.1. Lineage (NCBI taxonomy): Eukaryota > Metazoa > Chordata > Aves > Accipitriformes > Accipitridae > Harpia > Harpia harpyja. Next base: position 193,981 of record NW_026293425.1, read on the forward strand.
GCTCCTTCTCCCACAAGTAAGGGCCCAGCACTGAAAGCTGTTGCTGCTCTTCACGGTGCCTTGGCGCCCTATCTACAGGCACAACAGCACTGGGCATCTGGGCTTTCCCAGAGACGCAACATCTCATGGCGCTCGGCCACGGCAGAGCCTCTTGCCGAAAAGGCAAACGTCCGGCTCCTTCTCCCACAGGGAAGGGCCCAACCCTGAAAGCTGTTGCTGCTCTTCACGGTGCCTTGGCACCCTATGTACAGGAACAACAGCACTGGGGATATGGGCTTTCCCAGAGACGCAACATCTCATGGCGCTCGGCCGCGGCACAGCCTCTTGCCGAAAAGGCAAACGTCCGGCTCCTTCTGCCACAGAGAAACGCCCAGGCCTGAAAGCTGTTGCTGCTCTTCACGGTGCTTTGGTGCCCTATCTAGAGGCACAACAGCACTGGGGATATGGGCTTTCCCAGAGACGCAACATCTCATGGCGCTCGGCCGCGGCAGAGCCTCTTGCCGAAAAGGCAAACGTCCGGCTCCTTCTCCCACAAGGAACGGCCCAGCCCTGAAAGCTGTTGCTGCTCTTCACGGTGCCTTGGCACCCTATCTACAGGCACAACAGCACTGGGGTTTGGTGCTTTCCCAGAGACGCAACATCTCATGGCGCTCGGCCGCGGCACAGCATCTTGCCGAAAACGTAAAAATTCCGGCTCCTTCTGCCCCAGGGAAGGGCCCAGCCCTGAAAGCTGTTGCTGCTCTTCACGGTGTCTTGGTGCCCTATCTACAGGCACAACAGCAGTGGGGATCTGTGCTTTCCCAGAGACGCAACATCTCATGGCGCTCGGCCACGGCAGAGCCTCTTGCCGAAAAGGCAAACATCCGGCTCCTTCTCCCACAGGGAAGGGCCCAGCCCTGAAAGCTGTTGCTGCTCTTCACGGTGTCTTGGTGTCCTATCTACAGGCACAACAGCACTGGGGATCTGGGCTTTCCCAGAGACGCAACATCTCATGGCGCTCGGCAACGGCAGAGCCTCTTGCCAAAAAGGCAAACGTCCGGCTCCTTCTCCAACAGGGAAACGCCCAGGCCTGAAAGCTGTTGCTGCTCTTCACGGTGCCTTGGCGCCCTATCTACAGGCACAACAGCACTGGAGATATGGGCTTTCCCAGAGACGCAACATCTCATGGCGCTCGGCCCGCGGCAGAGCCTCTTGCCGAAAAGGCAAACCTCCGGCTCCTTCTCCCACAGGGAAGGGCCCAGCCCTGAAAGCTGTTGCTGCTCTTCACGGTGTCTTGGTGCCCTATCTACAGGCACAACAGCACTGGGGATCTGTGCTTTCCCAGAGACGCAACATCTCATGGCGCTCGGCCACGGCAGAGCCTCTTGCCGAAAAGGCAAACGTCCGGCTCCTTCTGCCACAGGGAAACGCCCAGGCCTGAAAGCTGTTGTTTCTCTTCACGGTGCCTTGGCGCCCTATCTACAGGGACAACAGCACTGGGGATCCGGGCTTTCCCAGAGACGCAACATCTCATGGCGCTCGGCCGCGGCAGAGCCTCTTGCTGAAAAGGGAAACGTCCGGCTACTTCTGCCACAGGGAAACGCCCAGGCCTGAAAGCTGTTGCTGCTCTTCACGGTGCCTTGGCGCCCTATCTACAGGCACAACAGCACTGCGGATATGGGCTTTCCCAGAGACGCAACATCTCATGGCGCTCGGCCGCGGCACAGCCTCTTGCCGAAAAGGCAAACGTCCGGCTCCTTCTCCCACAGGGAAGGGCCCGGCCTTAAAGCTGTTGCTGCTCTTCACGGTGTCTTGGTGTCCTATCTACAGGCACAACAGCAGTGGGGATCTGGGCTTTCCCAGAGACGCAACATCTCATGGCGCTCGGCCGCGGCAGAGCCTCTTACCGAAAAGGCAAACGTCCGGCTCCTTCTCCCACAGGGAAGGGCCCAGCCCTGAAAGCTCTTGCTGCTCTTCACGGTGCCTTGGTGCCCTATCTACGGGAACAACAGCACTGGGGATCTGGGCTTTCCCAGAGACGCAACATCTCATGGCGCTCGGCCGCGGCACAGCCTCTTGCCGAAAAGGCAAACGTCCGGCTCCTTCTGCCCCAGGGAAGGGCCCAGCCCTGACAGCTGTTTCTGCTCTTCACGGTGCCTTGGTGCCCTATCTACAGGCACAACAGCACTGGGGATATGGGCTTTCCCAGAGACGCAACTTCTCATGGCGCTCGGCCGCGGCACAGCCTCTTGCCGAAAAGGCAAACGTCCGGCTCCTTCTCCCACAGGGAAGGGCCCAGCCCTGAAAGCTGTTGCTGCTCTTCACGGTGTCTTGGTGCCCTATCTACAGGCACAACAGCAGTGGGGATCTGTGCTTTCCCAGAGACGCAACATCTCATGGCGCTCGGCCACGGCAGAGCCTCTTGCCGAAAAGGCAAACGTCCGGCTCCTTCTCCCACAGGGAAGGGCCCAGGCCTGAAAGCTGTTGCTGCTCTTCACGGTGTCTTGGTGTCCTATCTACAGGCACAACAGCCGTGGGGATCTGTGCTTTCCCAGAGACGCAACATCTCATGGCGCTCGGCCACGGCAGAGCCTCTTGCCAAAAAGGCAAACGTCCGGCTCCTTCTCCCACAGGGAAACGCCCAGGCCTGAAAGCTGTTGCTGCTCTTCACGGTGCCTTGGCGCCCTATCTACAGGCACAACAACACTGGAGATATGGGCTTTCCCAGAGACGCAACATATCATGGCGCTCGGCCGCGTCAGAGCTTCTTGCCGAAAAGGCAAACGTCCGGCTCCTTCTCCCACAGGGAAGGGCCCAGCCCTGAAAGCTGTTGCTGCTCTTCACGGTGCCTTGGTGCCCTATCTACAGGAAAAACAGCACTGGGCATCTGGGCTTTCCCAGAGACGCAACATCTCATGGCGCTCGTCCACGGCAGAGCCTCTTGCCGAAAAGGCAAACGTCCGGCTCCTTCTCCCACAGGGAAACGCCCAGGCCTGAAAGCTGTTGTTTCTCTTCACGGTGCCTTGGCGCCCTATCTACAGGGACAACAGCACTGGGGATCTGTGCTTTCCCAGAGACGCAACATCTCATGGCGCTCGGCCGCGGCATAACCTCTTGCTGAAAAGGGAAACATCCGGCTCCTTCTGCCACAGGGAAACGCCCAGGCCTGAAAGCTGTTGCTGCTCTTCACGGTGCCTTGGCACCCTATCTACAGGCACAACAGCACTGGGGATCTGTGCTTTCCCAGAGACGCAACATCTCATGGCGCTTGGCCGCGGCACAGCATCTTGCCGAAAAGGCAAACGTCCGGCTCCTTCTCCCACATGGAAGGGCCCAGCACTGAAAGCTGTTGCTGCTCTTCACGGTGCCTTGGCACCCTATCTACAGGAACAACAGCATTGGGCATCTGGGCTTTCCCAGAGACGCAACATCTCATGGCGCTCGGCCGCGGCAGAGCCTCTTGCCGAAAAGGCAAACGTCCGGCTCCTTCTCCCACAGGGAAGGGCCCAGCCCTGAAAGCTGTTGCTGCTCTACACGGTGCCTTGGTGCCCTATCTACAGGCACAACAGCACTGGGGATCTGCGCTTTCCCAGAGACGCAACATCTCATGGCGCTCGGCCACGGCAGAGCCTCTTGCCGAAAAGGCAAACGTCCGGCTCCTTCTCCCACAGGGAAGGGCCCAGCCCTGAAAGCTGTTGCTGCTCTTCACGGTGCCTTGGCGCCCTATCTACAGGCACAACAGCAGTGGGGATCTGTGCTTTCCCAGAGACGCAACATCTCATGGCGCTCGGCCGCGGCAGAGGCTCTTGCCGAAAAGGCAAACGTCCGGCTCCTTCTGCCCCAGGGAAGGGCCCAGCCCTGAAAGCTGTTGCTGCTCTTCACGGTGCCTTGGTGCCCTATCTACAGGCACAACAGCACTGGGGATCTGGGCTTTCCCAGAGACGCAACATCTCATGGCGCTCGGCCACGGCAGAGCCTCTTGCCGAAAAGGCAAACGTCCGGCTCCTTCTCCCACAGGGAAGGGCCCAGCCCTGAAAGCTGTTGCTGCTCTTCACGGTGTCTTGGTGTCCTATCTACAGGCACAACAGCAGTGGGGATCTGTGCTTTCCCAGAGACGCAACATCTCATGGCGCTCGGCCACGGCAGATCCTCTTGCCAAAAAGGCAAACGTCCGGCTCCTTCTCCCACAGGGAAACGCCCAGGCCTGAAAGCTGTTGCTGCTCTTCACGGTGCCTTGGCGCCCTATCTACAGACACAACAGCACTGGAGATATGGGCTTTCCCAGAGACGCAACATCTCATGGCGCTCGGCCGCGGCAGAGCCTCTTGCCGAAAAGGCAAACGTCCGGCTCCTTCTCCCACAGGGAAGGGCCCAGCCCTGAAAGCTGTTGTTTCTCTTCACGGTGCCTTGGTGCCCTATCTACAGGCACAACAGCAGTGGGGATCTGGGCTTTCCCAGAGACGCAACATCTCATGGCGCTCGGCCGCGGCAGAGCCTCTTGCCGAAAAGGCAAACGTCCGGCTCCTTCTCCCACAGGGAAGGGCCCAGCCCTGAAAGCTGTTGCTGCTCTTCATGGTGCCTTGGTGCCCTATCTACAGGAACAACAGCACTGGGCATCTGGGCTTTCCCAGAGACACAACATCTCATGGCGCTCGGCCACGGCAGAGCCTCTTGCCGAAAAGGCAAACGTCCTGCTCCTTCTCCCAGAGGGAAGGACCAAGGCCTGAAAGCTGTTGCTGCTCTTCACGGTGCCTTGGCGCCCTATCTACAGGCACAACAGCACTGGGGATCTGGGTTTTCCCAGAGACGCAACATCTCATGGCGCTCGGCCATGGCACAACCTCTTGCCGAAAAGGCAAACGTCCGGCTCCTTCTCCCAGAGGGAAGGGCCCAGTCCTGAAAGCTGTTGCTGCTCTTCACGGTGCCTTGGTGCCCTATCTACAGGCACAACAGCAGTGGGGATCTGTGCTTTCCCAGAGACGCAACATCTCATGGCGCTCGGCCGCGGCAGAGCCTCTTGCCGAAAAGGCAAACATCCGCCTCCTTCTGCCCCAGGGAAGGGCCCAGCCCTGACAGCTGTTGCTGCTCTTCACGGTGCCTTGGTGCCCTATCTACAGGAACAACAGCACTGGGCATCTGGGCTTTCCCAGAGACGCAACATCTCATGGCGCTCGGCCGCGGCACAGCATCTTGCCGAATAGGCAAACGTCCGGCTCATTCTCCCACAGGGAAGGGCCCAGCCCTGAAAGTTGTTGCTCCTCTTCACGATGCCTTGGCGCCGTATCTACAGGAACAGCAACACTGGGCATCTGGGCTTTCCAAGAGACGCAACATCTCTTGGCGATCGGCCGCGGCAGAGCCTCTTGAAGAAAAGGCAAACGTCCGGCTCCTTCTCCCACAGGGAAGGGCCCAGCCCTGAAAGCTGTTGCTGCTCTTCACGGTGCCTTGGCGCCCTATCTACAGGCACAACAGCACTGCTGATGTGGGCTTTCCCAGAGACTCAACATCTCATGGCGCTCGGCCGCGGCAGAGCCTCTTGCCGAAAAGGCAAACGTCCGGCTCCTTCTCCCACAGGGAAGGGCCCAGCCCTGAAAGCTGTTGCTGCTCTTCACGGTGCCTTGGCGCCCTATCTACAGGCACAACAGCACTGGGTATCTGGGCTTTCCCAGAGATGCAACATCTCATGGCGCTCGGCCGCGGCAGAGCCTCTTGCCGAAAAGGCAAACATCCGCCTCCTTCTGCCCCAGGGAAGGGCCCAGCCCTGACAGCTGTTGCTGCTCTTCACGGTGCCTTGGTGCCCTATCTACAGGAACAACAGCACTGGGCATCTGGGCTTTCCCAGAGACGCAACATCTCATGGCGCTCGGCCGCGGCACAGCCTCTTGCCGAATAGGCAAACGTCCGGCTCATTCTCCCACAGGGAAGGGCCCAGCCCTGAAAGCTGTTGCTCCTCTTCACGATGCCTTGGCGCCGTATCTACAGGCACAACAGCAGTGGGGATCTGGGCTTTCCCAGAGACGCAACATCTCATGGCGCTCGGCCGCGGCACAGCCTCTTGCCGAAAAGGCAAACGTCCGGCTGCTTCTCCCACAGGGAAACGCCCAGCCCTTAAAGCTGTTGCTGCTCTTCACGGTGCCTTTGTGCCCTATCTACAGGCACAACAGCACTGGGGATATGGGCTTTCCCAGAGACGCAACATCTCATGGCGCTCGGCCGCGGCAGAGCCTCTTGCCGAAAAGGCAAACGTCCGGCTCCTTCTCCCACAGGGAAGGGCCCAGCCCTGAAAGCTGTTGCTGCTCTTCACGGTGTCTTGGTGCCCTATCTACAGGCACAACAGCACTGGGGATATGGGCTTTCCCAGAGACGCAACATCTCATGGCGCTCGGCCACGGCAGAGCCTCTTGCCGAAAAGGCAAACGTCCGGCTCCTTCTGCCCCAGGGAAGGGCCCAGCCCTGAAAGCTGTTGCTGCTCTTCACGGTGCCTTGGTGCCCTATCTACAGGAACAACAACACTGGGCATCTGGGCTTTCCCAGAGACGCAACATCTCTTGGCGATCGGCCGCGGCAGAGCCTCTTGAAGAAAAGGCAAACGTCCGGCTCCTTCTCCCACAGGGAAGGGCCCAGCCCTGAAAGCTGTTGCTGCTCTTCACGGTGCCTTGGCGCCCTATCTACAGGCACAACAGCACTGCTGATGTGGGCTTTCCCAGAGACTCAACATCTCATGGCGCTCGGCCGCGTCAGAGCCTCTTGCCGAAAAGGCAAACGTCCGGCTCCTTCTCCCACAGGGAAACGCCCAGGCCTGAAAGCTGTTGCTGCTCTTCACGGTGCCTTGGTGCCCTATCTACAGGCACAACAGCAGTGGGGATCTGTGCTTTCCCAGAGACGCAACATCTCATGGCGCTCGGCCACAGCAGAGCCTCTTGCCGAAAAGGCAAACGTCCGGTTCCTTCTCCCACAGGGAAGGGCCCAGCCCTGAAAGCTGTTGCTGCTCTTCAGGGTGCCTTGGTGCCCTATCTACAGGCACAACAGCACTGGGGATCTGGGCTTTCCCAGAGACGCAACATCTCATGGCGCTCGGCCACGGCAGAGCCTCTTGCCGAAAAGGCAAACGTCCGGCTCCTTCTGCCACAGGGAAACGCCCAGCCCTGAAAGCTGTTGTTTCTCTTCACGGTGCCTTGGCGCCCTATCTACAGGGACAACAGCACTGGGGATCTGGGCTTTCCCAGAGACGCAACATCTCATGGCGCTCGGCCGCGGCAGAACCTCTTGCTGAAAAGGGAAACGTCCGGCTACTTCTGCCACAGGGAAACGCCCAGGCCTGAAAGCTGTTGCTGCTCTTCACGGTGCCTTGGCGCCCTATCTACAGGAACAACAGCACTGGGGATATGGGCTTTCCCAGAGACGCAACATCTCATGGCGCTCGGCCGCGGCAGAGCCTCTTGCCGAAAAGGCAAACGTCCGGCTCCTTCTCCCACAGGGATGGGCCCGGCCTTAAAGCTGTTGCTGCTCTTCACGGTGTCTTGGTGCCCTATCTACAGGCACAACAGCAGTGGGGATCTGTGCTTTCCCAGAGACGCAACATCTCATGGCGCTCGGCCACGGCAGAGCCACTTGCCGAAAAGGCAAACGTCCAGCTCCTTCTCCCACAGGGAAGGGCCCAGCCCTGAAAGCTGTTGCTGCTCTTCACGGTGCCTTGGCGCCCTATCTACAGGCACAACAGCACTGCTGATGTGGGCTTTCCCAGAGACTCAACATCTCATGGCGCTCGGCCGTGGCAGAGCCTCTTGCCGAAAAGGCAAACGTCCGGCTCCTTCTGCCCCAGGGAAGGGCCCAGCCCTGAAAGCTGTTGCTGCTCTTCACGGTGCCTTGGTGCCCTATCTACAGGCACAACAGCACTGGGCATCTGGGCTTTCCCAGAGACGCAACATCTCATGGCGCTCGGCCACAGCAGAGCCTCTTGCCGAAAAGGCAAACGTCCGGTTCCTTCTCCCACAGGGAAGGGCCCAGCCCTGAAAGCTGTTGCTGCTCTTCACGGTGTCTTGGTGCCCTATCTACAGGCACAACAGCAGTGGGGATCTGTGCTTTCCCAGAGACGCAACATCTCATGGCGCTCGGCCATGGCACAACCTCTTGCCGAAAAGGCAAACGTCCGGCTCCTTCTCCCAGAGGGAAGGGCCCAGTCCTGAAAGCTGTTGCTGCTCTTCACGGTGCCTTGGTGCCCTATCTACAGGCACAACAGCAGTGGGGATCTGTGCTTTCCCAGAGACGCAACATCTCATGGCGCTCGGCCGCGGCAGAGCCTCTTGCCGAAAAGGCAAACATCCGCCTCCTTCTGCCCCAGGGAAGGGCCCAGCCCTGACAGCTGTTGCTGCTCTTCACGGTGCCTTGGTGCCCTATCTACAGGAACAACAGCACTGGGCATCTGGGCTTTCCCAGAGACGCAACATCTCATGGCGCTCGGCCGCGGCACAGCATCTTGCCGAATAGGCAAACGTCCGGCTCATTCTCCCACAGGGAAGGGCCCAGCCCTGAAAGTTGTTGCTCCTCTTCACGATGCCTTGGCGCCGTATCTACAGGAACAGCAACACTGGGCATCTGGGCTTTCCAAGAGACGCAACATCTCTTGGCGATCGGCCGCGGCAGAGCCTCTTGAAGAAAAGGCAAACGTCCGGCTCCTTCTCCCACAGGGAAGGGCCCAGCCCTGAAAGCTGTTGCTGCTCTTCACGGTGCCTTGGCGCCCTATCTACAGGCACAACAGCACTGCTGATGTGGGCTTTCCCAGAGACTCAACATCTCATGGCGCTCGGCCGCGGCAGAGCCTCTTGCCGAAAAGGCAAACGTCCGGCTCCTTCTCCCACAGGGAAGGGCCCAGCCCTGAAAGCTGTTGCTGCTCTTCACGGTGCCTTGGCGCCCTATCTACAGGCACAACAGCACTGGGTATCTGGGCTTTCCCAGAGATGCAACATCTCATGGCGCTCGGCCGCGGCAGAGCCTCTTGCCGAAAAGGCAAACATCCGCCTCCTTCTGCCCCAGGGAAGGGCCCAGCCCTGACAGCTGTTGCTGCTCTTCACGGTGCCTTGGTGCCCTATCTACAGGAACAACAGCACTGGGCATCTGGGCTTTCCCAGAGACGCAACATCTCATGGCGCTCGGCCGCGGCACAGCCTCTTGCCGAATAGGCAAACGTCCGGCTCATTCTCCCACAGGGAAGGGCCCAGCCCTGAAAGCTGTTGCTCCTCTTCACGATGCCTTGGCGCCGTATCTACAGGCACAACAGCAGTGGGGATCTGGGCTTTCCCAGAGACGCAACATCTCATGGCGCTCGGCCGCGGCACAGCCTCTTGCCGAAAAGGCAAACGTCCGGCTGCTTCTCCCACAGGGAAACGCCCAGCCCTTAAAGCTGTTGCTGCTCTTCACGGTGCCTTGGTGCCCTATCTACAGGCACAACAGCACTGGGGATATGGGCTTTCCCAGAGACGCAACATCTCATGGCGCTCGGCCGCGGCAGAGCCTCTTGCCGAAAAGGCAAACGTCCGGCTCTTTCTCCCACAGGGAAGGGCCCAGCCCTGAAAGCTGTTGCTGCTCTTCACGGTGTCTTGGTGCCCTATCTACAGGCACAACAGCACTGGGGATATGGGCTTTCCCAGAGACGCAACATCTCATGGCGCTCGGCCACGGCAGAGCCTCTTGCCGAAAAGGCAAACGTCCGGCTCCTTCTGCCCCAGGGAAGGGCCCAGCCCTGAAAGCTGTTGCTGCTCTTCACGGTGCCTTGGTGCCCTATCTACAGGAACAACAACACTGGGCATCTGGGCTTTCCCAGAGACGCAACATCTCTTGGCGATCGGCCGCGGCAGAGCCTCTTGAAGAAAAGGCAAACGTCCGGCTCCTTCTCCCACAGGGAAGGGCCCAGCCCTGAAAGCTGTTGCTGCTCTTCACGGTGCCTTGGCGCCCTATCTACAGGCACAACAGCACTGCTGATGTGGGCTTTCCCAGAGACTCAACATCTCATGGCGCTCGGCCGCGTCAGAGCCTCTTGCCGAAAAGGCAAACGTCCGGCTCCTTCTCCCACAGGGAAACGCCCAGGCCTGAAAGCTGTTGCTGCTCTTCACGGTGCCTTGGTGCCCTATCTACAGGCACAACAGCAGTGGGGATCTGTGCTTTCCCAGAGACGCAACATCTCATGGCGCTCGGCCACAGCAGAGCCTCTTGCCGAAAAGGCAAACGTCCGGTTCCTTCTCCCACAGGGAAGGGCCCAGCCCTGAAAGCTGTTGCTGCTCTTCAGGGTGCCTTGGTGCCCTATCTACAGGCACAACAGCACTGGGGATCTGGGCTTTCCCAGAGACGCAACATCTCATGGCGCTCGGCCACGGCAGAGCCTCTTGCCGAAAAGGCAAACGTCCGGCTCCTTCTGCCACAGGGAAACGCCCAGCCCTGAAAGCTGTTGTTTCTCTTCACGGTGCCTTGGCGCCCTATCTACAGGGACAACAGCACTGGGGATCTGGGCTTTCCCAGAGACGCAACATCTCATGGCGCTCGGCCGCGGCAGAACCTCTTGCTGAAAAGGGAAACATCCGGCTACTTCTGCCACAGGGAAACGCCCAGGCCTGAAAGCTGTTGCTGCTCTTCACGGTGCCTTGGCGCCCTATCTACAGGAACAACAGCACTGGGGATATGGGCTTTCCCAGAGACGCAACATCTCATGGCGCTCGGCCGCGGCAGAGCCTCTTGCCGAAAAGGCAAACGTCCGGCTCCTTCTCCCACAGGGATGGGCCCGGCCTTAAAGCTGTTGCTGCTCTTCACGGTGTCTTGGTGCCCTATCTACAGGCACAACAGCAGTGGGGATCTGTGCTTTCCCAGAGACGCAACATCTCATGGCGCTCGGCCACGGCAGAGCCACTTGCCGAAAAGGCAAACGTCCAGCTCCTTCTCCCACAGGGAAGGGCCCAGCCCTGAAAGCTGTTGCTGCTCTTCACGGTGCCTTGGCGCCCTATCTACAGGCACAACAGCACTGCTGATGTGGGCTTTCCCAGAGACTCAACATCTCATGGCGCTCGGCCGTGGCAGAGCCTCTTGCCGAAAAGGCAAACGTCCAGCTCCTTCTGCCCCAGGGAAGGGCCCAGCCCTGAAAGCTGTTGCTGCTCTTCACGGTGCCTTGGTGCCCTATCTACAGGCACAACAGCACTGGGCATCTGGGCTTTCCCAGAGACGCAACATCTCATGGCGCTCGGCCACAGCAGAGCCTCTTGCCGAAAAGGCAAACGTCCGGTTCCTTCTCCCACAGGGAAGGGCCCAGCCCTGAAAGCTGTTGCTGCTCTTCACGGTGTCTTGGTGCCCTATCTACAGGCACAACAGCAGTGGGGATCTGTGCTTTCCCAGAGACGCAACATCTCATGGCGCTCAGCCACGGCAGAGCCTCTTGCCGAAAAGGCAAACGTCCGGCTCCTTCTCCCACAGGGAAGGGCCCAGCCCTGAAAGCTGTTGCTGCTCTTCACGGTGCCTTGGCGCCCTATCTACAGGCACAACAGCACTGGAGATATGGGCTTTCCCAGAGATGCAACATCTCATGGCGCTCGGCCGCGGCAGAGCCTCTTGCCGAAAAGGCAAACGTCCGGCTCCTTCTCCCACAGGGAAGGGCCCAGGCCTGAAAGCTGTTGCTGCTCTTCACGGTGCCTTGGTGCCCTATCTACAGGCACAACAGCACTGGGGATCTGGGCTTTCCCAGAGACGCAACATCTCATGGCGCTTCGCCACGGCAGAGCCTCTTGCCGAAAAGGCAAACGTCCGGCTCCTTCTGCCACAGGGAAACGCCCAGGCCTGAAAGCTGTTGTTTCTCTTCACGGTGCCTTGGCGCCCTATCTACAGGGACAACAGCACTGGGGATCTGTGCTTTCCCAGAGACGCAACATCTCATGGCGCTCGGCCGCGGCAGAACCTCTTGCTGAAAAGGGAAACGTCCGGCTCCTTCTGCCACAGGGAAACGCCCAGGCCTGAAAGCTGTTGCTGCTCTTCACGGTGCCTTGGCGCCCTATCTACAGGAACAACAGCACTGGGGATATGGGCTTTCCCAGAGACGCAACATCTCATGGCGCTCGGCCGCGGCAGAGCCTCTTGCCGAAAAGGCAAACGTCCGGCTCCTTCTCCCACAGGGAAGGGCCCAGCCTTAAAGCTGTTGCTGCTCTTCACGGTGTCTTGGTGCCCTATCTACAGGCACAACAGCAGTGGGGATCTGTGCTTTCCCAGAGACGCAACATCTCATGGCGCTCGGCCACGGCAGAGCCTCTTGCCGAAAAGGCAAACGTCCGGCTCCTTCTCCCACAGGGAAGGGCCCAGCCCTGAAAGCTGTTGCTGTTCTTCACGGTGTCTTGGTGTCCTACCTACAGGCACAACAGCAGTGGGGATCTGTGCTTTCCCAGAGACGCAACATCTCATGGCGCTCGGCCACGGCAGAGCCTCTTGCCAAAAAGGCAAACGTCCGGCTCCTTCTCCCACAGGGAAACGCCCAGGCCTGAAAGCTGTTGCTGCTCTTCACGGTGCCTTGGCGCGCTATCTACAGGCACAACAGCACTGGAGATATGGGCTTTCCCAGAGACGCAACATCTCATGGCGCTCGGCAGCGGCAGAGCCTCTTGCCGAATAGGCAAACGTCCGGCTCCTTCTCCCACAAGGAACGGCCCAGGCCTGAAAGCTGTTGCTGCTCTTCACGGTGCCTTGGCACCCTATCTACAGGCACAACAGCACTGGGGTTTGGTGCTTTCCCAGAGACGCAACATCTCATGGCGCTATTCCGCGGCACAGCATCTTGCCGAAAAGGCAAACGTCCGGCTCCTTCTCCCACAGGGAAGGGCCCAGCCCTGAAAGCTGTTGCTGCTCTTCACGGTGCCTTGGTGCCCTATCTACAGGCACAACAGCACTGGGGATCTGGGCTTTCCCAGAGACGCAACATCTCATGGCGCTCGGCCACGGCAGAACCTCTTGCCGAAAAGGCAAACGTCCGGCTCCTTCTCCCACAGGGAAACGCCCACCCCTGAAAGCTGTTGCTGCTCTTCACGGTGCCTTGGCGCCCTATCTACAGGCACAACAGCAGTGGGGATCTGGGCTTTCCCAGAGACGCAACATCTCATGGCGCTCGGCCACGGCAGAGCCTCTTGCCAAAAAGGCAAACGTCCGGCTCCTTCTGCCACAGGGAAACGCCCAGCCCTGAAAGCTGTTGCTGCTCTTCACGGTGCCTTGGCGCCCTATCTACAGGCACAACAGCACTGGAGATATGGGTTTTCCCAGAGACGCAACATCTCATGGCGCTCGGCCGCGGCAGAGCCTCTTGCCGAAAAGGCAAACGTCCGGCTCCTTCTCCCACAGGGAAGGGCCCAGCCCTGAAAGCTGTTGTTTCTCTTCACGGTGCCTTGGTGCCCTATCTACAGGCACAACAGCACTGGGGATCTGGGCTTTCCCAGAGACGCAACATCTCATGGCGCTCGGCCGCGGCAGAGCCTCTTGCCGAAAAGGCAAACGTCCGGCTCCTTCTCCCACAGGGAAGGGCCCAGCCCTGAAAGCTGTTGCTGCTCTTCACGGTGCCTTGGTGCCCTATCTACAGGAACAACAGCACTGGGCATCTGGGCTTTCCCAGAGACACAACATCTCATGGCGCTCGGCCACGGCAGAGCCTCTTGCCGAAAAGGCAAACGTCCTGCTCCTTCTCCCAGAGGGAAGGGCCAAGGCCTGAAAGCTGTTGCTGCTCTTCACGGTGCCTTGGCGCCCTATCTACAGGCACAACAGCACTGGAGATATGGGCTTTCCCAGAGACGCAACATCTCATGGCGCTCGGCCGCGGCAGAGCCTCTTGCCGAAAAGGCAAACGTCCGGCTCCTTCTCCCACAGGGAAGGGCCCAGCCCTGAAAGCTGTTGTTTCTCTTCACGGTGCCTTGGTGCCCTATCTACAGGCACAACAGCAGTGGGGATCTGGGCTTTCCCAGAGATGCAACATCTCATGGCGCTCGGCCGCGGCAGGGCCTCTTGCCGAAAAGGCAAACATCCGCCTCCTTCTGCCCCAGGGAAGGGCCCAGCCCTGACAGCTGTTGCTGCTCTTCACGATGCCTTGGCGCCGTATCTACAGGCACAACAGCAGTGGGGATCTGGGCTTTCCCAGAGACGCAACATCTCATGGCGCTCGGCCGCGGCACAGCCTCTTGCCGAAAAGGCAAACGTCCGGCTCCTTCTCCCACAGGGAAGGGCCCGGCCTTAAAGCTGTTGCTGCTCTTCACGGTGTCTTGGTGCCCTATCTACAGGCACAACAGCAGTGGGGATCTGTGCTTTCCCAGAGACGCAACATCTCATGGCGCTCGGCCACGGCAGAGCCTCTTGCCGAAAAGGCAAACGTCCGGCTCCTTCTCCCACAGGGAAGGGCCCAGCCCTGAAAGCTGTTGCTGCTCTTCACGGTGTCTTGGTGTCCTACCTACAGGCACAACAGCAGTGGGGATCTGTGCTTTCCCAGAGACGCAACATCTCATGGCGCTCGGCCACGGCAGAGCCTCTTGCCAAAAAGGCAAACGTCCGGCTCCTTCTCCCACAAGGAACGGCCCAGGCCTGAAAGCTGTTGCTGCTCTTCACGGTGCCTTGGCACCCTATCTACAGGCACAACAGCACTGGGGTTTGGTGCTTTCCCAGAGACGCAACATCTCATGGCGCTATTCCGCGGCACAGCATCTTGCCGAAAAGGCAAACGTCCGGCTCCTTCTCCCACAGGGAAGGGCCCAGCCCTGAAAGCTGTTGCTGCTCTTCACGGTGCCTTGGCGCCCTATCTACAGGCACAACAGCACTGGAGATATGGGCTTTCCCAGAGATGCAACATCTCATGGCGCTCGGCCGCGGCAGAGCCTCTTGCCGAAAAGGCAAACGTCCGGCTCCTTCTCCCACAGGGAAGGGCCCAGGCCTGAAAGCTGTTGCTGCTCTTCACGGTGCCTTGGTGCCCTATCTACAGGCACAACAGCACTGGGGATCTGGGCTTTCCCAGAGACGCAACATCTCATGGCGCTCGGCCACGGCAGAGCCTCTTGCCGAAAAGGCAAACGTCCGGCTCCTTCTGCCACAGGGAAACGCCCAGGCCTGAAAGCTGTTGTTTCTCTTCACGGTGCCTTGGCGCCCTATCTACAGGGACAACAGCACTGGGGATCTGTGCTTTCCCAGAGACGCAACATCTCATGGCGCTCGGCCGCGGCAGAACCTCTTGCTGAAAAGGGAAACGTCCGGCTCCTTCTGCCACAGGGAAACGCCCAGGCCTGAAAGCTGTTGCTGCTCTTCACGGTGCCTTGGCGCCCTATCTACAGGAACAACAGCACTGGGGATATGGGCTTTCCCAGAGACGCAACATCTCATGGCGCTCGGCCGCGGCAGAGCCTCTTGCCGAAAAGGCAAACGTCCGGCTCCTTCTCCCACAGGGAAGGGCCCAGCCTTAAAGCTGTTGCTGCTCTTCACGGTGTCTTGGTGCCCTATCTACAGGCACAACAGCAGTGGGGATCTGTGCTTTCCCAGAGACGCAACATCTCATGGCGCTCGGCCACGGCAGAGCCTCTTGCCGAAAAGGCAAACGTCCGGCTCCTTCTCCCACAGGGAAGGGCCCAGCCCTGAAAGCTGTTGCTGTTCTTCACGGTGTCTTGGTGTCCTACCTACAGGCACAACAGCAGTGGGGATCTGTGCTTTCCCAGAGACGCAACATCTCATGGCGCTCGGCCACGGCAGAGCCTCTTGCCAAAAAGGCAAACGTCCGGCTCCTTCTCCCACAGGGAAACGCCCAGGCCTGAAAGCTGTTGCTGCTCTTCACGGTGCCTTGGCGCGCTATCTACAGGCACAACAGCACTGGAGATATGGGCTTTCCCAGAGACGCAACATCTCATGGCGCTCGGCAGCGGCAGAGCCTCTTGCCGAATAGGCAAACGTCCGGCTCCTTCTCCCACAAGGAACGGCCCAGGCCTGAAAGCTGTTGCTGCTCTTCACGGTGCCTTGGCACCCTATCTACAGGCACAACAGCACTGGGGTTTGGTGCTTTCCCAGAGACGCAACATCTCATGGCGCTATTCCGCGGCACAGCATCTTGCCGAAAAGGCAAACGTCCGGCTCCTTCTCCCACAGGGAAGGGCCCAGCCCTGAAAGCTGTTGCTGCTCTTCACGGTGCCTTGGCGCCCTATCTACAGGAACAACAGCATTGGGCATCTGGGCTTTCCCAGAGACGCAACATCTCATGGCGCTCGGCCGCGGTAGAGCCTCTTGCCGAAAAGGCAAACGTCCGGCTCCTTCTCCCACAGTGAAGGGCCCAGCCCTGAAAGCTGTTGCTGCTCTTCACGGTGCCTTGGTGCCCTATCTACAGGCACAAGAGCACTGGGGTTTGGTGCTTTCCCAGAGACGCAACATCTCATGGCGCTTGGCCGCGGCACAGCATCTTGCCGAAAAGGCAAACGTCCGGCTCCTTCTCCCACAGGGAAGGGCCCAGCCCTGAAAGCTGTTGCTGCTCTTCACGGTGCCTTGGCGCCCTATCTACAGGAACAACAGCATTGGGCATCTGGGCTTTCCCAGAGACGCAACATCTCATGGCGCTCGGCCGCGGCAGAGGCTCTTGCCGAAAAGGCAAACGTCCGGCTCCTTCTCCCACAGGGAAGGGCCCAGCCCTGAAAGCTGTTGCTGCTCTTCACGGTGCCTTGGTGCCCTATCTACAGGCACAACAGCACTGGGGATCTGGGCTTTCCCAGAGACGCAACATCTCATGGCGCTCGGCCACGGCAGAGCCTCTTGCCGAAAAGGCAAACGTCTGGCTCCTTCTCCCACAGGGAAACGCCCACCCCTGAAAGCTGTTGCTGCTCTTCACGGTGCCTTGGCGCCCTATCTACAGGCACAACAGCAGTGGGGATCTGGGCTTTCCCAGAGACGCAACATCTCATGGCGCTCGGCCACGGCAGATCCTCTTGCCAAAAAGGCAAACGTCCGGCTCCTACTCCCACAGGGAAACGCCCAGCCCTGAAAGCTGTTGCTGCTCTTCACGGTGCCTTGGCGCCCTATCTACAGGCACAACAGCACTGGAGATATGGGCTTTCCCAGAGACGCAACATCTCATGGCGCTCGGCCGCGGCAGAGCCTCTTGCCGAAAAGGCAAACGTCCGGCTCCTTCTCCCACAGGGAAGGGCCCAGCCCTGAAAGCTGTTGTTTCTCTTCACGGTGCCTTGGTGCCCTATCTACAGGCACAACAGCAGTGGGGATCTGGGCTTTCCCAGAGATGCAACATCTCATGGCGCTCGGCCGCGGCAGAGCCTCTTGCCGAAAAGGCAAACATCCGCCTCCTTCTGCCCCAGGGAAGGGCCCAGCCCTGACAGCTGTTGCTGCTCTTCACGGTGCCTTGGTGCCCTATCTACAGGAACAACAGCACTGGGCATCTGGGCTTTCCCAGAGACGCAACATCTCATGGCGCTCGGCCGCGGCACAGCCTCTTGCCGAATAGGC
Organism: Harpia harpyja; assembly: GCF_026419915.1. Classification (NCBI taxonomy): domain Eukaryota; kingdom Metazoa; phylum Chordata; class Aves; order Accipitriformes; family Accipitridae; genus Harpia; species Harpia harpyja. The sequence continues at coordinate 211,441 of NW_026293425.1, forward strand.
AAACGTCCGGCTCCTTCTCTCACAGGGAAGGGCCCAGCCCTGAAAGCTGTTGCTGCTCTTCACGATGCCTTGGCGCCGTATCTACAGGCACAACAGCAGTGGGGATCTGGGCTTTCCCAGAGACGCAACATCTCATGGCGCTCGGCCGCGGCACAGCCTCTTGCCGAAAAGGCAAACGTCCGGCTGCTTCTCCCACAGGGAAACGCCCAGCCCTTAAAGCTGTTGCTGCTCTTCACGGTGCCTTTGTGCCCTATCTACAGGCACAACAGCACTGGGGATATGGGCTTTCCCAGAGACTCAACATCTCATGGCGCTCGGCCGCGGCAGAGCCTCTTGCCGAAAAGGCAAACGTCCGGCTCCTTCTGCCACAGGGAAGGGCCCAGCCCTGACAGCTGTTGCTGCTCTTCACGGTGTCTTGGTGCCCTATCTACAGGAACAACAACACTGGGCATCTGGGCTTTCCCAGAGACGCAACATCTCATGGCGATCGGCCGCGGCAGATCCTCTTGAAGAAAAGGCAAACGTCCGGCTCCTTCTCCCACAGGGAAGGGCCCAGCCCTGAAAGCTGTTGCTGCTCTTCACGGTGCCTTGGCGCCCTATCTACAGGCACAACAGCACTGCTGATGTGGGCTTTCCCAGAGACTCAACATCTCATGGCGCTCGGCCGCGGCACAGCCTCTTGCCGAAAAGGCAAACGTCCGGCTCCTTCTCCCACAGGGAAACGCCCAGGCCTGAAAGCTGTTGCTGCTCTTCACGGTGCCTTGGTGCCCTATCTACAGGCACAATAGCAGTGGGGATCTGTGCTTTCCCAGAGACGCAACATCTCATGGCGCTCGGCTGCGGCACAGCCTCTTGCCGAAAAGGCAAACGTCCGGCTCCTTCTCCCACAGGGAAATGCCCAGCCCTGAAAGCTGTTGCTGCTCTTCACGGTGTCTTGGTGCCCTATCTACAGGCACAACAGCAGTGGGGATCTGGGCTTTCCCAGAGACGCAACATCTCATGGCGCTCAGCCACGGCAGAGCCTCTTGCCGAAAAGGCAAACGTCCGGCTCCTTCTCCCACAGGGAAGGGCCCAGCCCTGAAAGCTGTTGCTGCTCTTCACGGTGCCTTGGCGCCCTATCTACAGGCACAACAGCACTGGGCATCTGGGCTTTCCCAGAGACGCAACATCTCATGGCGCTCGGCCGCGGCAGAGGCTCTTGCCGAAAAGGCAAACGTCCGGCTCCTTCTCCCACAGGGAAGGGCCCAGCCCTGAAAGCTGTTGCTGCTCTTCACGGTGTCTTGGTGCCCTATCTACAGGCACAACAGAACTGGGCATCTGGGCTTTCCCAGAGATGCAACATCTCATGGCGCAGGCCGCGGCAGATCCTCTTGCCGAAAAGGCAAACGTCCGGCTCCTTCTCCCACAGGGAAGGGCCCAGCCCTGAAAGCTGTTGCTGCTCTTCACGGTGCCTTGGCGCCCTATCTACAGGCACAACAGCACTGCTGATGTGGGCTTTCCCAGAGACTCAACATCTCATGGCGCTCGGCCGCGGCAGAGCCTCTTGCCGAAAAGGCAAACGTCCGGCTCCTTCTCCCACAGGGAAACGCCCAGGCCTGAAAGCTGTTGCTGCTCTTCACGGTGCCTTGGTGCCCTATCTACAGGCACAACAGCAGTGGGGATCTGTGCTTTCCCAGAGACGCAACATCTCATGGCGCTCGGCCACAGCAGAGCCTCTTGCCGAAAAGGCAAACGTCCGGTTCCTTCTCCCACAGGGAAGGGCCCAGCCCTGAAAGCTGTTGCTGCTCTTCACGGTGTCTTGGTGCCCTATCTACAGGCACAACAGCAGTGGGGATCTGTGCTTTCCCAGAGACGCAACATCTCATGGCGCTCAGCCACGGCAGAGCCTCTTGCCGAAAAGGCAAACGTCCGGCTACTTCTCCCACAGGGAAGGGCCCAGCCATGAAAGCTGTTGCTGCTCTTCACGGTGCCTTGGCGCCCTATCTACAGGCACAACAGCACTGGAGATATGGGCTTTCCCAGAGATGCAACATCTCATGGCGCTCGGCCGCGGCACAGCCTCTTGCCGAAAAGGCAAACGTCCGGCTCCTTCTCCCACAGGGAAGGGCCCAGGCCTGAAAGCTGTTGCTGCTCTTCACGGTGCCTTGGTGCCCTATCTACAGGCACAACAGCACTGGGGATCTGGGCTTTCCCAGAGACGCAACATCTCATGGCGCTCGGCCACGGCAGAGCCTCTTGCCGAAAAGGCAAACGTCCGGCTCCTTCTGCCACAGGGAAACGCCCAGGCCTGAAAGCGGTTGTTTCTCTTCACGGTGCCTTGGCGCCCTATCTACAGGGACAACAGCACTGGGGATCTGGGCTTTCCCAGAGACGCAACATCTCATGGCGCTCGGCCGCGGCAGAACCTCTTGCTGAAAAGGGAAACGTCCGGCTCCTTCTGCCACAGGGAAACGCCCAGGCCTGAAAGCTGTTGCTGCTCTTCACGGTGCCTTGGCGCCCTATCTACAGGAACAACAGCACTGGGGATATGGGCTTTCCCAGAGACGCAACATCTCATGGCGCTCGGCCACGGCAGAGCCTCTTGCCGAAAAGGCAAACGTCCGGCTCCTTCTCCCACAGGGAAGGGCCCAGCCCTGAAAGCTGTTGCTGCTCTTCACGGTGTCTTGGTGTCCTATCTACAGGCACAACAGCAGTGGGGATCTGTGCTTTCCCAGAGACGCAACATCTCATGGCGCTCGGCCACGGCAGAGCCTCTTGCCAAAAAGGCAAACGTCCGGCTCCTTCTCCCACAGGGAAACGCCCAGGCCTGAAAGCTGTTGCTGCTCTTCACGGTGCCTTGGCGCGCTATCTACAGGCACAACAGCACTGGAGATATGGGCTTTCCCAGAGACGCAACATCTCATGGCGCTCGGCAGCGGCAGAGCCTCTTGCCGAATAGGCAAACGTCCGGCTCCTTCTCCCACAAGGAACGGCCCAGCCCTGAAAGCTGTTGCTGCTCTTCACGGTGCCTTGGCACCCTATCTACAGGCACAACAGCACTGGGGTTTGGTGCTTTCCCAGAGACGCAACATCTCATGGCGCTTGGCCGCGGCACAGCATCTTGCCGAAAAGGCAAACATCCGGCTCCTTCTCCCACAGGGAAGGGCCCAGCCCTGAAAGCTGTTGCTGCTCTTCACGGTGCCTTGGCGCCCTATCTACAGGAACAACAGCACTGGGGATCTGGGCTTTCCCAGAGACGCAACATCTCATGGCGCTCGGCCGCGGTAGAGCCTCTTGCCGAAAAAGCAAACGTCCGGCTCCTTCTCCCACAGTGAGGGGCCCAGCCCTGAAAGCTGTTGCTGCTCTTCACGGTGCCTTGGTGCCCTATCTACAGGCACAACAGCACTGGGGTTTGGTGCTTTCCCAGAGACGCAACATCTCATGGCGCTTGGCCGCGGCACAGCATCTTGCCGAAAAGGCAAACGTCCGGCTCCTTCTCCCACAGGGAAGGGCCCAGCCCTGAAAGCTGTTGCTGCTCTTCACGGTGCCTTGGCGCCCTATCTACAGGAACAACAGCACTGGGCATCTGGGCTTTCCCAGAGACGCAACATCTCATGGCGCTCGGCCGCGGCAGAGGCTCTTGCCGAAAAGGCAAACGTCCGGCTCCTTCTCCCACAGTGAAGGGCCCAGCCCTGAAAGCTGTTGCTGCTCTTCACGGTGCCTTGGTGCCCTATCTACAGGCACAACAGCACTGGGCATCTGGGCTTTCCCAGAAACGCAACATCTCATGGCGCTCGGCCACGGCAGAGCCTCTTGCCGAAAAGGCAAACGTCCGGCTCCTTCTCCCACGGGGAAAAGCCCAGCCCTGAAAGCTGTTGCTGCTCTTCACGGTGCCTTGGCGCCCTATCTACAGGCACAACAGCACTGGAGATATGGGCTTTCCCAGAGACGCAACATCTCATGGCGCTCGGCCGCGGCAGAGCCTCTTGCCGAAAAGGCAAACGTCCGGCTCCTTCTCCCACAGGGAAGGGCCCAGCCCTGAAAGCTGTTGTTTCTCTTCACGGTGCCTTGGTGCCCTATCTACAGGCACAACAGCAGTGGGGATCTGGGCTTTCCCAGAGATGCAACATCTCATGGCGCTCGGCCGCGGCAGAGCCTCTTACCGAAAAGGCAAACATCCGCCTCCTTCTGCCCCAGGGAAGGGCCCAGCCCTGACAGCTGTTGCTGCTCTTCACGGTGCCTTGGTGCCCTATCTACAGGAACAACAGCACTGGGCATCTGGGCTTTCCCAGAGACGCAACATCTCATGGCGCTCGGCCGCGGCACAGCCTCTTGCCGAATAGGCAAACGTCCGGCTCATTCTCCCACAGGGAAGGGCCCAGCCCTGAAAGCTGTTGCTGCTCTTCACGATGCCTTGGCGCCGTATCTACAGGCACAACAGCAGTGGGGATCTGGGCTTTCCCAGAGACGCAACATCTCATGGCGCTCGGCCGCGGCACAGCCTCTTGCCGAAAAGGCAAACGTCCGGCTGCTTCTCCCACAGGGAAACGCCCAGCCCTTAAAGCTGTTGCTGCTCTTCACGGTGCCTTTGTGCCCTATCTACAGGCACAACAGCACTGGGGATATGGGCTTTCCCAGAGACGCAACATCTCATGGCGCTCGGCTGCGGCAGAGCCTCTTGCCGAAAAGGCAAACGTCCGGCTCCTTCTGCCCCAGGGAAGGGCCCAGCCCTGAAAGCTGTTGCTGCTCTTCACGGTGTCTTGGTGCCCTATCTACAGGCACAACAGCAGTGGGGATCTTTGCTTTCCCAGAGACGCAACATCTCATGGCGCTCGGCCACGGCAGAGCCTCTTGCCGAATAGGCAAACGTCCGGCTCCTTCTGCCCCAGGGAAGGGCCCAGCCCTGACAGCTGTTGCTGCTCTTCACGGTGCCTTGGTGCCCTATCTACAGGAACAACAACACTGGGCATCTGGGCTTTCCCAGAGACGCAACATCTCATGGCGATCGGCCGCGGCAGAGCCTCTTGAAGAAAAGGCAAACGTCCGGCTCCTTCTCCCACAGGGAAGGGCCCAGCCCTGAAAGCTGTTGCTGCTCTTCACGGTGCCTTGGCGCCCTATCTACAGGCACAACAGCACTGCTGATGTGGGCTTTCCCAGAGACTCAACATCTCATGGCGCTCGGCCGCGGCAGAGCCTCTTGCCGAAAAGGCAAATGTCCGGCTCCTTCTCCCACAGGGAAACGCCCAGGCCTGAAAGCTGTTGCTGCTCTTCACGGTGCCTTGGTGCCCTATCTACAGGCACAATAGCAGTGGGGATCTGTGCTTTCCCAGAGACGCAACATCTCATGGCGCTCGGCTGCAGCACAGCCTCTTGCCGAAAAGGCAAACGTCCGGCACCTTCTCCCACAGGGAAGGGCCCAGCCCTGAAAGCTGTTGCTGCTCTTCACGGTGCCTTGGCGCCCTATCTACAGGCACAACAGCACTGGGCATCTGGGCTTTCCCAGAGACGCAACATCTCATGGCGCTCGGCCGCGGCAGAGCCTCTTGCCGAAAAGGCAAACGTCCGGCTCCTTCTCCCACAGGGAAGGGCCCAGCCCTGAAAGCTGTTGCTGCTCTTCACGGTGCCTTGGTGCCCTATCTACAGGCACAACAGAACTGGGCATCTGGGCTTTCCCAGAGATGCAACATCTCATGGCGCAGGCCGCGGCAGATCCTCTTGCCGAAAAGGCAAACGTCCGGCTCCTTCTCCCACAGGGAAGGGCCCAGCCCTGAAAGCTGTTGCTGCTCTTCACGGTGCCTTGGTGCCCTATCTACAGGCACAACAGCACTGGGCATCTGGGCTTTCCCAGAGACGCAACATCTCATGGCGCTCGGCCGCGGCAGAGCCTCTTGCCGAAAAGGCAAACGTCCGGCTCCTTCTCCCACAGGGAAGGGCCCAGCCCTGAAAGCTCTTGCTGCTCTTCACGGTGCCTTGGTGCCCTATCTACAGGCACAACAGCACTGGGCATCTGGGCTTTCCCAGAGACGCAACATCTCATGGCGCAGGCCGCGGCAGAGCCTCTTGCCGAAAAGGCAAACGTCCGGCTCCTTCTCCCACAGGGAAGGGCCCAGCCCTGAAAGCTGTTGCTGCTCTTCACGGTGCCTTGGCACCCTATCTACAGGCACAACAGCACTGGGGATTTGGGCTTTCCCAGAGACGCAACATCTCATGGCGCTCGGCCGCGGCAGAGCCTCTTGCCGAAAATGCAAACGTCCGGCTCCTTCTCCCACAGGGAAACGCCCAGGCCTGAAAGCTGTTGCTGCTCTTCACGGTGCCTTGGCGCCCTATCTACAGGCACAACAGCAGTGGGGATCTGGGCTTTCCCAGAGATGCAACATCTCATGGCGCTCGGCCGCGGCAGAGCCTCTTGCCGAAAAGGCAAACATCCGGCTCCTTCTCCCACAGGGAAGGGCCCAGCCCTGAAAGCTGTTGCTGCTCTTCACGGTGCCTTGGCGCCCTATCTACAGGCACAACAGCACTTGTCATCTGGGCTTTCCCAGAGACGCAACATCTCATGGCGCTCGGCCGCGGCAGAGCCTCTTGCCGAAAAGGCAAACGTCCGGCTTCTTCTCCCACAGGCAAGGGCCCAGGCCTGAAAGCTGTTGCTGCTCTTCACGGTGCCTTGGTGCCCTATATACAGGCACAACAGCACTGGGCATCTGGGCTTTCCCAGAGACGCAACATCTCTTGGCGCTCGGCCGCGGCAGAGCCTCTTGCCGAAAAGGCAAACGTCCGGCTCCTTCTCCCACAGGGAAACGCCCAGCCCTGAAAGCTGTTGCTGCTCTTCACGGTGCCTTGGCGCCCTATCTACAGGCACAACAGCACTTGTCATCTGGGCTTTCCCAGAGACGCAACATCTCATGGCGCTCGGCCGCGGCAGAGCCTCTTGCCGAAAAGGCAAACGTCCGGCTCCTTCTCCCACAGGGAAGGGCCCAGCCCTGAAAGCTGTTGCTGCTCTTCACGGTGCCTTGGCGCCCTATCTACAGGCACAACAGCACTGGGCATCTGGGCTTTTCCAGAGACGCAACATCTCATGGCGCTCGGCCGCGGCAGAGCCTCTTGCCGAAAAGGCAAACGTCCGGCTCCTTCTCCCACAGGGAAGGGCCCAGCCCTGAAAGCTGTTGCTGCTCTTCACGGTGCCTTGGTGCCCTATCTACAGGCACAACAGCAGTGGGGATCTGGGCTTTCCCAGAGACGCAACATCTCATGGCGCAGGCCACGGCAGAGCCTCTTGCCGAAAAGGCAAACGTCCGGCTCCTTCTCCCACAGGGAAGGGCCCAGCCCTGAAAGCTGTTGCTGCTCTTCACGGTGCCTTGGCGCCCTATCTACAGGCACAACAGCACTGGGGATCTGGGCTTTCCCAGAGATGCAACATCTCATGGCGCTCGGCCGCGGCAGAGCCTCTTGCCGAAAAGGCAAACATCCGGCTCCTTCTCCCACAGGGAAGGGCCCAGCCCTGAAAGCTGTTGCTGCTCTTCACGGTGCCTTGGCGCCCTATCTACAGGAACAACAGCACTTGTCATCTGGGCTTTCCCAGAGACGCAACATCTCATGGCGCTCGGCCGCGGCAGAGCCTCTTGCCGAAAAGGTAAACGTCCGGCTTCTTCTCCCACAGGGAAGGGTCCAGGCCTGAAAGCTGTTGCTGCTCTTCACGGTGCCTTGGTGCCCTATATACAGGCACAACAGCACTGGGCATCTGGGCTTTCCCAGAGACGCAACATCTCTTGGCGCTCGGCCGCGGCACAGCCTCTTGCCGAAAAGGCAAACGTCCGGCTCCTTCTCCCACAGGGAAACGCCCAGCCCTGAAAGCTGTTGCTGCTCTTCACGGTGCCTTGGTGCCCTATCTACAGGAACAACAGCACTTGTCATCTGGGCTTTCCCAGAGACGCAACATCTCATGGCGCTCGGCCGCGGCAGAGCCTCTTGCCGAAAAGGCAAACGTCCGGCTTCTTCTCCCACAGGGAAGGGCCCAGCCCTGAAAGCTCTTGCTGCTCTTCACGGTGCCTTGGTGCCCTATCTACAGGCACAACAGCACTGGGCATCTGGGCTTTCCCAGAGACGCAACATCTCTTGGCGCTCGGCCGCGGCAGAGCCTCTTGCCGAAAAGGCAAACGTCCGGCTCCTTCTCCCACAGGGAAACGCCCAGGCCTGAAAGCTGTTGCTGCTCTTCACGGTGCCTTGGCGCCCTATCTACAGGCACAACAGCACTGGGGTTTGGTGCTTTCCCAGAGACGCAACATCTCATGGCGCTCGGCCGCGGCAGAGCCTCTTGCCGAAAAGGCAAACGTCCGGCTCCTTCTCCCACAGGGAAGGGCCCAGCCCTGAAAGCTGTTGCTGCTCTTCACGGTGCCTTGGCGCCCTATCTACAGGCACAACAGCACTGGGGATCTGGGCTTTCCCAGAGATGCAACATCTCATGGCGCTCGGCCGCGGCAGAGCCTCTTGCCGAAAAGGCAAACATCCGGCTCCTTCTCCCACAGGGAAGGGCCCAGCCCTGAAAGCTGTTGCTGCTCTTCACGGTGCCTTGGCGCCCTATCTACAGGAACAACAGCACTTGTCATCTGGGCTTTCCCAGAGACGCAACATCTCATGGCGCTTGGCCGCGGCAGAGCCTCTTGCCGAAAAGGCAAACGTCCGGCTTCTTCTCCCACAGGGAAGGGCCCAGGCCTGAAAGCTGTTGCTGCTCTTCACGGTGCCTTGGTGCCCTATATACAGGCACAACAGCACTGGGCATCTGGGCTTTCCCAGAGACGCAACATCTCTTGGCGCTCGGCCGCGGCAGAGCCTCTTGCCGAAAAGGCAAACGTCCGGCTCCTTCTCCCACAGGGAAACGCCCAGCCCTGAAAGCTGTTGCTGCTCTTCACGGTGCCTTGGTGCCCTATCTACAGGAACAACAGCACTTGTCATCTGGGCTTTCCCAGAGACGCAACATCTCATGGCGCTCGGCCGCGGCAGAGCCTCTTGCCGAAAAGACAAAAGTCCGGCTTCTTCTCCCACAGGGAAGGGCCCAGGCCTGAAAGCTGTTGCTGCTCTTCACGGTGCCTTGGTGCCCTATATACAGGCACAACAGCACTGGGCATCTGGGCTTTCCCAGAGACGCAACATCTCTTGGCGCTCGGCCGCGGCACAGCCTCTTGCCGAAAAGGCAAACGTCCGGCTCCTTCTCCCACAGGGAAGGGCCCAGCCCTGAAAGCTGTTGCTGCTCTTCACGGTGCCTTGGCGCCCTATCTACAGGAACAACAGCACTTGTCATCTGGGCTTTCCCAGAGACGCAACATCTCATGGCGCTCGGCCGCGGCAGAGCCTCTTGCCGAAAAGGCAAACGTCCGGCTCCTTCTCCCACAGGGAAGGGCCCAGCCCTGAAAGCTCTTGCTGCTCTTCACGGTGCCTTGGTGCCCTATATACAGGCACAACAGCACTGGGCATCTGGGCTTTCCCAGAGACGCAACATCTCTTGGCGCTCGGCCGCGGCAGAGCCTCTTGCCGAAAAGGCAAACGTCCGGCTCCTTCTCCCACAGGGAAACGCCCAGGCCTGAAAGCTGTTGCTGCTCTTCACGGTGCCTTGGCGCCCTATCTACAGGCACAACAGCACTGGGGTTTGGTGCTTTCCCAGAGACGCAACATCTCATGGCGCTCGGCCGCGGCAGAGCCTCTTGCCGAAAAGGCAAACGTCCGGATCCTTCTCCCACAGGGAAATGCCCAGCCCTGAAAGCTCTTGCTGCTCTTCATGGTGCCTTGGCGCCCTATCTACAGGCACAACAGCAGTGGGGATCTGGGCTTTCCCAGAGACGCAACATCTCATGGCGCTCGGCCGCGGCAGAGCCTCTTGCCGAAAAGGCAAACGTCCGGCTCCTTCTCCCACAGCTAAGGAACCAGCCCTGAAAGCTGTTGCTGCTCTTCACGGTGCCTTGGTGCCCTATCTACAGGCACAACAGCACTGGGGATATAGGCTTTCCCAGAGACGCAACATCTCATGGCGCTCGTCCACGGCAGAGCCTCTTGCCGATAAGGCAAACGTCCGGCTCCTTCTGCCACAGGGAAATGCCCAGCCCTGAAAGCTGTTGCTGCTCTTCACGGTGCCTTGGCGCCCTATCTACAGGCACAAAAGCAGTGGGGATCTGGGCCTTCCCAGAGACGCAACTTCTCATGGCGCTCGGCCGTGGCACAGCCTTTTGCCGAAAAGGCAAACGTCCGGCTCCTTCTCCCACAGGGAAGGGCGCAGCCCTGAAAGCTGTTGCTGCTCTTCACGGTGCCTTGGCGCCCTATCTACAGGCACAACAGCACTGGGGATCTGGGCTTTCCCAGAGACGCAACATCTCATGGCGCTCGGCCGCGGCAGAGCCTCTTGCCGAAAAGGCAAACGTCCGGCTCCTTCTCCCACAGGGAAGGGCCCAGCCCTGAAAGCTGTTGCTGCTCTTCACGGTGCCTTGGCGCCCTATATACAGGCACAACAGCACTGGGGATCTGTGCTTTCCCAGAGACGCAACATCTCATGGCGCTCGGCCGCGGCAGAGCCTCTTGCCGAAAAGGCCAACGTCCGGCTCCTTCTCCCACAGGGAAACGCCCAGGCCTGAAAGCTGTTGCTGCTCTTCACGGTGCCTTGGCGCCCTATCTACAGGCACAACAGCACTGGGGATATGGGCTTTCCCAGAGACGCAACTTCTCATGGCGCTCGGCCGCGGCAGAGCCTCTTGCCGAAAAGGCAAACGTCCGGATCCTTCTCCCACAGGGAAATGCCCAGCCCTGAAAGCTGTTGCTGCTCTTCATGGTGTCTTGGTGCCCTATCTACAGGCACAACAGCAGTGGGGATCTGTGCTTTCCCAGAGACGCAACATCTCATGGCGCTCGGCCGCGGCAGAGCCTCTTGCCGAAAAGGCAAACGTCCGGCTCCTTCTCCCACAGGGAAGGGCCCAGCCCTGAAAGCTGTTGCTGCTCTTCACGGTGCCTTGGTGCCCTATCTACAGGCACAACAGCACTGGGGATATGGGCTTTCCCAGAGACGCAACTTCTCATGGCGCTCGGCCGCGGCAGAGCCTCTTGCCGAAAAGGCAAACGTCCGGCTCCTTCTCCCACAGGGAAATGCCCAGCCCTGAAAGCTGTTGCTGCTCTTCACGGTGCCTTGGCGCGCTATCTACAGGCACAACAGCAGTGGGGATCTGGGCTTTCCCAGAGACACAACATCTCATGGCGCTCGGCCGCGGCACAGCCTCTTGCCGAAAAGGCAAACGTCCGGCTCCTTCTCCCACAGGGAAGGGCCCAGGCCTGAAAGCTGTTGCTGCTCTTCACGGTGCCTTGGCGCCCTATCTACAGGCACAACAGCACTGGGGATATGGGCTTTCCCAGAGACGCAACATCTCATGGCGCTCAGCCGCGGCACAGCCTCTTGCCGAAAAGGCAAACCTCCGGCTCCTTCTCCCACAGGGAAGGGCCCAGCCCTGAAAGCTGTTGCTGCTCTTCACGGTGCCTTGGTGCCCTATCTACAGGCACAACAGCACTGCTGATGTGGGCTTTCCCAGAGACGCAACATCTCATGGCGCTCGGCCGCGGCACAGCCTCTTGCCAAAAAGGCAAACGTCCGGCTCCTTCTCCCACAGGGAAGGGCGCAGCCCTGAAAGCTGTTGTTTCTCTTCACGGTGCCTTGGTGCCCTATCTACAGGCACAACAGCACTGGGGATCTGGGCTTTCCCAGAGACGCAACATATCATGGCGCTCGGCCGCGGCAGAGCCTCTTGCCGAAAAGGCAAACGTCCGGCTCCTTCTCCCACAGGGAAGGGCCCAGCCCTGAAAGCTGTTGCTGCTCTTCACGGTGCCTTGGTGCCCTATCTACAGGCACAACAGCAGTGGGGATCTGGGCTTTCCCAGAGACACAACATCCAATGGCGCTCGGCCGCGGCACAGCCTCTTGCCGAAAAGGCAAACGTCCGGCTCCTTCTCCCACAGGGAAGGGCCCAGGCCTGAAAGCTGTTGCTGCTCTTCACAGTGCCTTGGCGCCCTATCTACAGGCACAACAGCACTGGGGATATGGGCTTTCCCAGAGACGCAACATCTCATGGCGCTCTGCCGCGGCACAGCCTCTTGCCGAAAAGGCAAACGTCCGGCTCCTTCTCCCAAAGGGAAGGGCCCAGCCCTGAAAGCTGTTGTTTCTCTTCACGGTGCCTTGGTGCCCTATCTACAGGCACAACAGCACTGGGGATCTGGGCTTTCCCAGAGATGCAACATCTCATGGCGCTCGGCCGCGGCACAGCCTCTTGCCGAAAAGGCAAACATCCGGCTCCTTCTCCCACAGGGAAGGGCCCAGGCCTGAAAGCTGTTGCTGCTCTTCACGGTGCCTTGGTGCCCTATCTACAGGCACAACAGCACTGCTGATGTGGGCTTTCCCAGAGACGCAACATCTCATGGCGCTCGGCCGCGGCACAGCCTCTTGCCAAAAAGGCAAACGTCCGGCTCCTTCTCCCACAGGGAAGGGCGCAGCCCTGAAAGCTGTTGTTTCTCTTCACGGTGCCTTGGTGCCCTATCTACAGGCACAACAGCACTGGGGATCTGGGCTTTCCCAGAGACGCAACATATCATGGCGCTCGGCCGCGGCACAGCCTCTTGCCGAAAAGGCAAACAGCCGCCTCCTTCTCCCACAGGGAAGGGCCCAGCCCTGAAAGCTGTTGCTGCTCTTCACAGTGTCTTGGTGTCCTATCTACAGGCACAACAGCAGTGGGGATCTGGGCTTTCCCAGAGACCCAACATCTCATGGCGCTCGGCCACGGCAGAGCCTCTTGCCGAAAAGGCAAACGTCCGGCTCCTTCTGCCACAGGGAAACGCCCAGCCCTGAAAGCTGTTGCTGCTCTTCACGGTGCCTTGGCGCCCTATCTACAGGCACAACAGCACTGGAGATATGGGCTTTCCCAGAGACGCAACATCTCATGGCGCTCGGCCGCGGCAGATCCTCTTGCCGAAAAGGCAAACGTCCGGCTTCTTCTCCCACAGGGAAGGCCCCAGCCCTGAAAGCTGTTGTTTCTCTTCACGGTGCATTGGTGCCCTATATACAGGCACAACAGCACTGGGCATCAGGGCTTTCCCAGAGATGCAACATCTCATGGCGCTCGGCCGCGGCAGAGCCTCTTGCCGAAAAGGCAAACATCCGGCTCCTTCTCCCACAGCGAAGGGCCAGGCCCTGAAAGCTGTTGCTGCTCTTCACGGTGCCTTGGCGCCCTATCTACAGGCACAACAGCACTGGGCATCTGGGCTTTCCCAGAGACGCAACATCTCATGGCGCTCGGCCGCGGCAGAGCCTCTTGCCGAAAAGGCAAACGTCCGGCTCCTTCTCCCACAGAGAAACGCCCAGCCCTGAAAGCTGTTGCTGCTCTTCACGGTGCCTTGGCGCCCTATCTACAGGCACAACAGCACTGGGGTTTGGTGCTTTCCCAGAGACGCAACATCTCATGGCGCTCGGCCGCGGCAGAGCCTCTTGCCGAAAAGGCAAACGTCCGGCTCCTTCTCCCACAGGGAAGGGCCCAGCCCTGAAAGCTGTTGCTGCTCTTCACGGTGCCTTGGCGCCCTATCTACAGGCACAACAGCACTGGGGATCTGGGCGTTCCCAGAGACGCAACATCTCATGGCGCTCCGCCGCGGCAGAGCCTCTTGCCGAAAAGGCAAACGTCCGGCTCCTTCTCCCACAGCGAAGGGCCCAGCCCTGAAAGCTGTTGCTGCTCTTCACGGTGCCTTGGTGCCCTATCTACAGGCACAACAGCACTGGGGATATAGGCTTTCCCAGAGACGCAACATCTCATGGTGCTCGTCCACGGCAGAGCCTCTTGCCGAAAAGGCAAACGTCCGGCTCCTTCTGCCACAAGGAAATGCCCAGCCCTGAAAGCTGTTGCTGCTCTTCACGGTGCCTTGGCGCGCTATCTACAGGCACAACAGCACTGGGGATATGGGCTTTCCCAGAGACGCAACATCTCATGGCGCTCGGCCGCGGCAGAGCCTCTTGCCGAAAAGGCAAACGTCCGGCTCCTTCTCCCACAGGGAAACGCCCAGGCCTGAAAGCTGTTGCTGCTCTTCACGGTGCCTTGGCGCCCTATCTACAGGCACAACAGCACTGGGGATATGGGCTTTCCCAGAGATGCAACATCTCATGGCGCTCGGCCGCGGCACAGCCTCTTGCCGAAAAGGCAAACGTACGGCTCCTTCTCCCACAGGGAAGGGCCCAGCCCTGAAAGCTGTTGCTGCTCTTCACGGTGCCTTGGCACCCTATCTACAGGCACAACAGCACTGGGGATATGGGTTTTCCCAGAGACGCAACATCTCATGGCGCTCGGCCGCGGCAGAGCCTCTTGCCGAAAAGGCAAACGTCCGGCTCCTTCTGCCCCAGGGAAGGGCCCAGCCCTGAAAGCTGTTGCTGCTCTTCACGGTGCCTTGGCGCCCTATCTACAGGCACAACAGCACTGGAGGTATGGGCTTTCCCAGAGACGCAACATCTCATGGCGCTCGGCCGCGGCAGAGCCTCTTGCCGAAAAGGCAAACGTCCGGCTCCTTCTCCCACAGGGAAACGCCCAGGCCTGAAAGCTGTTGCTGCTCTTCACGGTGCCTTGGCGCCCTATCTACAGGCACAACAGCACTGGGGTTTGGTGCTTTCCCAGAGACGCAACATCTCATGGCGCTCGGCCGCGGCAGAGCCTCTTGCCGAAAAGGCAAACGTCCGGCTCCTTCTCCCACAGGGAAGGGCCCAGCCCTGAAAGCTGTTGCTGCTCTTCACGGTGCCTTGGCGCCCTATCTACAGGCACAACAGCACTGGGGATCTGGGCTTTCCCAGAGATGCAACATCTCATGGCGCTCGGCCGCGGCAGAGCCTCTTGCCGAAAAGGCAAACATCCGGCTCCTTCTCCCACAGGGAAGGGCCCAGCCCTGAAAGCTGTTGCTGCTCTTCACGGTGCCTTGGCGCCCTATCTACAGGAACAACAGCACTTGTCATCTGGGCTTTCCCAGAGACGCAACATCTCATGGCGCTCGGCCGCGGCAGAGCCTCTTGCCGAAAAGGCAAACGTCCGGCTTCTTCTCCCACAGGGAAGGGCCCAGGCCTGAAAGCTGTTGCTGCTCTTCACGGTGCCTTGGTGCCCTATATACAGGCACAACAGCACTGGGCATCTGGGCTTTCCCAGAGACGCAACATCTCTTGGCGCTCGGCCGCGGCAGAGCCTCTTGCCGAAAAGGCAAACGTCCGGCTCCTTCTCCCACAGGGAAACGCCCAGCCCTGAAAGCTGTTGCTGCTCTTCACGGTGCCTTGGTGCCCTATCTACAGGAACAACAGCACTTGTCATCTGGGCTTTCCCAGAGACGCAACATCTCATGGCGCTCGGCCGCGGCAGAGCCTCTTGCCGAAAAGACAAACGTCCGGCTTCTTCTCCCACAGGGAAGGGCCCAGGCCTGAAAGCTGTTGCTGCTCTTCACGGTGCCTTGGTGCCCTATATACAGGCACAACAGCACTGGGCATCTGGGCTTTCCCAGAGACGCAACATCACTTGGCGCTCGGCCGCGGCACAGCCTCTTGCCGAAAAGGCAAACGTCCGGCTCCTTCTCCCACAGGGAAGTGCCCAGCCCTGAAAGCTGTTGCTGCTCTTCACGGTGCCTTGGCGCCCTATCTACAGGAACAACAGCACTTGTCATCTGGGCTTTCCCAGAGACGCAACATCTCATGGCGCTCGGCCGCGGCAGAGCCTCTTGCCGAAAAGGCAAACGTCCGGCTCCTTCTCCCACAGGGAAGGGCCCAGCCCTGAAAGCTCTTGCTGCTCTTCACGGTGCCTTGGTGCCCTATATACAGGCACAACAGCACTGGGCATCTGGGCTTTCCCAGAGACGCAACATCTCTTGGCGCTCGGCCGCGGCAGAGCCTCTTGCCGAAAAGGCAAACGTCCGGCTCCTTCTCCCACAGGGAAACGCCCAGGCCTGAAAGCTGTTGCTGCTCTTCACGGTGCCTTGGCGCCCTATCTACAGGCACAACAGCACTGGGGTTTGGTGCTTTCCCAGAGACGCAACATCTCATGGCGCTCGGCCGCGGCAGAGCCTCTTGCCGAAAAGGCAAACGTCCGGATCCTTCTCCCACAGGGAAATGCGCAGCCCTGAAAGCTCTTGCTGCTCTTCATGGTGCCTTGGCGCCCTATCTACAGGCACAACAGCAGTGGGGATCTGGGCTTTCCCAGAGACGCAACATCTCATGGCGCTCGGCCGCGGCAGAGCCTCTTGCCGAAAAGGCAAACGTCCGGCTCCTTCTCCCACAGCTAAGGAACCAGCCCTGAAAGCTGTTGCTGCTCTTCACGGTGCCTTGGTGCCTATCTACAGGCACAACAGCACTGGGGATATAGGCTTTCCCAGAGACGCAACATCTCATGGCGCTCGTCCACGGCAGAGCCTCTTGCCGATAAGGCAAACGTCCGGCTCCTTCTGCCACAGGGGAAATGCCCAGCCCTGAAAGCTGTTGCTGCTCTTCACGGTGCCTTGGCGCCCTATCTACAGGCACAAAAGCAGTGGGGATCTGGGCCTTCCCAGAGACGCAACTTCTCATGGCGCTCGGCCGTGGCACAGCCTTTTGCCGAAAAGGCAAACGTCCGGCTCCTTCTCCCACAGGGAAGGGCGCAGCCCTGAAAGCTGTTGCTGCTCTTCACGGTGCCTTGGCGCCCTATCTACAGGCACAACAGCACTGGGGATCTGGGCTTTCCCAGAGACGCAACATCTCATGGCGCTCGGCCGCGGCAGAGCCTCTTGCCGAAAAGGCAAACGTCCGGCTCCTTCTCCCACAGGGAAGGGCCCAGCCCTGAAAGCTGTTGCTGCTCTTCACGGTGCCTTGGCGCCCTATCTACAGGCACAACAGCACTGGGCATCTGTGCTTTCCCAGAGACGCAACATCTCATGGCGCTCGGCCGCGGCAGAGCCTCTTGCCGAAAAGGCCAACGTCCGGCTCCTTCTCCCACAGGGAAACGCCCAGGCCTGAAAGCTGTTGCTGCTCTTCACGGTGCCTTGGCGCCCTATCTACAGGCACAACAGCACTGGGGATATGGGCTTTCCCAGAGACGCAACTTCTCATGGCGCTCGGCCGCGGCAGAGCCTCTTGCCGAAAAGGCAAACGTCCGGATCCTTCTCCCACAGGGAAATGCCCAGCCCTGAAAGCTGTTGCTGCTCTTCATGGTGTCTTGGTGCCCTATCTACAGGCACAACAGCAGTGGGGATCTGTGCTTTCCCAGAGACGCAACATCTCATGGCGCTCGGCCGCGGCAGAGCCTCTTGCCGAAAAGGCAAACGTCCGGCTCCTTCTCCACAGGGAAGGGCCCAGCCCTGAAAGCTGTTGCTGCTCTTCACGGTGCCTTGGTGCCCTATCTACAGGCACAACAGCACTGGGGATATGGGCTTTCCCAGAGACGCAACTTCTCATGGCGCTCGGCCGCGGCAGAGCCTCTTGCCGAAAAGGCAAACGTCCGGCTCCTTCTCCCACAGGGAAATGCCCAGCCCTGAAAGCTGTTGCTGCTCTTCACGGTGCCTTGGCGCGCTATCTACAGGCACAACAGCAGTGGGGATCTGGGCTTTCCCAGAGACACAACATCTCATGGCGCTCGGCCGCGGCACAGCCTCTTGCCGAAAAGGCAAACGTCCGGCTCCTTCTCCCACAGGGAAGGGCCCAGGCCTGAAAGCTGTTGCTGCTCTTCACGGTGCCTTGGCGCCCTATCTACAGGCACAACAGCACTGGGGATATGGGCTTTCCCAGAGACGCAACATCTCATGGCGCTCAGCCGCGGCACAGCCTCTTGCCGAAAAGGCAAACCTCCGGCTCCTTCTCCCACAGGGAAGGGCCCAGCCCTGAAAGCTGTTGCTGCTCTTCACGGTGCCTTGGTGCCCTATCTACAGGCACAACAGCACTGCTGATGTGGGCTTTCCCAGAGACGCAACATCTCATGGCGCTCGGCCGCGGCACAGCCTCTTGCCAAAAAGGCAAACGTCCGGCTCCTTCTCCCACAGGGAAGGGCGCAGCCCTGAAAGCTGTTGTTTCTCTTCACGGTGCCTTGGTGCCCTATCTACAGGCACAACAGCACTGGGGATCTGGGCTTTCCCAGAGACGCAACATATCATGGCGCTCGGCCGCGGCAGAGCCTCTTGCCGAAAAGGCAAACGTCCGGCTCCTTCTCCCACAGGGAAGGGCCCAGCCCTGAAAGCTGTTGCTGCTCTTCACGGTGCCTTGGTGCCCTATCTACAGGCACAACAGCAGTGGGGATCTGGGCTTTCCCAGAGACACAACATCCAATGGCGCTCGGCCGCGGCACAGCCTCTTGCCGAAAAGGCAAACGTCCGGCTCCTTCTCCCACAGGGAAGGGCCAGGCCTGAAAGCTGTTGCTGCTCTTCACAGTGCCTTGGCGCCCTATCTACAGGCACAACAGCACTGGGGATATAGGCTTTCCCAGAGACGCAACATCTCATGGCGCTCTGCCGCGGCACAGCCTCTTGCCGAAAAGGCAAACGTCCGGCTCCTTCTCCCAAAGGGAAGGGCCCAGCCCTGAAAGCTGTTGTTTCTCTTCACGGTGCCTTGGTGCCCTATCTACAGGCACAACAGCACTGGGGATCTGGGCTTTCCCAGAGATGCAACATCTCATGGCGCTCGGCCGCGGCACAGCCTCTTGCCGAAAAGGCAAACATCCGGCTCCTTCTCCCACAGGGAAGGGCCCAGGCCTGAAAGCTGTTGCTGCTCTTCACGGTGCCTTGGTGCCCTATCTACAGGCACAACAGCACTGCTGATGTGGGCTTTCCCAGAGACGCAACATCTCATGGCGCTCGGCCGCGGCACAGCCTCTTGCCAAAAAGGCAAACGTCCGGCTCCTTCTCCCACAGGGAAGGGCGCAGCCCTGAAAGCTGTTGTTTCTCTTCATGGTGCCTTGGTGCCCTATCTACAGGCACAACAGCACTGGGGATCTGGGCTTTCCCAGAGACGCAACATATCATGGCGCTCGGCCGCGGCACAGCCTCTTGCCGAAAAGGCAAACAGCCGCCTCCTTCTCCCACAGGGAAGGGCCCAGCCCTGAAAGCTGTTGCTGCTCTTCACAGTGTCTTGGTGTCCTATCTACAGGCACAACAGCAGTGGGGATCTGGGCTTTCCCAGAGACCCAACATCTCATGGCGCTCGGCCACGGCAGAGCCTCTTGCCGAAAAGGCAAACGTCCGGCTCCTTCTGCCACAGGGAAACGCCCAGCCCTGAAAGCTGTTGCTGCTCTTCACGGTGCCTTGGCGCCCTATCTACAGGCACAACAGCACTGGAGATATGGGCTTTCCCAGAGACGCAACATCTCATGGCGCTCGGCCGCGGCAGATCCTCTTGCCGAAAAGGCAAACGTCCGGCTTCTTCTCCCACAGGGAAGGCCCCAGCCCTGAAAGCTGTTGTTTCTCTTCACGGTGCATTGGTGCCCTATATACAGGCACAACAGCACTGGGCATCTGGGCTTTCCCAGAGATGCAACATCTCATGGCGCTCGGCCGCGGCAGAGCCTCTTGCCGAAAAGGCAAACATCCGGCTCCTTCTCCCACAGCGAAGGGCCAGGCCCTGAAAGCTGTTGCTGCTCTTCACGGTGCCTTGGCGCCCTATCTACAGGAACAACAGCACTTGTCATCTGGGCTTTCCCAGAGACGCAACATCTCATTGCGCTCGGCCGCGGCAGAGCCTCTTGCCGAAAAGGCAAACGTCCGGCTTCTTCTCCCACAGGGAAGGGCCCAGCCCTGAAAGCTGTTGCTGCTCTTCACGGTGCCTTGGTGCCCTATCTACAGGCACAACAGCACTGGGCCTCTGGGCTTTCCCAGAGACGCAACATCTCATGGCGCTCGGCCGCGGCAGAGCCTCTTGCCGAAAAGGCAAACGTCCGGCTCCTTCTCCCACAGAGAAACGCCCAGCCCTGAAAGCTGTTGCTGCTCTTCACGGTGCCTTGGCGCCCTATCTACAGGCACAACAGCACTGGGGTTTGGTGCTTTCCCAGAGACGCAACATCTCATGGCGCTCGGCCGCGGCAGAGCCTCTTGCCGAAAAGGCAAACGTCCGGCTCCTTCTCCCACAGGGAAGGGCCCAGCCCTGAAAGCTGTTGCTGCTCTTCACGGTGCCTTGGCGCCCTATCTACAGGCACAACAGCACTGGGGATCTGGGCGTTCCCAGAGACGCAACATCTCATGGCGCTCCGCCGCGGCAGAGCCTCTTGCCGAAAAGGCAAACGTCCGGCTCCTTCTCCCACAGCGAAGGGCCCAGCCCTGAAAGCTGTTGCTGCTCTTCACGGTGCCTTGGTGCCCTATCTACAGGCACAACAGCACTGGGGATATAGGCTTTCCCAGAGACGCAACATCTCATGGTGCTCGTCCACGGCAGAGCCTCTTGCCGAAAAGGCAAACGTCCGGCTCCTTCTGCCACAGGGAAATGCCCAGCCCTGAAAGCTGTTGCTGCTCTTCACGGTGCCTTGGCGCGCTATCTACAGGCACAACAGCACTGGGGATATGGGCTTTCCCAGAGACGCAACATCTCATGGCGCTCGGCCGCGGCAGAGCCTCTTGCCGAAAAGGCAAACGTCCGGCTCCTTCTCCCACAGGGAAACGCCCAGGCCTGAAAGCTGTTGCTGCTCTTCACGGTGCCTTGGCGCCCTATCTACAGGCACAACAGCACTGGGGATATGGGCTTTCCCAGAGATGCAACATCTCATGGCGCTCGGCCGCGGCACAGCCTCTTGCCGAAAAGGCAAACGTACGGCTCCTTCTCCCACAGGGAAGGGCCCAGCCCTGAAAGCTGTTGCTGCTCTTCACGGTGCCTTGGCACCCTATCTACAGGCACAACAGCACTGGGGATATGGGTTTTCCCAGAGACGCAACATCTCATGGCGCTCGGCCGCGGCAGAGCCTCTTGCCGAAAAGGCAAACGTCCGGCTCCTTCTGCCCCAGGGAAGGGCCCAGCCCTGAAAGCTGTTGCTGCTCTTCACGGTGCCTTGGCGCCCTATCTACAGGCACAACAGCACTGGAGGTATGGGCTTTCCCAGAGACGCAACATCTCATGGCGCTCGGCCGCGGCAGAGCCTCTTGCCGAAAAGGCAAACGTCCGGCTCCTTCTCCCCACAGTGAAGGGCCCAGCCCTGAAAGCTGTTGCTGCTCTTCACGGTGCCTTGGCTCCCTATCTACAGGCACAACAGCACTGGGGATATAGGCTTTCCCAGAGACGCAACATCTCATGGCGCTCGTCCACGGCAGAGCCTCTTGCCGAAAAGGCAAACGTCCGGCTCCTTCTCCCACAGGGAAGGGCCCAGCCCTGAAAGCTGTTGCTGCTCTTCACGGTGCCTTGGTGCCCTATCTACAGGCACAACAGCACTGGGCATCTGGGCTTTCCCAGAGACGCAACATCTCATGGTGTTCGGCCGCGGCAGAGCCTCTTGCCGAAAAGGCAAACGTCCAGCTCCTTCTGCCACAGGGGAAACGCCCAGCCCTGAAAGCTGTTGCTGCTCTTCACGGTGCCTTGGCACCCTATCTACAGGCACAACAGCACTGGGGATATGGGCTTTCCCAGAGACGCAACATCTCATGGCGCTCGGCCGCGGCACAGCCTCTTGCCGAAAAGGCAAACGTCCGGCTCCTTCTCTCACAGGGAAGGGCCCAGCCCTGAAAGCTGTTGCTGCTCTTCACGGTGCCTTGCGGCGCTATCTACAGGCACAACAGCACTGGAGGTATGGGCTTTCCCAGAGACTCAAAATCTCATGGCGCTCGGCCGCGGCAGATCCTCTTGCCGAAAAGGCAAACCTCCGGCTCCTTCTCCCACAGGGAAACGCCCAGCCCTGAAAGCTGTTGCTGCTCTTCACGGTGCCTTGGCGCCCTATCTACAGGCACAACAGCACTGGGTCTGGGCTTTCCCAGAGACGCAACATCTCATGGCGCTCGGCCGCGGCAGAGCCTCTTGCCGAAAAGGCAAACGTCCGGCTTCTTCTCCCACAGGGAAGGGCCCAGCCCTGAAAGCTGTTGCTGCTCTTCACGGTGCCTTGGTGCCCTATCTACAGGCACAACAGCACTGGGCATCTGGGCTTTCCCAGAGACGCAACATCTCATGGCGCTCGGCCGCGGCAGAGCCTCTTGCCGAAAAGGCAAACGTCCGGCTCCTTCTCCCACAGGGAAACGCCCAGCCCTGAAAGCTGTTGCTGCTCTTCACGGTGCCTTGGCGCCCTATCTACAGGCACAACAGCACTGGGGTTTGGTGCTTTCCCAGAGACGCAACATCTCATGGCGCTCGGCCGCGGCAGAGCCTCTTGCCGAAAAGGCAAACGTCCGGCTCCTTCTCCCACAGGGAAGGGCCCAGCCCTGAAAGCTGTTGCTGCTCTTCACGGTGCCTTGGCGCCCTATCTATAGGCACAACAGCACTGGGGATCTGGGCGTTCCCAGAGACGCAACATCTCACGGCGCTCCGCCGCGGCAGAGTCTCTTGCCGAAAAGGCAAACGTCCGGTTCCTTCTGCCACAGGGAAACGCCCAGGCCTGAAAGCTGTTGCTGCTCTTCACGGTGCCTTGGTGCCCTATCTACAGGCACAACAGCACTGGGGATATAGGCTTTCCCAGAGACGCAACATCTCATGGCGCTCGTCCACGGCAGAGCCTCTTGCCGAAAAGGCAAACGTCCGGCTCCTTCTCCCACAGGGAAATGCCCAGCCCTGAAAGCTGTTGCTGCTCTTCACGGTGCCTTGGCGCGCTATCTACAGGCACAACAGCACTGGGGATATGGGCTTTCCCAGAGACGCAACATCTCATGGCGCTCGGCCGCGGCAGAGCCTCTTGCCGAAAAGGCAAACGTCCGGCTCCTTCTCCCACAGGGAAACGCCCAGGCCTGAAAGCTGTTGCTGCTCTTCACGGTGCCTTGGCGCCCTATCTACAGGCACAACAGCACTGGGGATATGGGCTTTCCCAGAGATGCAACATCTCATGGCGCTCGGCCGCGGCACAGCCTCTTGCCGAAAAGGCAAACATACGGCTCCTTCTCCCACAGGGAAGGGCCCAGCCCTGAAAGTTGTTGCTGCTCTTCACGGTGCCTTGGTGCCCTATCTACAGGCACAACAGCACTGGGGATATGGGCTTTCCCAGAGACGCAACATCTCATGGCGCTCGGCCGCAGCAGAGCCTCTTGCCGAAAAGGCAAACGTCCGGCTCCTTCTGCCCCACGGAAGGGCCCAGCCCTGAAAGCTGTTGCTGCTCTTCACGGTGCCTTGGCGCGCTATCTACAGGCACAACAGCACTGGAGGTATGGGCTTTCCCAGAGACGCAACATCTCATGGCGCTCGGCCGCGGCAGAGCCTCTTGCCGAAAAGGCAAACGTCCGGCTCCTTCTCCCACATTGAAGGGCCCAGCCCTGAAAGCTGTTGCTGCTCTTCACGGTGCCTTGGCTCCCTATCTACAGGCACAACAGCACTGGGCATCTGGGCTTTCCCAGAGACGCAACATCTCATGGTGTTCGGCCGCGGCAGAGCCTCTTGCCGAAAAGGCAAACGTCCAGCTCCTTCTGCCACAGGGAAACGCCCAGGCCTGAAAGCTGTTGCTGCTCTTCACGGTGCCTTGGCACCCTATCTACAGGCACAACAGCACTGGGGATATGGGCTTTCCCAGAGACGCAACATCTCATGGCGCTCGGCCGCAGCACAGCCTCTTGCCGAAAAGGCAAACGTCCGGCTCCTTCTCCCACAGGGAAGGGCCCAGCCCTGAAAGCTGTTGTTTCTCTTCACGGTGCCTTGGTGCCCTATCTACAGGCACAACAGCACTGGGGATCTGGGCTTTCCCAGAGATGCAACATCTCATGGCGCTCGGCCGCGGCAGAGCCTCTTGCCGAAAAGGCAAACATCCGGCTCCTTCTCCCACAGGGAAGGGCCCAGCCCTGAAAGCTGTTGCTGCTCTTCACGGTGCCTTGGCACCCTATCTACAGGAACAACAGCACTTGTCATCTGGGCTTTCCCAGAGACGCAACATCTCATGGCGCTCGGCCGCGGCAGAGCCTCTTGCCGAAAAGGCAAACGTCCGGCTTCTTCTCCCACAGGGAAGGGCCCAGCCCTGAAAGCTGTTGCTGCTCTTCACAGTGCCTTGGCGCCCTATCTACAGGCACAACAGCACTGGGGATATGGGCTTTCCCAGAGACGCAACATCTCATGGCGCTCTGCCGCGTTACAGCCTCTTGCCGAAAAGGCAAACGTCCGGCTCCTTCTCCCAAAGGGAAGGGCCCAGCCCTGAAAGCTGTTGTTTCTCTTCACGGTGCCTTGGTGCCCTATCTACAGGCACAACAGCACTGGGGATCTGGGCTTTCCCAGAGACGCAACATCTCATGGCGCTCGGCCGCGGCACAGCCTCTTGCCGAAAAGGCAAACATCCGGCTCCTTCTCCCACAGGGAAGGGCCCAGCCCTGAAAGCTGTTGCTGCTCTTCACGGTGCCTTGGTGCCCTAACTACAGGCACAACAGCACTGCTGATGTGGGCTTTCCCAGAGACGCAACATCTCATGGCGCTCGGCCGCGGCACAGCCTCTTGCCAAAAAGGCAAACGTCCGGCTCCTTCTCCCACAGGGAAGGGCGCAGCCCTGAAAGCTGTTGTTTCTCTTCACGGTGCCTTGGTGCCCTATCTACAGGCACAACAGCACTGGGGATCTGGGCTTTCCCAGAGACGCAACATCTCATGGCGCTCGGCCGCGGCACAGCCTCTTGCCGAAAAGGCAAACGTCCGGCTCCTTCTCCCACAGGGAAGGGCCCAGCCCTGAAAGCTGTTGCTGCTCTTCACGGTGCCTTGGTGCCCTATCTACAGGCACAACAGCACTGGGCATCTGGGCTTTCCCAGAGACGCAACATCTCATGGCGCTCGGCCGCGGCAGAGCCTCTTGCCGAAAAGGCAAACGTCCGGCTCCTTCTCCCACAGGGAAACGCCCAGCCCTGAAAGCTGTTGCTGCTCTTCACGGTGCCTTGGCGCCCTATCTATAGGCACAACAGCACTGGGCATCTGGGCTTTCCCAGAGACGCAACATCTCATGGCGCTCGGCCGCGGCAGAGCCTCTTGCTGAAAAGGCAAACGTCCGGCTCCTTCTCCCACAAGTAAGGGCCCAGCCCTGAAAGCTGTTGCTGCTCTTCACGGTGCCTTGGCACCCTATCTACAGGCACAACAGCACTGGGGATCAGGGCTTTCCCAGAGACGCAACATCTCATGGCGCTCGGCCGCGGCAGAGCCTCTTGCCGAAAAGGCAAACGTCCGGCTCCTTCTCCCACAGGGAAGGGCCCAGCCCTGAAAGCTGTTGCTGCTCTTCACGGTGCCTTGGCGCCCTATCTACAGGCACAACAG
This sequence comes from Harpia harpyja, assembly GCF_026419915.1. NCBI lineage: Eukaryota > Metazoa > Chordata > Aves > Accipitriformes > Accipitridae > Harpia > Harpia harpyja. Next base: position 236,789 of record NW_026293425.1, read on the forward strand.
CACTGGGGATCAGGGCTTTCCCAGAGACGCAACATCTCATGGCGCTCGGCCGCGGCATAGCCTCTTGCCGAAAAGGCAAACGTCCGGCTGCTTCTGCCCCAGGGAAACGGCCAGGCCTGAAAGCTGTTGCTGCTCTTCACGGTGCCTTGGCACCCTATTTACAGGCACAACAGCACTGGAGATATGGGCTTTCCCAGAGACGCAACATCTCATGGCGCTCGGCCGCGGCAGAGCCTCTTGCCGAAAAGGCAAACGTCCGGCTCTTTCTGCCCCAGGGAAGGGCCCAGCCCTGAAAGTTGTTGCTGCTCTTCATGGTGCCTTGGTGCCCTATCTACAGGCACAACAGCACTGGGGATATGGGCTTTCCCAGAGACGCAACATCTCATGGCGCTCGGCCGCGGCAGAGCCTCTTGCCGAAAAGGCAAACGTCCGGCTCCTTCTGCCCCACGGAAGGGCCCAGCCCTGAAAGCTGTTGCTGCTCTTCACGGTGCCTTGGCGCGCTATCTACAGGCACAACAGCACTGGAGGTATGGGCTTTCCCAGAGACGCAACATCTCATGGCGCTCGGCCGCGGCAGAGCCTCTTGCCAAAAAGGCAAACGTCCGGCTCCTTCTCCCACATTGAAGGGCCCAGCCCTGAAAGCTGTTGCTGCTCTTCACGGTGCCTTGGCTCCCTATCTACAGGCACAACAGCACTGGGGATATAGGCTTTCCCAGAGACGCAACATCTCATGGCGCTCGGCCGCGGCAGAGCCTCTTGCCGAAAAGGCAAACGTCCGGCTCCTTCTCCCACAGGGAAGGGCCCAGCCCTGAAAGCTGTTGCTGCTCTTCACGGTGCCTTGGCACCCTATCTACAGGCACAACAGCACTGGGGATATGGGCTTTCCCAGAGACGCAACATCTCATGGCGCTCGGCCGCAGCACAGCCTCTTGCCGAAAAGGCAAACGTCCGGCTCCTTCTCCCACAGGGAAGGGCCCAGCCCTGAAAGCTGTTGCTGCTCTTCACGGTGCCTTGCGGCGCTATCTACAGGCACAACAGCACTGGAGGTATGGGCTTTCCCAGAGACTCAAAATCTCATGGCGCTCGGCCGCGGCAGATCCTCTTGCCGAAAAGGCAAACCTCCGGCTCCTTCTCCCACAGGGAAGGGCCCAGCCCTGAAAGCTGTTGCTGCTCTTCACGGTGCCTTGGTGCCCTATCTACAGGAACAACAGCACTGGGCATCTGGGCTTTCCCAGAGACGCAACATCTCATGGCGCTCGGCCGCGGCAGAGCCTCTTGTCGAAAAGGCAAACATCAGGCTCCTTCTGCCCCAGGGAAGGGCCCAGCCCTGAAAGCTATTGCTGCTCTTCACGGTGCCTTGGTGCCTTATCTACAGGAACAACAGCACTGGGCATCTGGGCTTTCCCAGAGACGCAACATCTCATGGCGCTCGGCCGCGGCAGAGCCTCTTGTCGAAAAGGCAAACATCAGGCTCCTTCTGCCCCAGGGAAGGGCCCAGCCCTGAAAGCTATTGCTGCTCTTCACGGTGCCTTGGTGCCTTATCTACAGGAACAACAGCACTGGGCATCTGGGCTTTCCCAGAGATGCAACATCTCATGGCGCTCGGCCGCGGCAGAGCCTCTTGCCGAAAAGGCAAACGTCCGGCTCCTTCTCCCACAGGGAAGGGCCCAGCCCTGAAAGCTGTTGTTTCTCTTCACGGTGCCTTGGTGCCCTATCTACAGGCACAACAGCACTGGGGATCTGGGCTTTCCCAGAGATGCAACATCTCATGGCGCTCGGCCGCGGCAGAGCCTCTTGCCGAAAAGGCAAACATCCGGCTCCTTCTCCCACAGGGAAGGGCCCAGCCCTGAAAGCTGTTGCTGCTCTTCACGGTGCCTTGGCGCCCTATCTACAGGAACAACAGCACTTGTCATCTGGGCTTTCCCAGAGACGCAACATCTCATGGCGCTCGGACCGCGGCAGAGCCTCTTGCCGAAAAGGCAAACGTCCGGCTTCTTCTCCCACAGGGAAGGGCCCAGCCCTGAAAGCTGTTGCTGCTCTTCACGGTGCCTTGGTGCCCTATCTACAGGCACAACAGCACTGGGCATCTGGGCTTTCCCAGAGACGCAACATCTCATGGCGCTCGGCCGCGGCAGAGCCTCTTGCCGAAAAGGCAAACGTCCGGCTCCTTCTCCCACAGGGAAACGCCCAGCCCCTGAAAGCTGTTGCTGCTCTTCACGGTGCCTTGGCACCCTATCTATAGGCACAACAGCACTGGGGATCTGGGCGTTCCCAGAGACGCAACATCTCACGGCGCTCCGCCGCGGCAGAGTCTCTTGCCGAAAAGGCAAACGTCCGGTTCCTTCTGCCACAGGGAAACGCCCAGGCCTGAAAGCTGTTGCTGCTCTTCACGGTGCCTTGGTGCCCTATCTACAGGCACAACAGCACTGGGGATATAGGCTTTCCCAGAGACGCAACATCTCATGGCGCTCGTCCACGGCAGAGCCTCTTGCCGAAAAGGCAAACGTCCGGCTCCTTCTGCCACAGGGAAATGCCCAGCCCTGAAAGCTGTTGCTGCTCTTCACGGTGCCTTGGCGCGCTATCTACAGGCACAACAGCAGTGGGGATATGGGCTTTCCCAGAGACGCAACATCTCATGGCGCTCGGCCGCGGCAGAGCCTCTTGCCGAAAAGGCAAACGTCCGGCTCCTTCTCCCACAGGGAAACGCCCAGGCCTGAAAGCTGTTGCTGCTCTTCACGGTGCCTTGGCGCCCTATCTACAGGCACAACAGCACTGGGGATATGGGCTTTCCCAGAGATGCAACATCTCATGGCGCTCGGCCGCGGCACAGCCTCTTGCCGAAAAGGCAAACATACGGCTCCTTCTCCCACAGGGAAGGGCCCAGCCCTGAAAGTTGTTGCTGCTCTTCACGGTGCCTTGGTGCCCTATCTACAGGCACAACAGCACTGGGGATATGGGCTTTCCCAGAGACGCAACATCTCATGGCGCTCGGCCGCGGCAGAGCCTCTTGCCGAAAAGGCAAACGTCCGGCTCCTTCTGCCCCACGGAAGGGCCCAGCCCTGAAAGCTGTTGCTGCTCTTCACGGTGCCTTGGCGCGCTATCTACAGGCACAACAGCACTGGAGGTATGGGCTTTCCCAGAGACGCAACATCTCATGGCGCTCGGCCGCGGCAGAGCCTCTTGCCGAAAAGGCAAACGTCCGGCTCCTTCTCCCACATTGAAGGGCCCAGCCCTGAAAGCTGTTGCTGCTCTTCACGGTGCCTTGGCTCCCTATCTACAGGCACAACAGCACTGGGGATATAGGCTTTCCCAGAGACGCAACATCTCATGGCGCTCGGCCGCGGCAGAGCCTCTTGCCGAAAAGGCAAACGTCCGGCTCCTTCTCCCACAGGGAAGGGCCCAGCCCTGAAAGCTGTTGCTGCTCTTCACGGTGCCTTGGTGCCCTATCTACAGGCACAACAGCACTGGGCATCTGGGCTTTCCCAGAGACGCAACATCTCATGGTGTTCGGCCGCGGCAGAGCCTCTTGCCGAAAAGGCAAACGTCCAGCTCCTTCTGCCACAGGGAAACGCCCAGCCCTGAAAGCTGTTGCTGCTCTTCACGGTGCCTTGGCACCCTATCTACAGGCACAACAGCACTGGGGATATGGGCTTTCCCAGAGACGCAACATCTCATGGCGCTCGGCCCGCAGCACAGCCTCTTGCCGAAAAGGCAAACGTCCGGCTCCTTCTCCCACAGGGAAGGGCCCAGCCCTGAAAGCTGTTGCTGCTCTTCACGGTGCCTTGCGGCGCTATCTACAGGCACAACAGCACTGGAGGTATGGGCTTTCCCAGAGACTCAAAATCTCATGGCGCTCGGCCGCGGCAGATCCTCTTGCCGAAAAGGCAAACCTCCGGCTCCTTCTCCCACAGGGAAGGGCCCAGCCCTGAAAGCTGTTGCTGCTCTTCACGGTGCCTTGGTGCCCTATCTACAGGAACAACAGCACTGGGCATCTGGGCTTTCCCAGAGACGCAACATCTCATGGCGCTCGGCCGCGGCAGAGCCTCTTGTCGAAAAGGCAAACATCAGGCTCCTTCTGCCCCAGGGAAGGGCCCAGCCCTGAAAGCTATTGCTGCTCTTCACGGTGCCTTGGTGCCTTATCTACAGGAACAACAGCACTGGGCATCTGGGCTTTCCCAGAGATGCAACATCTCATGGCGCTCGGCCGCGGCAGAGCCTCTTGCCGAAAAGGCAAACGTCCGGCTCCTTCTCCCACAGGGAAGGGCCCAGCCCTGAAAGCTGTTGTTTCTCTTCACGGTGCCTTGGTGCCCTATCTACAGGCACAACAGCACTGGGCATCTGGGCTTTCCCAGAGACGCAACATCTCATGGCGCTCGGCCGCGGCAGAGCCTCTTGCCGAAAAGGCAAACGTCCGGCTCCTTCTCCCACAGGGAAGGGCCCAGCCCTGAAAGCTGTTGCTGCTCTTCACGGTGCCTTGGCACCCTATCTACAGGCACAACAGCACTGGGGATATGGGCTTTCCCAGAGACGCAACTTCTCATGGCGCTCGGCCGCGGCAGAGCCTCTTGCCGAAAAGGCAAACGTCCGGATACTTCTCCCACGGGGAAATGCCCAGCCCTGAAAGCTGTTGCTGCTCTTCACGGTGTCTTGGTGCCCTATCTACAGGCACAACAGCAGTGGGGATCTGTGCTTTCCCAGAGACGCAACATCTCATGGCGCTCGGCCGCGGCACAGCCTCTTGCCGAAAAGGCAAACGTCCGGCTCCTTCTCCCACAGGGAAGGGCCCAGCCCGGAAAGCTGTTGCTGCTCTTCACGGTGCCTTGGTGCCCTATCTACAGGCACAACAGCACTGGGGATATGGGCTTTCCCAGAGACGCAACTTCTCATGGCGCTCGGCCGCGGCAGAGCCTCTTGCCGAAAAGGCAAACGTCCGGCTCCTTCTCCCACAGGGAAATGCCCAGCCCTGAAAGCTGTTGCTGCTCTTCACGGTGCCTTGGCGCGCTATCTACAGGCACAACAGCACTGGGCATCTGGGCTTTCCCAGAGACGCAACATCTCATGGCGCCCGGCCGCGGCAGAGCCTCTTGCCGAAAAGGCAAACGTCCGGCTCCTTCTCCCACAGGGAAACGCCCAGGCCTGAAAGCTGTTGCTGCTCTTCACGGTGCCTTGGCGCCCTATCTACAGGCACAACAGCACTGGAGATATGGGCTTTCCCAGAGACGCAACTTCTCATGGTGCTCTGCCGCGGCAGAGCCTCTTGCCGAAAAGGCAAACGTCCGGCTCCTTCTCCCACAGGGAAGGGCCCAGCCCTGAAAGCTGTTGTTTCTCTTCACGGTGCCTTGGTGCCCTATCTACAGGCACAACAGCACTGGGGATCTGGGCTTTCCCAGAGATGCAACATCTCATGGCGCTCGGCCGCGGCAGAGCCTCTTGCCAAAAAGGCAAACATCCAGCTCCTTCTCCCACAGGGAAGGGCCCAGGTCTGAAAGCTGTTTCTGCTCTTCACGGTGCCTTGGTGCCCTATCTACAGGCACAACAGCACTGGGGATCTGGGCTTTCCCAGAGACGCAACATCTCATGGCGCTCGGCCGCGGCAGAGCCTCTTGCCGAAAAGGCAAACGTCCGGCTCCTTCTCCCACAGGGAAGGGCCCAGCCCTGAAAGCTGTTGCTGCTCTTCACGGTGCCTTGGCGCCCTATCTACAGGCACAACAGCACTGGGCATCTGGGCTTTCCCAGAGACGCAACTTCTCATGGCGCTCGGCCGCGGCAGAGCCTCTTGCCGAAAAGGCAAACGTCCGGATACTTCTCCCACGGGGAAATGCCCAGCCCTGAAAGCTGTTGCTGCTCTTCACGGTGTCTTGGTGCCCTATCTACAGGCACAACAGCAGTGGGGATCTGTGCTTTCCCAGAGACGCAACATCTCATGGCGCTCGGCCGCGGCACAGCCTCTTGCCGAAAAGGCAAACGTCCGGCTCCTTCTCCCACAGGGAAGGGCCCAGCCCTGAAAGCTGTTGCTGCTCTTCACGGTGCCTTGGCGCGCTATCTACAGGCACAACAGCACTGGGCATCTGGGCTTTCCCAGAGACGCAACATCTCATGGCGCTCGGCCGCGGCAGAGCCTCTTGCCGAAAAGGCATACGTCCGGCTCCTTCTCCCACAGGGAAACGCCCAGGCCTGAAAGCTGTTGCTGCTCTTCACGGTGCCTTGGCGCCCTATCTACAGGCACAACAGCACTGGGGATATGGGCTTTCCCAGAGACGCAACTTCTCATGGTGCTCTGCCGCGGCAGAGCCTCTTGCCGAAAAGGCAAACGTCCGGCTCCTTCTCCCACAGGGAAGGGCCCAGCCCTGAAAGCTGTTGTTTCTCTTCACGGTGCCTTGGTGCCCTATCTACAGGCACAACAGCACTGGGGATCTGGTCTTTCCCAGAGATGCAACATCTCATGGCGCTCGGCCGCGGCACAGCCTCTTGCCGAAAAGGCAAACATCCGGCTCCTTCTCCCACAGGGAAGGGCCCAGCCCTGAAAGCTGTTGCTGCTCTTCACGGTGCCTTGGTGCCCTATCTACAGGCACAACAGCACTGCTGATGTGGGCTTTCCCAGAGACGCAACATCTCATGGCGCTCGTCCGCGGCAGAGCCTCTTGCCAAAAAGGCAAACGTCCGGCTCCTTGTCCCACAGGGAAGGGCCCAGCCCTGAAAGCTGTTGCTGCTCTTCACGGTGCCTTGGCGCGCTATCTACAGGCACAACAGCACTGGAGGTATGGGCTTTCCCAGAGACGCAACATCTCATGGCGCTCGGACGCGCAGAGGCGCTTGCCGAAAAGGCAAACGTCCGGCTCATTCTCCCACAGGGAAGGGCCCAGCCCTGAAAGCTGTTGCTGCTCTTCACGGTGCCTTGGCGCCCTATCTACAGGCACAACAGCACTGGGCATCTGGGCTTTCCCAGAGACGCAACATCTCATGGCGCTCGGCCCGCGGCAGAGCCTCTTGCCGAAAAGGCAAACGTCCGGCTCCTTCTCCCACAGGGAAGGGCCCAGCCCTGAAAGCTGTTGCTGCTCTTCACGGTGCCTTGGTGCCCTATCTACAGGCACAACAGCACTGGGCATCTGGGCTTTCCCAGAGACGCAACATCTCATGGTGTTCGGCCGCGGCAGAGCCTCTTGCCGAAAAGGCAAACGTCCGGCTCCTTCTCTCACAGGGAAGGGCCCAGCCCTGAAAGCTGTTGCTGCTCTTCACGGTGCCTTGCGGCGCTATCTACAGGCACAACAGCACTGTAGGTATGGGCTTTCCCAGAGACTCAAAATCTCATGGCGCTCGGCCGCGGCAGATCCTCTTGCCGAAAAGGCAAACCTCCGGCTCCTTCTCCCACAGGGAAGGGCCCAGCCCTGAAAGCTGTTGCTGCTCTTCACGGTGCCTTGGTGCCCTATCTACAGGAACAACAGCACTGGGCATCTGGGCTTTCCCAGAGACGCAACATCTCATGGCGCTCGGCCGCGGCAGAGCCTCTTGCCGAAAAGGCAAACGTCCGGCTCCTTCTCCCACAGGGAAACGCCCAGGCCTGAAAGCTGTTGCTGCTCTTCACGGTGCCTTGGCGCCCTATCTACAGGCACAACAGCACTGGGGATATGGGCTTTCCCAGAGACGCAACTTCTCATGGCGCTCTGCCGCGGCAGAGCCTCTTGCCAAAAAGGCAAACGTCCGGCTCCTTCTCCCACAGGGAAGGGCCCAGCCCTGAAAGCTGTTGTTTCTCTTCACGGTGCCTTGGCGCCCTATCTACAGGCACAACAGCACTGGGGATCTGGGCTTTCCCAGAGATGCAACATCTCATGGCGCTCGGCCGCGGCACAGCCTCTTGCCGAAAAGGCAAACTTCCGGCTCCTTCTCCCACAGGGAAGGGCCCAGCCCTGAAAGCTGTTGCTGCTCTTCACGGTGCCTTGGTGCCCTATCTACAGGCACAACAGCACTGCTGATGTGGGCTTTCCCAGAGACGCAACATCTCATGGCGCTCGGCCGCGGCAGAGCCTCTTGCCGAAAAGGCAAACGTCCGGCTCCTTCTCCCACAGGGAAGGGCCCAGCCCTGAAAGCTGTTGCTGCTCTTCACGGTGCCTTGGCGCCCTATCTACAGGCACAACAGCACTGGAGGTATGGGCTTTCCCAGAGACGCAACATCTCATGGCGCTCGGACCGCGCAAAGGCGCTTGCCGAAAAGGCAAACGTCCGGCTCCTTCTCCCACAGGGAAGGGCCCAGCCCTGAAAGCTGTTGCTGCTCTTCACGGTGCCTTGGTGCCCTATCTACAGGCACAACAGCACTGGGGATATGGGCTTTCCCAGAGACGCAACATCTCATGGCGCTCGGCCGCGGCAGAGCCTCTTGCCGAAAAGGCAAACGTCCGGCTCCTTCTCCCACAGGGAAGGGCCCAGCCCTGAAAGCTGTTGCTGCTCTTCACGGTGCCTTGGCGCCCTATCTACAGGCACAACAGCACTGGGCATCTGGGCTTTCCCAGAGACGCAACTTCTCATGGCGCTCGGCCGCGGCAGAGCCTCTTGCCGAAAAGGCAAACGTCCGGATACTTCTCCCACGGGGAAATGCCCAGCCCTGAAAGCTGTTGCTGCTCTTCACGGTGTCTTGGTGCCCTATCTACAGGCACAACAGCAGTGGGGATCTGTGCTTTCCCAGAGACGCAACATCTCATGGCGCTCGGCCGCGGCACAGCCTCTTGCCGAAAAGGCAAACGTCCGGCTCCTTCTCCCACAGGGAAGGGCCCAGCCCTGAAAGCTGTTGCTGCTCTTCACGGTGCCTTGGTGCCCTATCTACAGGCACAACAGCAGTGGGGATCTGGGCTTTCCCAGAGACGCAACTTCTCATGGCGCTCGGCCGCAGCAGAGCCTCTTGCCGAAAAGGCAAACGTCCGGCTCCTTCTCCCACAGGGAAATGCCCAGCCCTGAAAGCTGTTGCTGCTCTTCACGGTGCCTTGGCGCGCTATCTACAGGCACAACAGCACTGGGCATCTGGGCTTTCCCAGAGACGCAACATCTCATGGCGCTCGGCCGCGGCAGAGCCTCTTGCCGAAAAGGCAAACGTCCGGCTCCTTCTGCCACAGGGAAACGGCCAGGCCTGAAAGCTGTTGCTGCTCTTCACGGTGCCTTGGCGCCCTATCTACAGGCACAACAGCACTGGGGATATGGGCTTTCCCAGAGACGCAACTTCTCATGGCGCTCTGCCGCGGCAGAGCCTCTTGCCGAAAAGGCAAACGTCCGGCTCCTTCTCCCACAGGGAAGGGCCCAGCCCTGAAAGCTGTTGCTGCTCTTCACGGTGCCTTGGCGCCCTATCTACAGGCACAACAGCACTGGGGATCTGGGCTTTCCCAGAGACGCAACATCTCATGGCGCTCGGCCGCGGTACAGCCTCTTGCCGAAAAGGCAAACATCCGGCTCCTTCTGCCCCAGGGAAGGGCCCAGCCCTGAAAGCTGTTGCTGCTCTTCACAGTGCCTTGGTGCCCTATCTACAGGCACAACAGCACTGGGCATCTGGGCTTTCCCAGAGACGCAACATCTCATGGCGCTCGGCCGCGGCACAGCCTCTTGCCGAAAAGGCAAACATCCAGCTCCTTCTCCCACAGGGAAGGGCCCAGCCCTGAAAGCTGTTGCTGCTCTTCACGGTGCCTTGGTGCCCTATCTACAGGCACAACAGCACTGGGCATCTGGGCTTTCCCAGAGACGCAACATCTCATGGCGCTCGGCCGCGGCAGAGCCTCTTGCCGAAAAGGCAAACGTCCGGCTCCTTCTCCCACAGGGAAGGGCCCAGCCCTGAAAGCTGTTGCTGCTCTTCACGGTGCCTTGGCGCCCTATCTACAGGCACAACAGCACTGGGCATCTGGGCTTTCCCAGAGACGCAACATCTCATGGCGCTCGGCCGCGGCAGAGGCCTCTTGCCGAAAAGGCAAACGTCCGGCTCCTTCTCCCACAGGGAAGGGCCCAGCCCTGAAAGCTGTTGCTGCTCTTCACGGTGCCTTGGCACCCTATCTACAGGCACAACAGCACTGGGGATATGGGCTTTCCCAGAGACGCAACTTCTCATGGCGCTCGGCCGCGGCAGAGCCTCTTGCCGAAAAGGCAAACGTCCGGATACTTCTCCCACGGGGAAATGCCCAGCCCTGAAAGCTGTTGCTGCTCTTCACGGTGTCTTGGTGCCCTATCTACAGGCACAACAGCAGTGGGGATCTGTGCTTTCCCAGAGACGCAACATCTCATGGCGCTCGGCCGCGGCACAGCCTCTTGCCGAAAAGGCAAACGTCCGGCTCCTTCTCCCACAGGGAAGGGCCCAGCCCGGAAAGCTGTTGCTGCTCTTCACGGTGCCTTGGTGCCCTATCTACAGGCACAACAGCACTGGGGATCTGGGCTTTCCCAGAGACGCAACTTCTCATGGCGCTCGGCCGCGGCACAGCCTCTTGCCGAAAAGGCAAACGTCCGGCTCCTTCTCCCACAGGGAAATGCCCAGCCCTGAAAGCTGTTGCTGCTCTTCACGGTGCCTTGGCGCGCTATCTACAGGCACAACAGCACTGGGCATCTGGGCTTTCCCAGAGACGCAACATCTCATGGCGCCCGCCGCGGCAGAGCCTCTTGCCGAAAAGGCAAACGTCCGGCTCCTTCTCCCACAGGGAAACGCCCAGGCCTGAAAGCTGTTGCTGCTCTTCACGGTGCCTTGGCGCCCTATCTACAGGCACAACAGCACTGGGGATATGGGCTTTCCCAGAGACGCAACTTCTTATGGTGCTCTGCCGCGGCAGAGCCTCTTGCCGAAAAGGCAAACGTCCGGCTCCTTCTCCCACAGGGAAGGGCCCAGCCCTGAAAGCTGTTGTTTCTCTTCACGGTGCCTTGGTGCCCTATCTACAGGCACAACAGCACTGGGGATCTGGGCTTTCCCAGAGATGCAACATCTCATGGCGCTCGGCCCGCGGCAGAGCCTCTTGCCAAAAAGGCAAACATCCAGCTCCTTCTCCCACAGGGAAGGGCCCAGCCCTGAAAGCTGTTGCTGCTCTTCACGGTGCCTTGGTGCCCTATCTACAGGCACAACAGCACTGGGCATCTGGGCTTTCCCAGAGACGCAACATCTCATGGCGCTCGGCCGCGGCAGAGCCTCTTGCCGAAAAGGCAAACGTCCGGCTCCTTCTCCCACAGGGAAGGGCCCAGCCCTGAAAGCTGTTGCTGCTCTTCACGGTGCCTTGGCGCCCTATCTACAGGCACAACAGCACTGGGCATCTGGGCTTTCCCAGAGACGCAACTTCTCATGGCGCTCGGACGCGGCAGAGCCTCTTGCCGAAAAGGCAAACGTCCGGATACTTCTCCCACGGGGAAATGCCCAGCCCTGAAAGCTGTTGCTGCTCTTCACGGTGTCTTGGTGCCCTATCTACAGGCACAACAGCAGTGGGGATCTGTGCTTTCCCAGAGACGCAACATCTCATGGCGCTCGGCCGCGGCACAGCCTCTTGCCGAAAAGGCAAACGTCCGGCTCCTTCTCCCACAGGGAAGGGCCCAGCCCTGAAAGCTGTTGCTGCTCTTCACGGTGCCTTGGTGCCCTATCTACAGGCACAACAACACTGGGGATATGGGCTTTCCCAGAGACGCAACTTCTCATGGCGCTCGGCCGCAGCAGAGCCTCTTGCCGAAAAGGCAAACGTCCGGCTCCTTCTCCCACAGGGAAATGCCCAGCCCTGAAAGCTGTTGCTGCTCTTCACGGTGCCTTGGCGCGCTATCTACAGGCACAACAGCACTGGGCATCTGGGCTTTCCCAGAGACGCAACATCTCATGGCGCTCGGCCGCGGCAGAGCCTCTTGCCGAAAAGGCATACGTCCGGCTCCTTCTCCCACAGGGAAACGCCCAGGCCTGAAAGCTGTTGCTGCTCTTCACGGTGCCTTGGCGCCCTATCTACAGGCACAACAGCAGTGGGGATCTGGGCTTTCCCAGAGACGCAACTTCTCATGGCGCTCTGCCGCGGCAGAGCCTCTTGCCGAAAAGCAAACGTCCGGCTCCTTCTCCCACAGGGAAGGGCCCAGCCCTGAAAGCTGTTGTTTCTCTTCACGGTGCCTTGGTGCCCTATCTACAGGCACAACAGCACTGGGGATCTGGTCTTTCCCAGAGATGCAACATCTCATGGCGCTCGGCCGCGGCAGAGCCTCTTGCCGAAAAGGCAAACATCCGGCTCCTTCTCCCACAGGGAAGGGCCCAGCCCTGAAAGCTGTTGCTGCTCTTCACGGTGCCTTGGTGCCCTATCTACAGGAACAACAGCAGTGCTGATGTGGGCTTTCCCAGAGACGCAACATCTCATGGCGCTCGGCCGCGGCAGAGCCTCTTGCCAAAAAGGCAAACGTCCGGCTCCTTCTCCCACAGGGAAGGGCCCAGCCCTGAAAGCTGTTGCTGCTCTTCACGGTGCCTTGGCGCGCTATCTACAGGCACAACAGCACTGGAGGTATGGGCTTTCCCAGAGACGCAACATCTCATGGCGCTCGGCCGCGCAGAGGCGCTTGCCGAAAAGGCAAACGTCCGGCTCATTCTCCCACAGGGAAGGGCCCAGCCCTGAAAGCTGTTGCTGCTCTTCACGGTGCCTTGGCACCCTATCTACAGGCACAACAGCACTGGGCATCTGGGCTTTCCCAGAGACGCAACATCTCATGGCGCTCGGCCGCGGCAGAGCCTCTTGCCGAAAAGGCAAACGTCCGGCTCCTTCTCCCACAGGGAAGGGCCCAGCCCTGAAAGCTGTTGCTGCTCTTCACGGTGCCTTGGTGCCCTATCTACAGGCACAACAGCACTGGGCATCTGGGCTTTCCCAGAGACGCAACATCTCATGGTGTTCGGCCGCGGCAGAGCCTCTTGCCGAAAAGGCAAACGTCCGGCTCCTTCTCTCACAGGGAAGGGCCCAGCCCTGAAAGCTGTTGCTGCTCTTCACGGTGCCTTGCGGCGCTATCTACAGGCACAACAGCACTGTAGGTATGGGCTTTCCCAGAGACTCAAAATCTCATGGCGCTCGGCCGCGGCAGATCCTCTTGCCGAAAAGGCAAACCTCCGGCTCCTTCTCCCACAGGGAAGGGCCCAGCCCTGAAAGCTGTTGCTGCTCTTCACGGTGCCTTGGTGCCCTATCTACAGGAACAACAGCACTGGGCATCTGGGCTTTCCCAGAGACGCAACATCTCATGGCGCTCGGCCGCGGCAGAGCCTCTTGCCGAAAAGGCAAACGTCCGGCTCCTTCTCCCACAGGGAAACGCCCAGGCCTGAAAGCTGTTGCTGCTCTTCACGGTGCCTTGGCGCCCTATCTACAGGCACAACAGCACTGGGGATATGGGCTTTCCCAGAGACGCAACTTCTCATGGCGCTCGGCCGCGGCAGAGCCTCTTGCCAAAAAGGCAAACGTCCGGCTCCTTCTCCCACAGGGAAGGGCCCAGCCCTGAAAGCTGTTGTTTCTCTTCACGGTGCCTTGGCGCCCTATCTACAGGCACAACAGCACTGGGGATCTGGGCTTTCCCAGAGATGCAACATCTCATGGCGCTCGGCCGCGGCACAGCCTCTTGCCGAAAAGGCAAACATCCGGCTCCTTCTCCCACAGGGAAGGGCCCAGCCCTGAAAGCTGTTGCTGCTCTTCACGGTGCCTTGGTGCCCTATCTACAGGCACAACAGCACTGCTGATGTGGGCTTTCCCAGAGACGCAACATCTCATGGCGCTCGGCCGCGGCAGAGCCTCTTGCCGAAAAGGCAAACGTCCGGCTCCTTCTCCCACAGGGAAGGGCCCAGCCCTGAAAGCTGTTGCTGCTCTTCACGGTGCCTTGGCGCGCTATCTACAGGCACAACAGCACTGGAGGTATGGGCTTTCCCAGAGACGCAACATCTCATGGCGCTCGGCCGCGCAGAGGCGCTTGCCGAAAAGGCAAACGTCCGGCTCCTTCTCCCACAGGGAAGGGCCCAGCCCTGAAAGCTGTTGCTGCTCTTCACGGTGCCTTGGCGCCCTATCTACAGGCACAACAGCACTGGGGATCTGGGCTTTCCCAGAGACGCAACATCTCATGGCGCTCGGCCGCGGCAGAGCCTCTTGCCGAAAAGGCAAACGTCCGGCTCCTTCTCCCACAGGGAAGGGCCCAGCCCTGAAAGCTGTTGCTGCTCTTCACGGTGCCTTGGTGCCCTATCTACAGGCACAACAGCACTGGGCATCTGGGCTTTCCCAGAGACGCAACATCTCATGGTGTTCGGCCGCGGCAGAGCCTCTTGCCGAAAAGGCAAACGTCCAGCTCCTTCTGCCACAGGGAAACGCCCAGCCCTGAAAGCTGTTGCTGCTCTTCACGGTGCCTTGGTGCCCTATCTACAGGCACAACAGCACTGGGCATCTGGGCTTTCCCAGAGACGCAACATCTCATGGCGCTCGGCCGCGGCAGAGCCTCTTGCCGAAAAGGCAAACGTCCGGCTCCTTCTCCCACAGGGAAGGGCCCAGCCCTGAAAGCTGTTGCTGCTCTTCACGGTGCCTTGCGGCGCTATCTACAGGCACAACAGCACTGGCGGTATGGGCTTTCCCAGAGACTCAAAATCTCATGGCGCTCGGCCGCGGCAGATCCTCTTGCCGAAAAGGCAAACCTCCGGCTCCTTCTCCCACAGGGAAGGGCCCAGCCCTGAAAGCTGTTGCTGCTCTTCACGGTGCCTTGGTGCCCTATCTACAGGCACAACAGCACTGGGGATATGGGCTTTCCCAGAGACGCAACTTCTCATGGCGCTCGGCCGCAGCAGAGCCTCTTGCCGAAAAGGCAAACGTCCGGCTCCTTCTCCCACAGGGAAATGCCCAGCCCTGAAAGCTGTTGCTGCTCTTCACGGTGCCTTGGCGCGCTATCTACAGGCACAACAGCACTGGGCATCTGGGCTTTCCCAGAGACGCAACATCTCATGGCGCTCGGGCCGCGGCAGAGCCTCTTGCCGAAAAGGCATACGTCCGGCTCCTTCTCCCACAGGGAAGGGCCCAGCCCTGAAAGCTGTTGCTGCTCTTCACGGTGCCTTGGCGCCCTATCTACAGGCACAACAGCACTGGGGATATGGGCTTTCCCAGAGACGCAACTTCTCATGGCGCTCGGCCGCGGGCAGAGCCTCTTGCCGAAAAGGCAAACGTCCGGCTCCTTCTCCCACAGGGAAGGGCCCAGCCCTGAAAGCTGTTGTTTCTCTTCACGGTGCCTTGGTGCCCTATCTACAGGCACAACAGCACTGGGGATCTGGTCTTTCCCAGAGACGCAACATCTCATGGCGCTCGGCCGCAGCACAGCCTCTTGCCGAAAAGGCAAACATCCGGCTCCTTCTCCCACAGGGAAGGGCCCAGCCCTGAAAGCTGTTGCTGCTCTTCACGGTGCCTTGCGGCGCTATCTACAGGCACAACAGCACTGGAGGTATGGGCTTTCCCAGAGACTCAAAATCTCATGGCGCTCGGCCGCGGCAGATCCTCTTGCCGAAAAGGCAAACCTCCGGCTCCTTCTCCCACAGGGAAGGGCCCAGCCCTGAAAGCTGTTGCTGCTCTTCACGGTGCCTTGGTGCCCTATCTACAGGAACAACAGCACTGGGCATCTGGGCTTTCCCAGAGACGCAACATCTCATGGCGCTCGGCCGCGGCAGAGCCTCTTGTCGAAAAGGCAAACATCAGGCTCCTTCTGCCCCAGGGAAGGGCCCAGCCCTGAAAGCTATTGCTGCTCTTCACGGTGCCTTGGTGCCTTATCTACAGGAACAACAGCACTGGGCATCTGGGCTTTCCCAGAGATGCAACATCTCATGGCGCTCGGCCGCGGCAGAGCCTCTTGCCGAAAAGGCAAACGTCCGGATACTTCTCCCACGGGGAAATGCCCAGCCCTGAAAGCTGTTGCTGCTCTTCACGGTGTCTTGGTGCCCTATCTACAGGCACAACAGCAGTGGGGATCTGTGCTTTCCCAGAGACGCAACATCTCATGGCGCTCGGCCGCGGCACAGCCTCTTGCCGAAAAGGCAAACGTCCGGCTCCTTCTCCCACAGGGAAGGGCCCAGCCCGGAAAGCTGTTGCTGCTCTTCACGGTGCCTTGGTGCCCTATCTACAGGCACAACAGCACTGGGGATATGGGCTTTCCCAGAGACGCAACTTCTCATGGCGCTCGGCCGCGGCAGAGCCTCTTGCCGAAAAGGCAAACGTCCGGCTCCTTCTCCCACAGGGAAATGCCCAGCCCTGAAAGCTGTTGCTGCTCTTCACGGTGCCTTGGCGCGCTATCTACAGGCACAACAGCACTGGGCATCTGGGCTTTCCCAGAGACGCAACATCTCATGGCGCCCGGCCGCGGCAGAGCCTCTTGCCGAAAAGGCAAACGTCCGGCTCCTTCTCCCACAGGGAAACGCCCAGGCCTGAAAGCTGTTGCTGCTCTTCACGGTGCCTTGGCGCCCTATCTACAGGCACAACAGCACTGGAGATATGGGCTTTCCCAGAGACGCAACTTCTCATGGTGCTCTGCCGCGGCAGAGCCTCTTGCCGAAAAGGCAAACGTCCGGCTCCTTCTCCCACAGGGAAGGGCCCAGCCCTGAAAGCTGTTGTTTCTCTTCACGGTGCCTTGGTGCCCTATCTACAGGCACAACAGCACTGGGGATCTGGGCTTTCCCAGAGATGCAACATCTCATGGCGCTCGGCCGCGGCAGAGCCTCTTGCCAAAAAGGCAAACATCCAGCTCCTTCTCCCACAGGGAAGGGCCCAGGTCTGAAAGCTGTTTCTGCTCTTCACGGTGCCTTGGTGCCCTATCTACAGGCACAACAGCACTGGGGATCTGGGCTTTCCCAGAGACGCAACATCTCATGGCGCTCGGCCGCGGCAGAGCCTCTTGCCGAAAAGGCAAACGTCCGGCTCCTTCTCCCACAGGGAAGGGCCCAGCCCTGAAAGCTGTTGCTGCTCTTCACGGTGCCTTGGCGCCCTATCTACAGGCACAACAGCACTGGGCATCTGGGCTTTCCCAGAGACGCAACTTCTCATGGCGCTCGGCCGCGGCAGAGCCTCTTGCCGAAAAGGCAAACGTCCGGATACTTCTCCCACGGGGAAATGCCCAGCCCTGAAAGCTGTTGCTGCTCTTCACGGTGTCTTGGTGCCCTATCTACAGGCACAACAGCAGTGGGGATCTGTGCTTTCCCAGAGACGCAACATCTCATGGCGCTCGGCCGCGGCACAGCCTCTTGCCGAAAAGGCAAACGTCCGGCTCCTTCTCCCACAGGGAAGGGCCCAGCCCTGAAAGCTGTTGCTGCTCTTCACGGTGCCTTGGCGCGCTATCTACAGGCACAACAGCACTGGGCATCTGGGCTTTCCCAGAGACGCAACATCTCATGGCGCTCGGCCGCGGCAGAGCCTCTTGCCGAAAAGGCATACGTCCGGCTCCTTCTCCCACAGGGAAACGCCCAGGCCTGAAAGCTGTTGCTGCTCTTCACGGTGCCTTGGCGCCCTATCTACAGGCACAACAGCACTGGGGATATGGGCTTTCCCAGAGACGCAACTTCTCATGGTGCTCTGCCGCGGCAGAGCCTCTTGCCGAAAAGGCAAACGTCCGGCTCCTTCTCCCACAGGGAAGGGCCCAGCCCTGAAAGCTGTTGTTTCTCTTCACGGTGCCTTGGTGCCCTATCTACAGGCACAACAGCACTGGGGATCTGGTCTTTCCCAGAGATGCAACATCTCATGGCGCTCGGCCGCGGCACAGCCTCTTGCCGAAAAGGCAAACATCCGGCTCCTTCTCCCACAGGGAAGGGCCCAGCCCTGAAAGCTGTTGCTGCTCTTCACGGTGCCTTGGTGCCCTATCTACAGGCACAACAGCACTGCTGATGTGGGCTTTCCCAGAGACGCAACATCTCATGGCGCTCGTCCGCGGCAGAGCCTCTTGCCAAAAAGGCAAACGTCCGGCTCCTTCTCCCACAGGGAAGGGCCCAGCCCTGAAAGCTGTTGCTGCTCTTCACGGTGCCTTGGCGCGCTATCTACAGGCACAACAGCACTGGAGGTATGGGCTTTCCCAGAGACGCAACATCTCATGGCGCTCGGACGCGCAGAGGCGCTTGCCGAAAAGGCAAACGTCCGGCTCATTCTCCCACAGGGAAGGGCCCAGCCCTGAAAGCTGTTGCTGCTCTTCACGGTGCCTTGGCGCCCTATCTACAGGCACAACAGCACTGGGCATCTGGGCTTTCCCAGAGACGCAACATCTCATGGCGCTCGGCCGCGGCAGAGCCTCTTGCCGAAAAGGCAAACGTCCGGCTCCTTCTCCCACAGGGAAGGGCCCAGCCCTGAAAGCTGTTGCTGCTCTTCACGGTGCCTTGGTGCCCTATCTACAGGCACAACAGCACTGGGCATCTGGGCTTTCCCAGAGACGCAACATCTCATGGTGTTCGGCCGCGGCAGAGCCTCTTGCCGAAAAGGCAAACGTCCGGCTCCTTCTCTCACAGGGAAGGGCCCAGCCCTGAAAGCTGTTGCTGCTCTTCACGGTGCCTTGCGGCGCTATCTACAGGCACAACAGCACTGTAGGTATGGGCTTTCCCAGAGACTCAAAATCTCATGGCGCTCGGCCGCGGCAGATCCTCTTGCCGAAAAGGCAAACCTCCGGCTCCTTCTCCCACAGGGAAGGGCCCAGCCCTGAAAGCTGTTGCTGCTCTTCACGGTGCCTTGGTGCCCTATCTACAGGAACAACAGCACTGGGCATCTGGGCTTTCCCAGAGACGCAACATCTCATGGCGCTCGGCCGCGGCAGAGCCTCTTGCCGAAAAGGCAAACGTCCGGCTCCTTCTCCCACAGGGAAACGCCCAGGCCTGAAAGCTGTTGCTGCTCTTCACGGTGCCTTGGCGCCCTATCTACAGGCACAACAGCACTGGGGATATGGGCTTTCCCAGAGACGCAACTTCTCATGGCGCTCTGCCGCGGCAGAGCCTCTTGCCAAAAAGGCAAACGTCCGGCTCCTTCTCCCACAGGGAAGGGCCCAGCCCTGAAAGCTGTTGTTTCTCTTCACGGTGCCTTGGCGCCCTATCTACAGGCACAACAGCACTGGGGATCTGGGCTTTCCCAGAGATGCAACATCTCATGGCGCTCGGCCGCGGCACAGCCTCTTGCCGAAAAGGCAAACATCCGGCTCCTTCTCCCACAGGGAAGGGCCCAGCCCTGAAAGCTGTTGCTGCTCTTCACGGTGCCTTGGTGCCCTATCTACAGGCACAACAGCACTGCTGATGTGGGCTTTCCCAGAGACGCAACATCTCATGGCGCTCGGCCGCGGCAGAGCCTCTTGCCGAAAAGGCAAACGTCCGGCTCCTTCTCCCACAGGGAAGGGCCCAGCCCTGAAAGCTGTTGCTGCTCTTCACGGTGCCTTGGCGCCCTATCTACAGGCACAACAGCACTGGAGGTATGGGCTTTCCCAGAGACGCAACATCTCATGGCGCTCGGCCGCGCAAAGGCGCTTGCCGAAAAGGCAAACGTCCGGCTCCTTCTCCCACAGGGAAGGGCCCAGCCCTGAAAGCTGTTGCTGCTCTTCACGGTGCCTTGGTGCCCTATCTACAGGCACAACAGCACTGGGCATCTGGGCTTTCCCAGAGACGCAACATCTCATGGCGCTCGGCCGCGGCAGAGCCTCTTGCCGAAAAGGCAAACGTCCGGCTCCTTCTCCCACAGGGAAGGGCCCAGCCCTGAAAGCTGTTGCTGCTCTTCACGGTGCCTTGGCGCCCTATCTACAGGCACAACAGCACTGGGCATCTGGGCTTTCCCAGAGACGCAACTTCTCATGGCGCTCGGCCGCGGCAGAGCCTCTTGCCGAAAAGGCAAACGTCCGGATACTTCTCCCACGGGGAAATGCCCAGCCCTGAAAGCTGTTGCTGCTCTTCACGGTGTCTTGGTGCCCTATCTACAGGCACAACAGCAGTGGGGATCTGTGCCTTCCCAGAGACGCAACATCTCATGGCGCTCGGCCGCGGCACAGCCTCTTGCCGAAAAGGCAAACGTCCGGCTCCTTCTCCCACAGGGAAGGGCCCAGCCCTGAAAGCTGTTGCTGCTCTTCACGGTGCCTTGGTGCCCTATCTACAGGCACAACAGCAGTGGGGATCTGGGCTTTCCCAGAGACGCAACTTCTCATGGCGCTCGGCCGCAGCAGAGCCTCTTGCCGAAAAGGCAAACGTCCGGCTCCTTCTCCCACAGGGAAATGCCCAGCCCTGAAAGCTGTTGCTGCTCTTCACGGTGCCTTGGCGCGCTATCTACAGGCACAACAGCACTGGGCATCTGGGCTTTCCCAGAGACGCAACATCTCATGGCGCTCGGCCGCGGCAGAGCCTCTTGCCGAAAAGGCAAACGTCCGGCTCCTTCTGCCACAGGGAAACGGCCAGGCCTGAAAGCTGTTGCTGCTCTTCACGGTGCCTTGGCGCCCTATCTACAGGCACAACAGCACTGGGGATATGGGCTTTCCCAGAGACGCAACTTCTCATGGCGCTCTGCCGCGGCAGAGCCTCTTGCCGAAAAGGCAAACGTCCGGCTCCTTCTCCCACAGGGAAGGGCCCAGCCCTGAAAGCTGTTGCTGCTCTTCACAGTGCCTTGGTGCCCTATCTACAGGCACAACAGCACTGGGCATCTGGGCTTTCCCAGAGACGCAACATCTCATGGCGCTCGGCCGCGGCACAGCCTCTTGCCGAAAAGGCAAACATCCAGCTCCTTCTCCCACAGGGAAGGGCCCAGCCCTGAAAGCTGTTGCTGCTCTTCACGGTGCCTTGGTGCCCTATCTACAGGCACAACAGCACTGGGCATCTGGGCTTTCCCAGAGACGCAACATCTCATGGCGCTCGGCCGCGGCAGAGCCTCTTGCCGAAAAGGCAAACGTCCGGCTCCTTCTCCCACAGGGAAGGGCCCAGCCCTGAAAGCTGTTGCTGCTCTTCACGGTGCCTTGGTGCCCTATCTACAGGCACAACAGCACTGGGCATCTGGGCTTTCCCAGAGACGCAACATCTCATGGCGCTCGGCCGCGGCAGAGCCTCTTGCCGAAAAGGCAAACGTCCGGCTCCTTCTCCCACAGGGAAGGGCCCAGCCCTGAAAGCTGTTGCTGCTCTTCACGGTGCCTTGGCACCCTATCTACAGGCACAACAGCACTGGGGATATGGGCTTTCCCAGAGACGCAACTTCTCATGGCGCTCGGCCGCGGCAGAGCCTCTTGCCGAAAAGGCAAACGTCCGGATACTTCTCCCACGGGGAAATGCCCAGCCCTGAAAGCTGTTGCTGCTCTTCACGGTGTCTTGGTGCCCTATCTACAGGCACAACAGCAGTGGGGATCTGTGCTTTCCCAGAGACGCAACATCTCATGGCGCTCGGCCGCGGCACAGCCTCTTGCCGAAAAGGCAAACGTCCGGCTCCTTCTCCCACAGGGAAGGGCCCAGCCCGGAAAGCTGTTGCTGCTCTTCACGGTGCCTTGGTGCCCTATCTACAGGCACAACAGCACTGGGGATATGGGCTTTCCCAGAGACGCAACTTCTCATGGCGCTCGGCCGCGGCACAGCCTCTTGCCGAAAAGGCAAACGTCCGGCTCCTTCTCCCACAGGGAAATGCCCAGCCCTGAAAGCTGTTGCTGCTCTTCACGGTGCCTTGGCGCGCTATCTACAGGCACAACAGCACTGGGCATCTGGGCTTTCCCAGAGACGCAACATCTCATGGCGCCCGGCCGCGGCAGAGCCTCTTGCCGAAAAGGCAAACGTCCGGCTCCTTCTCCCACAGGGAAACGCCCAGGCCTGAAAGCTGTTGCTGCTCTTCACGGTGCCTTGGCGCCCTATCTACAGGCACAACAGCACTGGGGATATGGGCTTTCCCAGAGACGCAACTTCTTATGGTGCTCTGCCGCGGCAGAGCCTCTTGCCGAAAAGGCAAACGTCCGGCTCCTTCTCCCACAGGGAAGGGCCCAGCCCTGAAAGCTGTTGTTTCTCTTCACGGTGCCTTGGTGCCCTATCTACAGGCACAACAGCACTGGGGATCTGGGCTTTCCCAGAGATGCAACATCTCATGGCGCTCGGCCGCGGCAGAGCCTCTTGCCAAAAAGGCAAACATCCAGCTCCTTCTCCCACAGGGAAGGGCCCAGCCCTGAAAGCTGTTGCTGCTCTTCACGGTGCCTTGGTGCCCTATCTACAGGCACAACAGCACTGGGCATCTGGGCTTTCCCAGAGACGCAACATCTCATGGCGCTCGGCCGCGGCAGAGCCTCTTGCCGAAAAGGCAAACGTCCGGCTCCTTCTCCCACAGGGAAGGGCCCAGCCCTGAAAGCTGTTGCTGCTCTTCACGGTGCCTTGGCGCCCTATCTACAGGCACAACAGCACTGGGCATCTGGGCTTTCCCAGAGACGCAACTTCTCATGGCGCTCGGACGCGGCAGAGCCTCTTGCCGAAAAGGCAAACGTCCGGATACTTCTCCCACGGGGAAATGCCCAGCCCTGAAAGCTGTTGCTGCTCTTCACGGTGTCTTGGTGCCCTATCTACAGGCACAACAGCAGTGGGGATCTGTGCTTTCCCAGAGACGCAACATCTCATGGCGCTCGGCCGCGGCACAGCCTCTTGCCGAAAAGGCAAACGTCCGGCTCCTTCTCCCACAGGGAAGGGCCCAGCCCTGAAAGCTGTTGCTGCTCTTCACGGTGCCTTGGTGCCCTATCTACAGGCACAACAACACTGGGGATATGGGCTTTCCCAGAGACGCAACTTCTCATGGCGCTCGGCCGCAGCAGAGCCTCTTGCCGAAAAGGCAAACGTCCGGCTCCTTCTCCCACAGGGAAATGCCCAGCCCTGAAAGCTGTTGCTGCTCTTCACGGTGCCTTGGCGCGCTATCTACAGGCACAACAGCACTGGGCATCTGGGCTTTCCCAGAGACGCAACATCTCATGGCGCTCGGCCGCGGCAGAGCCTCTTGCCGAAAAGGCATACGTCCGGCTCCTTCTCCCACAGGGAAACGCCCAGGCCTGAAAGCTGTTGCTGCTCTTCACGGTGCCTTGGCGCCCTATCTACAGGCACAACAGCAGTGGGGATCTGGGCTTTCCCAGAGACGCAACTTCTCATGGCGCTCTGCCGCGGCAGAGCCTCTTGCCGAAAAGCAAACGTCCGGCTCCTTCTCCCACAGGGAAGGGCCCAGCCCTGAAAGCTGTTGTTTCTCTTCACGGTGCCTTGGTGCCCTATCTACAGGCACAACAGCACTGGGGATCTGGTCTTTCCCAGAGATGCAACATCTCATGGCGCTCGGCCGCGGCACAGCCTCTTGCCGAAAAGGCAAACATCCGGCTCCTTCTCCCACAGGGAAGGGCCCAGCCCTGAAAGCTGTTGCTGCTCTTCACGGTGCCTTGGTGCCCTATCTACAGGAACAACAGCAGTGCTGATGTGGGCTTTCCCAGAGACGCAACATCTCATGGCGCTCGGCCGCGGCAGAGCCTCTTGCCAAAAAGGCAAACGTCCGGCTCCTTCTCCCACAGGGAAGGGCCCAGCCCTGAAAGCTGTTGCTGCTCTTCACGGTGCCTTGGCGCGCTATCTACAGGCACAACAGCACTGGAGGTATGGGCTTTCCCAGAGACGCAACATCTCATGGCGCTCGGCCGCGCAGAGGCGCTTGCCGAAAAGGCAAACGTCCGGCTCATTCTCCCACAGGGAAGGGCCCAGCCCTGAAAGCTGTTGCTGCTCTTCACGGTGCCTTGGCACCCTATCTACAGGCACAACAGCACTGGGCATCTGGGCTTTCCCAGAGACGCAACATCTCATGGCGCTCGGCCGCGGCAGAGCCTCTTGCCGAAAAGGCAAACGTCCGGCTCCTTCTCCCACAGGGAAGGGCCCAGCCCTGAAAGCTGTTGCTGCTCTTCACGGTGCCTTGGTGCCCTATCTACAGGCACAACAGCACTGGGCATCTGGGCTTTCCCAGAGACGCAACATCTCATGGTGTTCGGCCGCGGCAGAGCCTCTTGCCGAAAAGGCAAACGTCCGGCTCCTTCTCTCACAGGGAAGGGCCCAGCCCTGAAAGCTGTTGCTGCTCTTCACGGTGCCTTGCGGCGCTATCTACAGGCACAACAGCACTGTAGGTATGGGCTTTCCCAGAGACTCAAAATCTCATGGCGCTCGGCCGCGGCAGATCCTCTTGCCGAAAAGGCAAACCTCCGGCTCCTTCTCCCACAGGGAAGGGCCCAGCCCTGAAAGCTGTTGCTGCTCTTCACGGTGCCTTGGTGCCCTATCTACAGGAACAACAGCACTGGGCATCTGGGCTTTCCCAGAGACGCAACATCTCATGGCGCTCGGCCGCGGCAGAGCCTCTTGCCGAAAAGGCAAACGTCCGGCTCCTTCTCCCACAGGGAAACGCCCAGGCCTGAAAGCTGTTGCTGCTCTTCACGGTGCCTTGGCGCCCTATCTACAGGCACAACAGCACTGGGGATATGGGCTTTCCCAGAGACGCAACTTCTCATGGCGCTCGGCCGCGGCAGAGCCTCTTGCCAAAAAGGCAAACGTCCGGCTCCTTCTCCCACAGGGAAGGGCCCAGCCCTGAAAGCTGTTGTTTCTCTTCACGGTGCCTTGGCGCCCTATCTACAGGCACAACAGCACTGGGGATCTGGGCTTTCCCAGAGATGCAACATCTCATGGCGCTCGGCCGCGGCACAGCCTCTTGCCGAAAAGGCAAACATCCGGCTCCTTCTCCCACAGGGAAGGGCCCAGCCCTGAAAGCTGTTGCTGCTCTTCACGGTGCCTTGGTGCCCTATCTACAGGCACAACAGCACTGCTGATGTGGGCTTTCCCAGAGACGCAACATCTCATGGCGCTCGTCCGCGGCAGAGCCTCTTGCCAAAAAGGCAAACGTCCGGCTCCTTCTCCCACAGGGAAGGGCCCAGCCCTGAAAGCTGTTGCTGCTCTTCACGGTGCCTTGGCGCGCTATCTACAGGCACAACAGCACTGGAGGTATGGGCTTTCCCAGAGACGCAACATCTCATGGCGCTCGGACGCGCAGAGGCGCTTGCCGAAAAGGCAAACGTCCGGCTCATTCTCCCACAGGGAAGGGCCCAGCCCTGAAAGCTGTTGCTGCTCTTCACGGTGCCTTGGCGCCCTATCTACAGGCACAACAGCACTGGGCATCTGGGCTTTCCCAGAGACGCAACATCTCATGGCGCTCGGCCGCGGCAGAGCCTCTTGCCGAAAAGGCAAACGTCCGGCTCCTTCTCCCACAGGGAAGGGCCCAGCCCTGAAAGCTGTTGCTGCTCTTCACGGTGCCTTGGTGCCCTATCTACAGGCACAACAGCACTGGGCATCTGGGCTTTCCCAGAGACGCAACATCTCATGGTGTTCGGCCGCGGCAGAGCCTCTTGCCGAAAAGGCAAACGTCCGGCTCCTTCTCTCACAGGGAAGGGCCCAGCCCTGAAAGCTGTTGCTGCTCTTCACGGTGCCTTGCGGCGCTATCTACAGGCACAACAGCACTGTAGGTATGGGCTTTCCCAGAGACTCAAAATCTCATGGCGCTCGGCCGCGGCAGATCCTCTTGCCGAAAAGGCAAACCTCCGGCTCCTTCTCCCACAGGGAAGGGCCCAGCCCTGAAAGCTGTTGCTGCTCTTCACGGTGCCTTGGTGCCCTATCTACAGGAACAACAGCACTGGGCATCTGGGCTTTCCCAGAGACGCAACATCTCATGGCGCTCGGCCGCGGCAGAGCCTCTTGCCGAAAAGGCAAACGTCCGGCTCCTTCTCCCACAGGGAAACGCCCAGGCCTGAAAGCTGTTGCTGCTCTTCACGGTGCCTTGGCGCCCTATCTACAGGCACAACAGCACTGGGGATATGGGCTTTCCCAGAGACGCAACTTCTCATGGCGCTCTGCCGCGGCAGAGCCTCTTGCCAAAAAGGCAAACGTCCGGCTCCTTCTCCCACAGGGAAGGGCCCAGCCCTGAAAGCTGTTGTTTCTCTTCACGGTGCCTTGGCGCCCTATCTACAGGCACAACAGCACTGGGGATCTGGGCTTTCCCAGAGATGCAACATCTCATGGCGCTCGGCCGCGGCACAGCCTCTTGCCGAAAAGGCAAACATCCGGCTCCTTCTCCCACAGGGAAGGGCCCAGCCCTGAAAGCTGTTGCTGCTCTTCACGGTGCCTTGGTGCCCTATCTACAGGCACAACAGCACTGCTGATGTGGGCTTTCCCAGAGACGCAACATCTCATGGCGCTCGGCCGCGGCAGAGCCTCTTGCCGAAAAGGCAAACGTCCGGCTCCTTCTCCCACAGGGAAGGGCCCAGCCCTGAAAGCTGTTGCTGCTCTTCACGGTGCCTTGGCGCCCTATCTACAGGCACAACAGCACTGGAGGTATGGGCTTTCCCAGAGACGCAACATCTCATGGCGCTCGGCCGCGCAAAGGCGCTTGCCGAAAAGGCAAACGTCCGGCTCCTTCTCCCACAGGGAAGGGCCCAGCCCTGAAAGCTGTTGCTGCTCTTCACGGTGCCTTGGTGCCCTATCTACAGGCACAACAGCACTGGGCATCTGGGCTTTCCCAGAGACGCAACATCTCATGGCGCTCGGCCGCGGCAGAGCCTCTTGCCGAAAAGGCAAACGTCCGGCTCCTTCTCCCACAGGGAAGGGCCCAGCCCTGAAAGCTGTTGCTGCTCTTCACGGTGCCTTGGCGCCCTATCTACAGGCACAACAGCACTGGGCATCTGGGCTTTCCCAGAGACGCAACTTCTCATGGCGCTCGGCCACGGCAGAGCCTCTTGCCGAAAAGGCAAACGTCCGGATACTTCTCCCACGGGGAAATGCCCAGCCCTGAAAGCTGTTGCTGCTCTTCACGGTGTCTTGGTGCCCTATCTACAGGCACAACAGCAGTGGGGATCTGTGCCTTCCCAGAGACGCAACATCTCATGGCGCTCGGCCGCGGCACAGCCTCTTGCCGAAAAGGCAAACGTCCGGCTCCTTCTCCCACAGGGAAGGGCCCAGCCCTGAAAGCTGTTGCTGCTCTTCACGGTGCCTTGGTGCCCTATCTACAGGCACAACAGCAGTGGGGATCTGGGCTTTCCCAGAGACGCAACTTCTCATGGCGCTCGGCCGCAGCAGAGCCTCTTGCCGAAAAGGCAAACGTCCGGCTCCTTCTCCCACAGGGAAATGCCCAGCCCTGAAAGCTGTTGCTGCTCTTCACGGTGCCTTGGCGCGCTATCTACAGGCACAACAGCACTGGGCATCTGGGCTTTCCCAGAGACGCAACATCTCATGGCGCTCGGCCGCGGCAGAGCCTCTTGCCGAAAAGGCAAACGTCCGGCTCCTTCTGCCACAGGGAAACGGCCAGGCCTGAAAGCTGTTGCTGCTCTTCACGGTGCCTTGGCGCCCTATCTACAGGCACAACAGCACTGGGGATATGGGCTTTCCCAGAGACGCAACTTCTCATGGCGCTCTGCCGCGGCAGAGCCTCTTGCCGAAAAGGCAAACGTCCGGCTCCTTCTCCCACAGGGAAGGGCCCAGCCCTGAAAGCTGTTGCTGCTCTTCACAGTGCCTTGGTGCCCTATCTACAGGCACAACAGCACTGGGCATCTGGGCTTTCCCAGAGACGCAACATCTCATGGCGCTCGGCCGCGGCACAGCCTCTTGCCGAAAAGGCAAACATCCAGCTCCTTCTCCCACAGGGAAGGGCCCAGCCCTGAAAGCTGTTGCTGCTCTTCACGGTGCCTTGGTGCCCTATCTACAGGCACAACAGCACTGGGCATCTGGGCTTTCCCAGAGACGCAACATCTCATGGCGCTCGGCCGCGGCAGAGCCTCTTGCCGAAAAGGCAAACGTCCGGCTCCTTCTCCCACAGGGAAGGGCCCAGCCCTGAAAGCTGTTGCTGCTCTTCACGGTGCCTTGGTGCCCTATCTACAGGCACAACAGCACTGGGCATCTGGGCTTTCCCAGAGACGCAACATCTCATGGCGCTCGGCCGCGGCAGAGCCTCTTGCCGAAAAGGCAAACGTCCGGCTCCTTCTCCCACAGGGAAGGGCCCAGCCCTGAAAGCTGTTGCTGCTCTTCA
Source organism: Harpia harpyja (assembly GCF_026419915.1). NCBI lineage: Eukaryota > Metazoa > Chordata > Aves > Accipitriformes > Accipitridae > Harpia > Harpia harpyja. The sequence continues at coordinate 264,778 of NW_026293425.1, forward strand.
CGGTGCCTTGGCACCCTATCTACAGGCACAACAGCACTGGGGATATGGGCTTTCCCAGAGACGCAACTTCTCATGGCGCTCGGCCGCGGCAGAGCCTCTTGCCGAAAAGGCAAACGTCCGGATACTTCTCCCACGGGGAAATGCCCAGCCCTGAAAGCTGTTGCTGCTCTTCACGGTGTCTTGGTGCCCTATCTACAGGCACAACAGCAGTGGGGATCTGTGCTTTCCCAGAGACGCAACATCTCATGGCGCTCGGCCGCGGCACAGCCTCTTGCCGAAAAGGCAAACGTCCGGCTCCTTCTCCCACAGGGAAGGGCCCAGCCCGGAAAGCTGTTGCTGCTCTTCACGGTGCCTTGGTGCCCTATCTACAGGCACAACAGCACTGGGGATATGGGCTTTCCCAGAGACGCAACTTCTCATGGCGCTCGGCCGCGGCACAGCCTCTTGCCGAAAAGGCAAACGTCCGGCTCCTTCTCCCACAGGGAAATGCCCAGCCCTGAAAGCTGTTGCTGCTCTTCACGGTGCCTTGGCGCGCTATCTACAGGCACAACAGCACTGGGCATCTGGGCTTTCCCAGAGACGCAACATCTCATGGCGCCCGGCCGCGGCAGAGCCTCTTGCCGAAAAGGCAAACGTCCGGCTCCTTCTCCCACAGGGAAACGCCCAGGCCTGAAAGCTGTTGCTGCTCTTCACGGTGCCTTGGCGCCCTATCTACAGGCACAACAGCACTGGGGATATGGGCTTTCCCAGAGACGCAACTTCTTATGGTGCTCTGCCGCGGCAGAGCCTCTTGCCGAAAAGGCAAACGTCCGGCTCCTTCTCCCACAGGGAAGGGCCCAGCCCTGAAAGCTGTTGTTTCTCTTCACGGTGCCTTGGTGCCCTATCTACAGGCACAACAGCACTGGGGATCTGGGCTTTCCCAGAGATGCAACATCTCATGGCGCTCGGCCGCGGCAGAGCCTCTTGCCAAAAAGGCAAACATCCAGCTCCTTCTCCCACAGGGAAGGGCCCAGCCCTGAAAGCTGTTGCTGCTCTTCACGGTGCCTTGGTGCCCTATCTACAGGCACAACAGCACTGGGCATCTGGGCTTTCCCAGAGACGCAACATCTCATGGCGCTCGGCCGCGGCAGAGCCTCTTGCCGAAAAGGCAAACGTCCGGCTCCTTCTCCCACAGGGAAGGGCCCAGCCCTGAAAGCTGTTGCTGCTCTTCACGGTGCCTTGGCGCCCTATCTACAGGCACAACAGCACTGGGCATCTGGGCTTTCCCAGAGACGCAACTTCTCATGGCGCTCGGACGCGGCAGAGCCTCTTGCCGAAAAGGCAAACGTCCGGATACTTCTCCCACGGGGAAATGCCCAGCCCTGAAAGCTGTTGCTGCTCTTCACGGTGTCTTGGTGCCCTATCTACAGGCACAACAGCAGTGGGGATCTGTGCTTTCCCAGAGACGCAACATCTCATGGCGCTCGGCCGCGGCACAGCCTCTTGCCGAAAAGGCAAACGTCCGGCTCCTTCTCCCACAGGGAAGGGCCCAGCCCTGAAAGCTGTTGCTGCTCTTCACGGTGCCTTGGTGCCCTATCTACAGGCACAACAACACTGGGGATATGGGCTTTCCCAGAGACGCAACTTCTCATGGCGCTCGGCCGCAGCAGAGCCTCTTGCCGAAAAGGCAAACGTCCGGCTCCTTCTCCCACAGGGAAACGCCCAGGCCTGAAAGCTGTTGCTGCTCTTCACGGTGCCTTGGCGCCCTATCTACAGGCACAACAGCAGTGGGGATCTGGGCTTTCCCAGAGACGCAACTTCTCATGGCGCTCTGCCGCGGCAGAGCCTCTTGCCGAAAAGCAAACGTCCGGCTCCTTCTCCCACAGGGAAGGGCCCAGCCCTGAAAGCTGTTGTTTCTCTTCACGGTGCCTTGGTGCCCTATCTACAGGCACAACAGCACTGGGGATCTGGTCTTTCCCAGAGATGCAACATCTCATGGCGCTCGGCCGCGGCACAGCCTCTTGCCGAAAAGGCAAACATCCGGCTCCTTCTCCCACAGGGAAGGGCCCAGCCCTGAAAGCTGTTGCTGCTCTTCACGGTGCCTTGGTGCCCTATCTACAGGAACAACAGCAGTGCTGATGTGGGCTTTCCCAGAGACGCAACATCTCATGGCGCTCGGCCGCGGCAGAGCCTCTTGCCAAAAAGGCAAACGTCCGGCTCCTTCTCCCACAGGGAAGGGCCCAGCCCTGAAAGCTGTTGCTGCTCTTCACGGTGCCTTGGCGCGCTATCTACAGGCACAACAGCACTGGAGGTATGGGCTTTCCCAGAGACGCAACATCTCATGGCGCTCGGCCGCGCAGAGGCGCTTGCCGAAAAGGCAAACGTCCGGCTCCTTCTCCCACAGGGAAGGGCCCAGCCCTGAAAGCTGTTGCTGCTCTTCACGGTGCCTTGGCACCCTATCTACAGGCACAACAGCACTGGGCATCTGGGCTTTCCCAGAGACGCAACATCTCATGGCGCTCGGCCGCGGCAGAGCCTCTTGCCGAAAAGGCAAACGTCCGGCTCCTTCTCCCACAGGGAAGGGCCCAGCCCTGAAAGCTGTTGCTGCTCTTCACGGTGCCTTGGTGCCCTATCTACAGGCACAACAGCACTGGGCATCTGGGCTTTCCCAGAGACGCAACATCTCATGGTGTTCGGCCGCGGCAGAGCCTCTTGCCGAAAAGGCAAACGTCCGGCTCCTTCTCTCACAGGGAAGGGCCCAGCCCTGAAAGCTGTTGCTGCTCTTCACGGTGCCTTGCGGCGCTATCTACAGGCACAACAGCACTGTAGGTATGGGCTTTCCCAGAGACTCAAAATCTCATGGCGCTCGGCCGCGGCAGATCCTCTTGCCGAAAAGGCAAACCTCCGGCTCCTTCTCCCACAGGGAAGGGCCCAGCCCTGAAAGCTGTTGCTGCTCTTCACGGTGCCTTGGTGCCCTATCTACAGGAACAACAGCACTGGGCATCTGGGCTTTCCCAGAGACGCAACATCTCATGGCGCTCGGCCGCGGCAGAGCCTCTTGCCGAAAAGGCAAACGTCCGGCTCCTTCTCCCACAGGGAAACGCCCAGGCCTGAAAGCTGTTGCTGCTCTTCACGGTGCCTTGGCGCCCTATCTACAGGCACAACAGCACTGGGGATATGGGCTTTCCCAGAGACGCAACTTCTCATGGCGCTCGGCCGCGGCAGAGCCTCTTGCCAAAAAGGCAAACGTCCGGCTCCTTCTCCCACAGGGAAGGGCCCAGCCCTGAAAGCTGTTGTTTCTCTTCACGGTGCCTTGGCGCCCTATCTACAGGCACAACAGCACTGGGGATCTGGGCTTTCCCAGAGATGCAACATCTCATGGCGCTCGGCCGCGGCAGAGCCTCTTGCCGAAAAGGCAAACATCCGGCTCCTTCTCCCACAGGGAAGGGCCCAGCCCTGAAAGCTGTTGCTGCTCTTCACGGTGCCTTGGCACCCTATCTACAGGCACAACAGCACTGCTGATGTGGGCTTTCCCAGAGACGCAACATCTCATGGCGCTCGGCCGCGGCAGAGCCTCTTGCCGAAAAGGCAAACGTCCGGCTCCTTCTCCCACAGGGAAGGGCCCAGCCCTGAAAGCTGTTGCTGCTCTTCACGGTGCCTTGGCGCGCTATCTACAGGCACAACAGCACTGGAGGTATGGGCTTTCCCAGAGACGCAACATCTCATGGCGCTCGGCCGCGCAGAGGCGCTTGCCGAAAAGGCAAACGTCCGGCTCCTTCTCCCACAGGGAAGGGCCCAGCCCTGAAAGCTGTTGCTGCTCTTCACGGTGCCTTGGCGCCCTATCTACAGGCACAACAGCACTGGGGATCTGGGCTTTCCCAGAGACGCAACATCTCATGGCGCTCGGCCGCGGCAGAGCCTCTTGCCGAAAAGGCAAACGTCCGGCTCCTTCTCCCACAGGGAAGGGCCCAGCCCTGAAAGCTGTTGCTGCTCTTCACGGTGCCTTGGTGCCCTATCTACAGGCACAACAGCACTGGGCATCTGGGCTTTCCCAGAGACGCAACATCTCATGGTGTTCGGCCGCGGCAGAGCCTCTTGCCGAAAAGGCAAACGTCCAGCTCCTTCTGCCACAGGGAAACGCCCAGGCCTGAAAGCTGTTGCTGCTCTTCACGGTGCCTTGGTGCCCTATCTACAGGCACAACAGCACTGGGCATCTGGGCTTTCCCAGAGACGCAACATCTCATGGCGCTCGGCCGCGGCAGAGCCTCTTGCCGAAAAGGCAAACGTCCGGCTCCTTCTCCCACAGGGAAGGGCCCAGCCCTGAAAGCTGTTGCTGCTCTTCACGGTGCCTTGCGGCGCTATCTACAGGCACAACAGCACTGGCGGTATGGGCTTTCCCAGAGACTCAAAATCTCATGGCGCTCGGCCGCGGCAGATCCTCTTGCCGAAAAGGCAAACCTCCGGCTCCTTCTCCCACAGGGAAGGGCCCAGCCCTGAAAGCTGTTGCTGCTCTTCACGGTGCCTTGGTGCCCTATCTACAGGCACAACAGCACTGGGGATATGGGCTTTCCCAGAGACGCAACTTCTCATGGCGCTCGGCCGCAGCAGAGCCTCTTGCCGAAAAGGCAAACGTCCGGCTCCTTCTCCCACAGGGAAATGCCCAGCCCTGAAAGCTGTTGCTGCTCTTCACGGTGCCTTGGCGCGCTATCTACAGGCACAACAGCACTGGGCATCTGGGCTTTCCCAGAGACGCAACATCTCATGGCGCTCGGCCGCGGCAGAGCCTCTTGCCGAAAAGGCATACGTCCGGCTCCTTCTCCCACAGGGAAGGGCCCAGCCCTGAAAGCTGTTGCTGCTCTTCACGGTGCCTTGGCGCCCTATCTACAGGCACAACAGCACTGGGGATATGGGCTTTCCCAGAGACGCAACTTCTCATGGCGCTCGGCCGCGGCAGAGCCTCTTGCCGAAAAGGCAAACGTCCGGCTCCTTCTCCCACAGGGAAGGGCCCAGCCCTGAAAGCTGTTGTTTCTCTTCACGGTGCCTTGGTGCCCTATCTACAGGCACAACAGCACTGGGGATCTGGTCTTTCCCAGAGATGCAACATCTCATGGCGCTCGGCCGCGGCACAGCCTCTTGCCGAAAAGGCAAACATCCGGCTCCTTCTCCCACAGGGAAGGGCCCAGCCCTGAAAGCTGTTGCTGCTCTTCACGGTGCCTTGGTGCCCTATCTACAGGCACAACAGCACTGCTGATGTGGGCTTTCCCAGAGACGCAACATCTCATGGCGCTCGGCCGCGGCAGAGCCTCTTGCCAAAAAGGCAAACGTCCGGCTCCTTCTCCCACAGGGAAGGGCCCAGCCCTGAAAGCTGTTGCTGCTCTTCACGGTGCCTTGGCGCGCTATCTACAGGCACAACAGCACTGGAGGTATGGGCTTTCCCAGAGACGCAACATCTCATGGCGCTCGGCCGCGCAGAGGCGCTTGCCGAAAAGGCAAACGTCCGGCTCCTTCTCCCACAGGGAAGGGCCCAGCCCTGAAAGCTGTTGCTGCTCTTCACGGTGCCTTGGTGCCCTATCTACAGGCACAACAGCACTGGGCATCTGGGCTTTCCCAGAGACGCAACATCTCATGGCGCTCGGCCGCGGCAGAGCCTCTTGCCGAAAAGGCATACGTCCGGCTCCTTCTCCCACAGGGAAACGCCCAGGCCTGAAAGCTGTTGCTGCTCTTCACGGTGCCTTGGCGCCCTATCTACAGGCACAACAGCACTGGGGATATGGGCTTTCCCAGAGACGCAACTTCTCATGGCGCTCTGCCGCGGCAGAGCCTCTTGCCGAAAAGGCAAACGTCCGGCTCCTTCTCCCACAGGGAAGGGCCCAGCCCTGAAAGCTGTTGCTGCTCTTCACGGTGCCTTGGTGCCCTATCTACAGGAACAACAGCACTGGGCATCTGGGCTTTCCCAGAGACGCAACATCTCATGGCGCTCGGCCGCGGCAGAGCCTCTTGTCGAAAAGGCAAACATCAGGCTCCTTCTGCCCCAGGGAAGGGCCCAGCCCTGAAAGCTATTGCTGCTCTTCACGGTGCCTTGGTGCCTTATCTACAGGAACAACAGCACTGGGCATCTGGGCTTTCCCAGAGATGCAACATCTCATGGCGCTCGGCCGCGGCAGAGCCTCTTGCCGAAAAGGCAAACGTCCGGCTCCTTCTCCCACAGGGAAGGGCCCAGCCCTGAAAGCTGTTGTTTCTCTTCACGGTGCCTTGGTGCCCTATCTACAGGCACAACAGCACTGGGGATCTGGGCTTTCCCAGAGATGCAACATCTCATGGCGCTCGGCCGCGGCAGAGCCTCTTGCCGAAAAGGCAAACATCCGGCTCCTTCTCCCACAGGGAAGGGCCCAGCCCTGAAAGCTGTTGCTGCTCTTCACGGTGCCTTGGCGCCCTATCTACAGGAACAACAGCACTTGTCATCTGGGCTTTCCCAGAGACGCAACATCTCATGGCGCTCGGCCGCGGCAGAGCCTCTTGCCGAAAAGGCAAACGTCCGGCTTCTTCTCCCACAGGGAAGGGCCCAGCCCTGAAAGCTGTTGCTGCTCTTCACGGTGCCTTGGTGCCCTATCTACAGGCACAACAGCACTGGGCATCTGGGCTTTCCCAGAGACGCAACATCTCATGGCGCTCGGCCGCGGCAGAGCCTCTTGCCGAAAAGGCAAACGTCCGGCTCCTTCTCCCACAGGGAAACGCCCAGCCCTGAAAGCTGTTGCTGCTCTTCACGGTGCCTTGGCGCCCTATCTACAGGCACAACAGCACTGGGGTTTGGTGCTTTCCCAGAGACGCAACATCTCATGGCGCTCGGCCGCGGCAGAGCCTCTTGCCGAAAAGGCAAACGTCCGGCTCCTTCTCCCACAGGGAAGGGCCCAGCCCTGAAAGCTGTTGCTGCTCTTCACGGTGCCTTGGCGCCCTATCTATAGGCACAACAGCACTGGGGATCTGGGCGTTCCCAGAGACGCAACATCTCACGGCGCTCCGCCGCGGCAGAGCCTCTTGCCGAAAAGGCAAACGTCCGGTTCCTTCTGCCACAGGGAAACGCCCAGGCCTGAAAGCTGTTGCTGCTCTTCACGGTGCCTTGGTGCCCTATCTACAGGCACAACAGCACTGGGGATATAGGCTTTCCCAGAGACGCAACATCTCATGGCGCTCGTCCACGGCAGAGCCTCTTGCCGAAAAGGCAAACGTCTGGCTCATTCTGCCACAGCGAAGGGCCCAGCCCTGAAAGCTGTTGCTGCTCTTCACGGTGCCTTGGCACCCTATCTACAGGCACAACAGCACTGGGGATATGGGCTTTCCCAGAGATGCAACTTCTCATGGCGCTCGGCCGTGGCACAACCTTTTGCCGAAAAGGCAAACGTCCGGCTCCTTCTCCCACAGGGAAGGGCCCAGCCCTGAAAGCTGTTGCTGCTCTTCACGGTGCCTTGGCGCGCTATCTACAGGCAAAACAGCATTGGGGTTTGGTGCTTTCCCAGCGACGCAACATCTCATGGCGCTCGGCCGTGGCAGAGCCTATTGCCGAAAACGTAAAACGTCCGGCTCCTTCTCCCACAGGGAAGGGCCCAGCCCTGAAAGCTGTTGCTGCTCTTCACGGTGCCTTGGCGCCCTATCTACAGGCACAACAGCACTGGGGATCTGGGCTTTCCCAGAGACGCAACATCTCATGGCGCTCGGCCGCGGTACAGCCTCTTGCCGAAAAGGCAAACATCCGGCTCCTTCTGCCCCAGGGAAGGGCCCAGCCCTGAAAGCTGTTGCTGCTCTTCACAGTGCCTTGGTGCCCTATCTACAGGCACAACAGCACTGGGCATCTGGGCTTTCCCAGAGACGCAACATCTCATGGCGCTCGGACGCAGCACAGCCTCTTGCCGAAAAGGCAAACATCCAGCTCCTTCTCCCACAGGGAAGGGCCCAGCCCTGAAAGCTGTTGCTGCTCTTCACGGTGCCTTGGTGCCCTATCTACAGGCACAACAGCACTGGGCATCTGGGCTTTCCCAGAGACGCAACATCTCATGGCGCTCGGCCGCGGCAGAGCCTCTTGCCGAAAAGGCAAACGTCCGGCTCCTTCTCCCACAGGGAAGGGCCCAGCCCTGAAAGCTGTTGCTGCTCTTCACGGTGCCTTGGCGCCCTATCTACAGGCACAACAGCACTGGGCATCTGGGCTTTCCCAGAGACGCAACATCTCATGGCGCTCGGCCGCGGCAGAGCCTCTTGCCGAAAAGGCAAACGTCCGGCTCCTTCTCCCACAGGGAAGGGCCCAGCCCTGAAAGCTGTTGCTGCTCTTCACGGTGCCTTGGCACCCTATCTACAGGCACAACAGCACTGGGGATATGGGCTTTCCCAGAGACGCAACTTCTCATGGCGCTCGGCCGCGGCAGAGCCTCTTGCCGAAAAGGCAAACGTCCGGATATTTCTCCCACGGGGAAATGCCCAGCCCTGAAAGCTGTTGCTGCTCTTCACGGTGTCTTGGTGCCCTATCTACAGGCACAACAGCAGTGGGGATCTGTGCTTTCCCAGAGACGCAACATCTCATGGCGCTCGGCCGCGGCACAGCCTCTTGCCGAAAAGGCAAACGTCCGGCTCCTTCTCCCACAGGGAAGGGCCCAGCCCGGAAAGCTGTTGCTGCTCTTCACGGTGCCTTGGTGCCCTATCTACAGGCACAACAGCACTGGGGATATGGGCTTTCCCAGAGACGCAACTTCTCATGGCGCTCGGCCGCGGCAGAGCCTCTTGCCGAAAAGGCAAACGTCCGGCTCCTTCTCCCACAGGGAAGGGCCCAGCCCTGAAAGCTGTTGCTGCTCTTCACGGTGCCTTGGCGCGCTATCTACAGGCACAACAGCAGTGGGGATATGGGCTTTCCCAGAGACGCAACATCTCATGGCGCCCGGCCGCGGCAGAGCCTCTTGCCGAAAAGGCAAACGTCCGGCTCCTTCTCCCACAGGGAAACGCCCAGGCCTGAAAGCTGTTGCTGCTCTTCACGGTGCCTTGGCGCCCTATCTACAGGCACAACAGCACTGGGGATATGGGCTTTCCCAGAGACGCAACATCTCATGGCGCTCGGCCGCGGCAGAGCCTCTTGCCAAAAAGGCAAACTTCCAGCTCCTTCTCCCACAGGGAAGGGCCCAGCCCTGAAAGCTGTTGCTGCTCTTCACGGTGCCTTGGTGCCCTATCTACAGGCACAACAGCACTGGGCATCTGGGCTTTCCCAGAGACGCAACATCTCATGGCGCTCGGCCGCGGCAGAGCCTCTTGCCGAAAAGGCAAACGTCCGGCTCCTTCTCCCACAGGGAAGGGCCCAGCCCTGAAAGCTCTTGCTGCTCTTCACGGTGCCTTGGCGCCCTATCTACAGGCACAACAGCACTGGGCATCTGGGCTTTCCCAGAGACGCAACTTCTCATGGCGCTCGGACGCGGCAGAGCCTCTTGCCGAAAAGGCAAACGTCCGGATACTTCTCCCACGGGGAAATGCCCAGCCCTGAAAGCTGTTGCTGCTCTTCACGGTGTCTTGGTGCCCTATCTACAGGCACAACAGCAGTGGGGATCTGTGCTTTCCCAGAGACGCAACATCTCATGGCGCTCGGCCGCGGCACACCCTCTTGCCGAAAAGGCAAACGTCCGGCTCCTTCTCCCACAGGGAAGGGCCCAGCCCTGAAAGCTGTTGCTGCTCTTCACGGTGTCTTGGTGCCCTATCTACAGGCACAACAGCAGTGGGGATCTGTGCTTTCCCAGAGACGCAACATCTCATGGCGCTCGGCCGCGGCAGAGCCTCTTGCCGAAAAGGCATACGTCCGGCTCCTTCTCCCACAGGGAAACGCCCAGGCCTGAAAGCTGTTGCTGCTCTTCACGGTGCCTTGGCGCCCTATCTACAGGCACAACAGCACTGGGGATATGGGCTTTCCCAGAGACGCAACTTCTCATGGCGCTCTGCCGCGGCAGAGCCTCTTGCCGAAAAGGCAAACGTCCGGCTCCTTCTCCCACAGGGAAGGGCCCAGCCCTGAAAGCTGTTGTTGCTCTTCACGGTGCCTTGGTGCCCTATCTACAGGCACAACAGCACTGGGGATCTGGTCTTTCCCAGAGATGCAACATCTCATGGCGCTCGGCCGCGGCACAGCCTCTTGCCGAAAAGGCAAACATCCGGCTCCTTCTCCCACAGGGAAGGGCCCAGCCCTGAAAGCTGTTGCTGCTCTTCACGGTGCCTTGGTGCCCTATCTACAGGCACAACAGCACTGCTGATGTGGGCTTTCCCAGAGACGCAACATCTCATGGCGCTCGGCCGCGGCAGAGCCTCTTGCCAAAAAGGCAAACGTCCGGCTCCTTCTCCCACAGGGAAGGGCCCAGCCCTGAAAGCTGTTGCTGCTCTTCACGGTGCCTTGGCGCGCTATCTACAGGCACAACAGCACTGGAGGTATGGGCTTTCCCAGAGACGCAACATCTCATGGCGCTCGGCCGCGCAGAGGCGCTTGCCGAAAAGGCAAACGTCCGGCTCATTCTCCCACAGGGAAGGGCCCAGCCCTGAAAGCTGTTGCTGCTCTTCACGGTGCCTTGGCGCCCTATCTACAGGCACAACAGCACTGGGCATCTGGGCTTTCCCAGAGACGCAACATCTCATGGCGCTCGGCCGCGGCAGAGCCTCTTGCCGAAAAGGCAAACGTCCGGCTCCTTCTCCCACAGGGAAGGGCCCAGCCCTGAAAGCTGTTGCTGCTCTTCACGGTGCCTTGGTGCCCTATCTACAGGCACAACAGCACTGGGCATCTGGGCTTTCCCAGAGACGCAACATCTCATGGTGTTCGGCCGCGGCAGAGCCTCTTGCCGAAAAGGCAAACGTCCGGCTCCTTCTCTCACAGGGAAGGGCCCAGCCCTGAAAGCTGTTGCTGCTCTTCACGGTGCCTTGCGGCGCTATCTACAGGCACAACAGCACTGTAGGTATGGGCTTTCCCAGAGACTCAAAATCTCATGGCGCTCGGCCGCGGCAGATCCTCTTGCCGAAAAGGCAAACCTCCGGCTCCTTCTCCCACAGGGAAGGGCCCAGCCCTGAAAGCTGTTGCTGCTCTTCACGGTGCCTTGGTGCCCTATCTACAGGAACAACAGCACTGGGCATCTGGGCTTTCCCACAGACGCAACATCTCATGGCGCTCGGCCGCGGCAGAGCCTCTTGCCGAAAAGGCAAACGTCCGGCTCCTTCTCCCACAGGGAAACGCCCAGGCCTGAAAGCTGTTGCTGCTCTTCACGGTGCCTTGGCGCCCTATCTACAGGCACAACAGCACTGGGGATCAGGGCTTTCCCAGAGACGCAACTTCTCATGGCGCTCTGCCGCGGCAGAGCCTCTTGCCAAAAAGGCAAACGTCCGGCTCCTTCTCCCACAGGGAAGGGCCCAGCCCTGAAAGCTGTTGTTTCTCTTCACGGTGCCTTGGCGCCCTATCTACAGGCACAACAGCACTGGGGATCTGGGCTTTCCCAGAGATGCAACATCTCATGGCGCTCGGCCGCGGCACAGCCTCTTGCCGAAAAGGCAAACATCCGGCTCCTTCTCCCACAGGGAAGGGCCCAGCCCTGAAAGCTGTTGCTGCTCTTCACGGTGCCTTGGTGCCCTATCTACAGGAACAACAGCACTGCTGATGTGGGCTTTCCCAGAGACGCAACATCTCATGGCGCTCGGCCGCGGCAGAGCCTCTTGCCGAAAAGGCAAACGTCCGGCTCCTTCTCCCACAGGGAAGGGCCCAGCCCTGAAAGCTGTTGCTGCTCTTCACGGTGCCTTGGCGCCCTATCTACAGGCACAACAGCACTGGAGGTATGGGCTTTCCCAGAGACGCAACATCTCATGGCGCTCGGCCGCGCAGAGGCGCTTGCCGAAAAGGCAAACGTCCGGCTCCTTCTCCCACAGGGAAGGGCCCAGCCCTGAAAGCTGTTGCTGCTCTTCACGGTGCCTTGGCGCCCTATCTACAGGCACAACAGCACTGGGGATATAGGCTTTCCCAGAGACGCAACATCTCATGGCGCTCGGCCGCGGCAGAGCCTCTTGCCGAAAAGGCAAACGTCCGGCTCCTTCTCCCACAGGGAAGGGCCCAGCCCTGAAAGCTGTTGCTGCTCTTCACGGTGCCTTGGCACCCTATCTACAGGCACAACAGCACTGCTGATGTGGGCTTTCCCAGAGACGCAACATCTCATGGTGTTCGGCCGCGGCAGAGCCTCTTGCCGAAAAGGCAAACGTCCAGCTCCTTCTGCCACAGGGAAACGCCCAGGCCTGATGAAAGCTGTTGCTGCTCTTCACGGTGCCTTGGCGCGCTATCTACAGGCACAACAGCACTGGAGGTATGGGCTTTCCCAGAGACGCAACATCTCATGGCGCTCGGCCGCGCAGAGGCGCTTGCCGAAAAGGCAAACGTCCGGCTCATTCTCCCACAGGGAAGGGCCCAGCCCTGAAAGCTGTTGCTGCTCTTCACGGTGCCTTGGCGCCCTATCTACAGGCACAACAGCACTGGGCATCTGGGCTTTCCCAGAGACGCAACATCTCATGGCGCTCGGCCGCGGCAGAGCCTCTTGCCGAAAAGGCAAACGTCCGGCTCCTTCTCCCACAGGGAAGGGCCCAGCCCTGAAAGCTGTTGCTGCTCTTCACGGTGCCTTGGTGCCCTATCTACAGGCACAACAGCACTGGGCATCTGGGCTTCCCAGAGACGCAACATCTCATGGTGTTCGGCCGCGGCAGAGCCTCTTGCCGAAAAGGCAAACGTCCGGCTCCTTCTCTCACAGGGAAGGGCCCAGCCCTGAAAGCTGTTGCTGCTCTTCACGGTGCCTTGGTGCCCTATCTACAGGCACAACAGCACTGTAGGTATGGGCTTTCCCAGAGACTCAAAATCTCATGGCGCTCGGCCGCGGCAGATCCTCTTGCCGAAAAGGCAAACCTCCGGCTCCTTCTCCCACAGGGAAGGGCCCAGCCCTGAAAGCTGTTGCTGCTCTTCACGGTGCCTTGGTGCCCTATCTACAGGAACAACAGCACTGGGCATCTGGGCTTTCCCAGAGACGCAACATCTCATGGCGCTCGGCCGCGGCAGAGCCTCTTGCCGAAAAGGCAAACGTCCGGCTCCTTCTCCCACAGGGAAGGGCCCAGGCCTGAAAGCTGTTGCTGCTCTTCACGGTGCCTTGGCGCCCTATCTACAGGCACAACAGCACTGGGGATCAGGGCTTTCCCAGAGACGCAACTTCTCATGGCGCTCTGCCGCGGCAGAGCCTCTTGCCAAAAAGGCAAACGTCCGGCTCCTTCTCCCACAGGGAAGGGCCCAGCCCTGAAAGCTGTTGTTTCTCTTCACGGTGCCTTGGCGCCCTATCTACAGGCACAACAGCACTGGGGATCTGGGCTTTCCCAGAGATGCAACATCTCATGGCGCTCGGCCGCGGCACAGCCTCTTGCCGAAAAGGCAAACATCCGGCTCCTTCTCCCACAGGGAAGGGCCCAGCCCTGAAAGCTGTTGCTGCTCTTCACGGTGCCTTGGTGCCCTATCTACAGGAACAACAGCACTGCTGATGTGGGCTTTCCCAGAGACGCAACATCTCATGGCGCTCGGCCGCGGCAGAGCCTCTTGCCGAAAAGGCAAACGTCCGGCTCCTTCTCCCACAGGGAAGGGCCCAGCCCTGAAAGCTGTTGCTGCTCTTCACGGTGCCTTGGCACCCTATGTACAGGCACAACAGCACTGGAGGTATGGGCTTTCCCAGAGACGCAACATCTCATGGCGCTCGGCCGCGCAGAGGCGCTTGCCGAAAAGGCAAACGTCCGGCTCCTTCTCCCACAGGGAAGGGCCCAGCCCTGAAAGCTGTTGCTGCTCTTCACGGTGCCTTGGCGCCCTATCTACAGGCACAACAGCACTGGGGATATAGGCTTTCCCAGAGACGCAACATCTCATGGCGCTCGGCCGCGGCAGAGCCTCTTGCCGAAAAGGCAAACGTCCGGCTCCTTCTCCCACAGGGAAGGGCCCAGCCCTGAAAGCTGTTGCTGCTCTTCACGGTGCCTTGGCACCCTATCTACAGGCACAACAGCACTGCTGATGTGGGCTTTCCCAGAGACGCAACATCTCATGGTGTTCGGCCGCGGCAGAGCCTCTTGCCGAAAAGGCAAACGTCCAGCTCCTTCTGCCACAGGGAAACGCCCAGGCCTGAAAGCTGTTGCTGCTCTTCACGGTGCCTTGGCACCCTATCTACAGGCACAACAGCACTGGGGATATGGGCTTTCCCAGAGACGCAACATCTCATGGCGCTCGGCCGCGGCAGAGCCTCTTGCCGAAAAGGCAAACGTCCGGCTCCTTCTCTCACAGGGAAGGGCCCAGCCCTGAAAGCTGTTGCTGCTCTTCACGGTGCCTTGCGGCGCTATCTACAGGCACAACAGCACTGGAGGTATGGGCTTTCCCAGAGACTCAAAATCTCATGGCGCTCGGCCGCGGCAGATCCTCTTGCCGAAAAGGCAAACCTCCGGCTCCTTCTCCCACAGGGAAGGGCCCAGCCCTGAAAGCTGTTGCTGCTCTTCACGGTGCCTTGGTGCCCTATCTACAGGCACAACAGCACTGGGGATATGGGCTTTCCCAGAGACGCAACTTCTCATGGCGCTCGGCCGCAGCAGAGCCTCTTGCCGAAAAGGCAAACGTCCGGCTCCTTCTCCCACAGGAAAATGCCCAGCCCTGAAAGCTGTTGCTGCTCTTCACAGTGCCTTGGCGCGCTATCTACAGGCACAACAGCACTGGGCATCTGGGCTTTCCCAGAGACGCAACATCTCATGGCGCTCGGCCGCGGCAGAGCCTCTTGCCGAAAAGGCATACGTCCGGCTCCTTCTCCCACAGGGAAACGCCCAGGCCTGAAAGCTGTTGCTGCTCTTCACGGTGCCTTGGCGCCCTATCTACAGGCACAACAGCACTGGGGATATGGGCTTTCCCAGAGACGCAACTTCTCATGGCGCTCGGCCGCGGCAGAGCCTCTTGCCGAAAAGGCAAACGTCCGGCTCCTTCTCCCACAGGGAAGGGCCCAGCCCTGAAAGCTGTTGTTTCTCTTCACGGTGCCTTGGTGCCCTATCTACAGGCACAACAGCACTGGGGATCTGGTCTTTCCCAGAGATGCAACATCTCATGGCGCTCGGCCGCGGCAGAGCCTCTTGCCAAAAAGGCAAACGTCCGGCTCCTTCTCCCACAGGGAAGGGCCCAGCCCTGAAAGCTGTTGCTGCTCTTCACGGTGCCTTGGCGCCCTATCTACAGGCACAACAGCACTGGAGGTATGGGCTTTCCCAGAGACGCAACATCTCATGGCGCTCGGCCGCGCAGAGGCGCTTGCCGAAAAGGCAAACGTCCGGCTCCTTCTCCCACAGGGAAACGCCCAGGCCTGAAAGCTGTTGCTGCTCTTCACGGTGCCTTGGTGCCCTATCTACAGGCACAACAGCACTGGGCATCTGGGCTTTCCCAGAGATGCAACATCTCATGGCGCTCGGCCGCGGCAGAGCCTCTTGCCGAAAAGGCAAACGTCCGGCTCCTTCTCCCACAGGGAAGGGCCCAGCCCTGAAAGCTGTTGTTTCTCTTCACGGTGCCTTGGTGCCCTATCTACAGGCACAACAGCACTGGGGATCTGGGCTTTCCCAGAGATGCAACATCTCATGGCGCTCGGCCGCGGCAGAGCCTCTTGCCGAAAAGGCAAACATCCGGCTCCTTCTCCCACAGGGAAGGGCCCAGCCCTGAAAGCTGTTGCTGCTCTTCACGGTGCCTTGGCGCCCTATCTACAGGAACAACAGCACTTGTCATCTGGGCTTTCCCAGAGACGCAACATCTCATGGCGCTCGGCCGCGGCAGAGCCTCTTGCCGAAAAGGCAAACGTCCGGCTTCTTCTCCCACAGGGAAGGGCCCAGCCCTGAAAGCTGTTGCTGCTCTTCACGGTGCCTTGGTGCCCTATCTACAGGCACAACAGCACTGGGCATCTGGGCTTTCCCAGAGACGCAACATCTCATGGCGCTCGGCCGCGGCAGAGCCTCTTGCCGAAAAGGCAAACGTCCGGCTCCTTCTCCCACAGGGAAACGCCCAGCCCTGAAAGCTGTTGCTGCTCTTCACGGTGCCTTGGCGCCCTATCTACAGGCACAACAGCACTGGGGTTTGGTGCTTTCCCAGAGACGCAACATCTCATGGCGCTCGGCCGCGGCAGAGCCTCTTGCCGAAAAGGCAAACGTCCGGCTCCTTCTCCCACAGGGAAGGGCCCAGCCCTGAAAGCTGTTGCTGCTCTTCACGGTGCCTTGGCGCCCTATCTATAGGCACAACAGCACTGGGGATCTGGGCGTTCCCAGAGACGCAACATCTCACGGCGCTCCGCCGCGGCAGAGCCTCTTGCCGAAAAGGCAAACGTCCGGCTCCTTCTCCCACAGGGAAGGGCCCAGCCCTGAAAGCTGTTGCTGCTCTTCACGGTGCCTTGGCGCCCTATCTACAGGCACAACAGCACTGGGGATATGGGCTTTCCCAGAGACGCAACTTCTCATGGCGCTCGGCCGCGGCAGAGCCTCTTGCCGAAAAGGCAAACGTCCAGATATTTCTCCCACGGGGAAATAATCAGCCCTGAAAGCTGTTGCTGCTCTTCACGGTGTCTTGGTGCCCTATCTACAGGCACAACAGCAGTGGGGATCTGTGCTTTCCCAGAGACGCAACATCTCATGGCGCTCGGCCGCGGCACAGCCTCTTGCCGAAAAGGCAAACGTCCGGCTCCTTCTCCCACAGGGAAGGGCCCAGCCCGGAAAGCTGTTGCTGCTCTTCACGGTGCCTTGGTGCCCTATCTACAGGCACAACAGCACTGGGGATATGGGCTTTCCCAGAGACGCAACTTCTCATGGCGCTCGGCCGCGGCAGAGCCTCTTGCCGAAAAGGCAAACGTCCGGCTCCTTCTCCCACAGGGAAATGCCCAGCCCTGAAAGCTGTTGCTGCTCTTCACGGTGCCTTGGCGCGCTATCTACAGGCACAACAGCAGTGGGGATATGGGCTTTCCCAGAGACGCAACATCTCATGGCGCCCGGCCGCGGCAGAGCCTCTTGCCGAAAAGGCAAACGTCCGGCTCCTTCTCCCACAGGGAAGGGCCCAGCCCTGAAAGCTGTTGCTGCTCTTCACGGTGCCTTGGCGCCCTATCTACAGGCACAACAGCACTGGGGATATGGGCTTTCCCAGAGACGCAACTTCTCATGGTGCTCTGCCGCGGCAGAGCCTCTTGCCGAAAAGGCAAACGTCCGGCTCCTTCTCCCACAGGGAAGGGCCCAGCCCTGAAAGCTGTTGTTTCTCTTCACGGTGCCTTGGTGCCCTATCTACAGGCACAACAGCACTGGGGATCTGGGCTTTCCCAGAGATGCAACATCTCATGGCGCTCGGCCGCGGCAGAGCCTCTTGCCAAAAAGGCAAACATCCAGCTCCTTCTCCCACAGGGAAGGGCCCAGCCCTGAAAGCTGTTGCTGCTCTTCACGGTGCCTTGGTGCCCTATCTACAGGCACAACAGCACTGGGCATCTGGGCTTTCCCAGAGACGCAACATCTCATGGCGCTCGGCCGCGGCAGAGCCTCTTGCCGAAAAGGCAAACGTCCGGCTCCTTCTCCCACAGGGAAGGGCCCAGCCCTGAAAGCTGTTGCTGCTCTTCATGGTGCCTTGGCGCCCTATCTACAGGCACAACAGCACTGGGCATCTGGGCTTTCCCAGAGACGCAACTTCTCATGGCGCTCGGACGCGGCAGAGCCTCTTGCCGAAAAGGCAAACGTCCGGATACTTCTCCCACGGGGAAATGCCCAGCCCTGAAAGCTGTTGCTGCTCTTCACGGTGTCTTGGTGCCCTATCTACAGGCACAACAGCAGTGGGGATCTGTGCTTTCCCAGAGACGCAACATCTCATGGCGCTCGGACGCGGCACACCCTCTTGCCGAAAAGGCAAACGTCCGGCTCCTTCTCCCACAGGGAAGGGCCCAGCCCTGAAAGCTGTTGCTGCTCTTCACGGTGCCTTGGTGCCCTATCTACAGGCACAACAGCACTGGGGATATGGGCTTTCCCAGAGACGCAACTTCTCATGGCGCTCGGCCGCAGCAGAGCCTCTTGCCGAAAAGGCAAACGTCCGGCTCCTTCTCCCACAGGGAAATGCCCAGCCCTGAAAGCTGTTGCTGCTCTTCACGGTGCCTTGGCGCGCTATCTACAGGCACAACAGCACTGGGCATCTGGGCTTTCCCAGAGACGCAACATCTCATGGCGCTCGTCCGCGGCAGAGCCTCTTGCCGAAAAGGCATACGTCCGGCTCCTTCTCCCACAGGGAAACGCCCAGGCCTGAAAGCTGTTGCTGCTCTTCACGGTGCCTTGGCGCCCTATCTACAGGCACAACAGCACTGGGGATATGGGCTTTCCCAGAGACGCAACTTCTCATGGCGCTCTGCCGCGGCAGAGCCTCTTGCCGAAAAGGCAAACGTCTGGCTCCTTCTCCCACAGGGAAGGGCCCAGCCCTGAAAGCTGTTGTTTCTCTTCACGGTGCCTTGGTGCCCTATCTACAGGCACAACAGCACTGGGGATCTGGTCTTTCCCAGAGATGCAACATCTCATGGCGCTCGGCCGCGGCACAGCCTCTTGCCGAAAAGGCAAACATCCGGCTCCTTCTCCCACAGGGAAGGGCCCAGCCCTGAAAGCTGTTGCTGCTCTTCACGGTGCCTTGGTGCCCTATCTACAGGAACAACAGCACTGGGCATCTGGGCTTTCCCAGAGACGCAACATCTCATGGCGCTCGGCCGCGGCAGAGCCTCTTGCCAAAAAGGCAAACGTCCGGCTCCTTCTCCCACAGGGAAGGGCCCAGCCCTGAAAGCTGTTGCTGCTCTTCACGGTGCCTTGGCGCGCTATCTACAGGCACAACAGCACTGGAGGTATGGGCTTTCCCAGAGACGCAACATCTCATGGCGCTCGGCCGCGCAGAGGCGCTTGCCGAAAAGGCAAACGTCCGGCTCATTCTCCCACAGGGAAGGGCCCAGCCCTGAAAGCTGTTGCTGCTCTTCACGGTGCCTTGGCGCCCTATCTACAGGCACAACAGCACTGGGCATCTGGGCTTTCCCAGAGACGCAACATCTCATGGCGCTCGGCCGCGGCAGAGCCTCTTGCCGAAAAGGCAAACGTCCGGCTCCTTCTCCCACAGGGAACGGCCCAGCCCTGAAAGCTGTTGCTGCTCTTCACGGTGCCTTGGTGCCCTATCTACAGGCACAACAGCACTGGGCATCTGGGCTTTCCCAGAGACGCAACATCTCATGGTGTTCGGCCGCGGCAGAGCCTCTTGCCGAAAAGGCAAACGTCCGGCTCCTTCTCTCACAGGGAAGGGCCCAGCCCTGAAAGCTGTTGCTGCTCTTCACGGTGCCTTGCGGCGCTATCTACAGGCACAACAGCACTGTAGGTATGGGCTTTCCCAGAGACTCAAAATCTCATGGCGCTCGGCCGCGGCAGATCCTCTTGCCGAAAAGGCAAACCTCCGGCTCCTTCTCCCACAGGGAAGGGCCCAGCCCTGAAAGCTGTTGCTGCTCTTCACGGTGCCTTGGTGCCCTATCTACAGGAACAACAGCACTGGGCATCTGGGCTTTCCCAGAGACGCAACATCTCATGGCGCTCGGCCGCGGCAGAGCCTCTTGCCGAAAAGGCAAACGTCCGGCTCCTTCTCCCACAGGGAAACGCCCAGGCCTGAAAGCTGTTGCTGCTCTTCACGGTGCCTTGGCGCCCTATCTACAGGCACAACAGCACTGGGGATATGGGCTTTCCCAGAGACGCAACTTCTCATGGCGCTCGGCCGCGGCAGAGCCTCTTGCCAAAAAGGCAAACGTCCGGCTCCTTCTCCCACAGGGAAGGGCCCAGCCCTGAAAGCTGTTGTTTCTCTTCACGGTGCCTTGGCGCCCTATCTACAGGCACAACAGCACTGGGGATCTGGGCTTTCCCAGAGACGCAACATCTCATGGCGCTCGGCCGCGGCACAGCCTCTTGCCGAAAAGGCAAACATCCGGCTCCTTCTCCCACAGGGAAGGGCCCAGCCCTGAAAGCTGTTGCTGCTCTTCACGGTGCCTTGGTGCCCTATCTACAGGCACAACAGCACTGCTGATGTGGGCTTTCCCAGAGACGCAACATCTCATGGCGCTCGGCCGCGGCAGAGCCTCTTGCCGAAAAGGCAAACGTCCGGCTCCTTCTCCCACAGGGAAGGGCCCAGCCCTGAAAGCTGTTGCTGCTCTTCACGGTGCCTTGGCGCGCTATCTACAGGCACAACAGCACTGGAGGTATGGGCTTTCCCAGAGACGCAATATCTCATGGCGCTCGGCCGCGCAGAGGCGCTTGCCGAAAAGGCAAACGTCCGGCTCCTTCTCCCACAGGGAAGGGCCCAGCCCTGAAAGCTGTTGCTGCTCTTCACGGTGCCTTGGCGCCCTATCTACAGGCACAACAGCACTGGGGATATAGGCTTTCCCAGAGACGCAACATCTCATGGCGCTCGGCCGCGGCAGAGCCTCTTGCCGAAAAGGCAAACGTCCGGCTCCTTCTCCCACAGGGAAGGGCCCAGCCCTGAAAGCTGTTGCTGCTCTTCACGGTGCCTTGGCACCCTATCTACAGGCACAACAGCACTGCTGAGGTGGGCTTTCCCAGAGACGCAACATCTCATGGTGTTCGGCCGCGGCAGAGCCTCTTGCCGAAAAGGCAAACGTCCAGCTCCTTCTGCCACAGGGAAACGCCCAGGCCTGAAAGCTGTTGCTGCTCTTCACGGTGCCTTGGCACCCTATCTACAGGCACAACAGCACTGGGGATCTGTGCTTTCCCAGAGACGCAACATCTCATGGCGCTCGGCCGCGGCACAGCCTCTTGCCGAAAAGGCAAACGTCCGGCTCCTTCTCTCACAGGGAAGGGCCCAGCCCTGAAAGCTGTTGCTGCTCTTCACGGTGCCTTGCGGCGCTATCTACAGGCACAACAGCACTGGAGGTATGGGCTTTCCCAGAGACTCAAAATCTCATGGCGCTCGGCCGCGGCAGATCCTCTTGCCGAAAAGGCAAACCTCCGGCTCCTTCTCCCACAGGGAAGGGCCCAGCCCTGAAAGCTGTTGCTGCTCTTCACGGTGCCTTGGTGCCCTATCTACAGGCACAACAGCACTGGGGATATGGGCTTTCCCAGAGACGCAACTTCTCATGGCGCTCGGCCGCAGCAGAGCCTCTTGCCGAAAAGGCAAACGTCCGGCTCCTTCTCCCACAGGAAAATGCCCAGCCCTGAAAGCTGTTGCTGCTCTTCACGGTGCCTTGGCGCGCTATCTACAGGCACAACAGCACTGGGCATCTGGGCTTTCCCAGAGACGCAACATCTCATGGCGCTCGGCCGCGGCAGAGCCTCTTGCCGAAAAGGCATACGTCCGGCTCCTTCTCCCACAGGGAAACGCCCAGGCCTGAAAGCTGTTGCTGCTCTTCACGGTGCCTTGGCGCCCTATCTACAGGCACAACAGCACTGGGGATATGGGCTTTCCCAGAGACGCAACTTCTCATGGCGCTCGGCCGCGGCAGAGCCTCTTGCCGAAAAGGCAAACGTCCGGCTCCTTCTCCCACAGGGAAGGGCCCAGCCCTGAAAGCTGTTGTTTCTCTTCACGGTGCCTTGGTGCCCTATCTACAGGCACAACAGCACTGGGGATCTGGTCTTTCCCAGAGATGCAACATCTCATGGCGCTCGGCCGCGGCACAGCCTCTTGCCGAAAAGGCAAACATCCGGCTCCTTCTCCCACAGGGAAGGGCCCAGCCCGGAAAGCTGTTGCTGCTCTTCACGGTGCCTTGGTGCCCTATCTACAGGCACAACAGCACTGCTGATGTGGGCTTTCCCAGAGACGCAACATCTCATGGCGCTCGGCCGCGGCAGAGCCTCTTGCCAAAAAGGCAAACGTCCGGCTCCTTCTCCCACAGGGAAGGGCCCAGCCCTGAAAGCTGTTGCTGCTCTTCACGGTGCCTTGGCGCGCTATCTACAGGCACAACAGCACTGGAGGTATCGGCTTTCCCAGAGACGCAACATCTCATGGCGCTCGGCCGCGCAGAGGCGCTTGCCGAAAAGGCAAACGTCCGGCTCCTTCTCCCACAGGGAAGGGCCCAGCCCTGAAAGCTGTTGCTGCTCTTCACGGTGCCTTGGTGCCCTATCTACAGGCACAACAGCACTGGGCATCTGGGCTTTCCCAGAGACGCAACATCTCATGGCGCTCGGCCGCGGCAGAGCCTCTTGCCGAAAAGGCATACGTCCGGCTCCTTCTCCCACAGGGAAACGCCCAGGCCTGAAAGCTGTTGCTGCTCTTCACGGTGCCTTGGCGCCCTATCTACAGGCACAACAGCACTGGGGATCTGTGCTTTCCCAGAGACTCAACATCTCATGGCGCTGGTCAGCGGCAGAGCCTCTTGCCGAAAAGGCAAACGTCCGGCTCCTTCTCCCACAGGGAAGGGCCCAGCCCTGAAAGCTGTTGCTGCTCTTCACGGTGCCTTGGTGCCCTATCTACAGGAACAACAGCACTGGGCATCTGGGCTTTCCCAGAGACGCAACATCTCATGGCGCTCGGCCGCGGCAGAGCCTCTTGTCGAAAAGGCAAACATCAGGCTCCTTCTGCCCCAGGGAAGGGCCCAGCCCTGAAAGCTATTGCTGCTCTTCACGGTGCCTTGGTGCCTTATCTACAGGAACAACAGCACTGGGCATCTGGGCTTTCCCAGAGATGCAACATCTCATGGCGCTCGGCCGCGGCAGAGCCTCTTGCCGAAAAGGCAAACGTCCGGCTCCTTCTCCCACAGGGAAGGGCCCAGCCCTGAAAGCTGTTGTTTCTCTTCACGGTGCCTTGGTGCCCTATCTACAGGCACAACAGCACTGGGGATCTGGGCTTTCCCAGAGATGCAACATCTCATGGCGCTCGGCCGCGGCAGAGCCTCTTGCCGAAAAGGCAAACATCCGGCTCCTTCTCCCACAGGGAAGGGCCCAGCCCTGAAAGCTGTTGCTGCTCTTCACGGTGCCTTGGCGCCCTATCTACAGGAACAACAGCACTTGTCATCTGGGCTTTCCCAGAGACGCAACATCTCATGGCGCTCGGCCGCGGCAGAGCCTCTTGCCGAAAAGGCAAACGTCCGGCTTCTTCTCCCACAGGGAAGGGCCCAGCCCTGAAAGCTGTTGCTGCTCTTCACGGTGCCTTGGTGCCCTATCTAC
This sequence comes from Harpia harpyja, assembly GCF_026419915.1. Lineage (NCBI taxonomy): Eukaryota > Metazoa > Chordata > Aves > Accipitriformes > Accipitridae > Harpia > Harpia harpyja. The sequence goes on from NW_026293425.1 coordinate 287,974, forward strand.
AGGCACAACAGCACTGGGCATCTGGGCTTTCCCAGAGACGCAACATCTCATGGCGCTCGGCCGCGGCAGAGCCTCTTGCCGAAAAGGCAAACGTCCGGCTCCTTCTCCCACAGGGAAACGCCCAGCCCTGAAAGCTGTTGCTGCTCTTCACGGTGCCTTGGCGCCCTATCTACAGGCACAACAGCACTGGGGTTTGGTGCTTTCCCAGAGACGCAACATCTCATGGCGCTCGGCCGCGGCAGAGCCTCTTGCCGAAAAGGCAAACGTCCGGCTCCTTCTCCCACAGGGAAGGGCCCAGCCCTGAAAGCTGTTGCTGCTCTTCACGGTGCCTTGGCGCCCTATCTATAGGCACAACAGCACTGGGGATCTGGGCGTTCCCAGAGACGCAACATCTCACGGCGCTCCGCCGCGGCAGAGCCTCTTGCCGAAAAGGCAAACGTCCGGTTCCTTCTGCCACAGGGAAACGCCCAGGCCTGAAAGCTGTTGCTGCTCTTCACGGTGCCTTGGTGCCCTATCTACAGGCACAACAGCACTGGGGATATAGGCTTTCCCAGAGACGCAACATCTCATGGCGCTCGTCCACGGCAGAGCCTCTTGCCGAAAAGGCAAACGTCTGGCTCCTTCTGCCACAGCGAAGGGCCCAGCCCTGAAAGCTGTTGCTGCTCTTCACGGTGCCTTGGTGCCCTATCTACAGGCACAACAGCACTGGGGATATGGGCCTTCCCAGAGACGCAACTTCTCATGGCGCTCGGCCGTGGCACAACCTTTTGCCGAAAAGGCAAACGTCCGGCTCCTTCTCCCACAGGGAAGGGCCCAGCCCTGAAAGCTGTTGCTGCTCTTCACGGTGCCTTGGCGCGCTATCTACAGGCACAACAGCATTGGGGTTTGGTGCTTTCCCAGCGACGCAACATCTCATGGCGCTCGGCCGTGGCAGAGCCTATTGCCGAAAACGTAAAACGTCCGGCTCCTTCTCCCACAGGGAAGGGCCCAGCCCTGAAAGCTGTTGCTGCTCTTCACGGTGCCTTGGCGCCCTATCTACAGGCACAACAGCACTGGGGATCTGGGCTTTCCCAGAGACGCAACATCTCATGGCGCTCGGCCGCGGTACAGCCTCTTGCCGAAAAGGCAAACATCCGGCTGCTTCTGCCCCAGGGAAGGGCCCAGCCCTGAAAGCTGTTGCTGCTCTTCACAGTGCCTTGGTGCCCTATCTACAGGCACAACAGCACTGGGCATCTGGGCTTTCCCAGAGACGCAACATCTCATGGCGCTCGGCCGCAGCACAGCCTCTTGCAGAAAAGGCAAACATCCAGCTCCTTCTCCCACAGGGAAGGGCCCAGCCCTGAAAGCTGTTGCTGCTCTTCACGGTGCCTTGGTGCCCTATCTACAGGCACAACAGCACTGGGCATCTGGGCTTTCCCAGAGACGCAACATCTCATGGCGCTCGGCCGCGGCAGAGCCTCTTGCCGAAAAGGCAAACGTCCGGCTCCTTCTCCCACAGGGAAGGGCCCAGCCCTGAAAGCTGTTGCTGCTCTTCACGGTGCCTTGGTGCCCTATCTACAGGCACAACAGCACTGGGGATATGGGCTTTCCCAGAGACGCAACATCTCATGGCGCTCGGCCGCGGCAGAGCCTCTTGCCCACAAGGCAAACGTCCGGCTCCTTCTCCCACAGGGAAGGGCCCAGCCCTGAAAGCTGTTGTTTCTCTTCACGGTGCCTTGGTGCCCTATCTACAGGCACAACAGCACTGGGGATCTGGGCTTTCCCAGAGACGCAACATCTCATGGCGCTCGGCCGCGGCACAGCCTCTTGCCGAAAAGGCAAACATCCGGCTCCTTCTCCCACAGGGAAGGGCCCAGCCCTGAAAGCTGTTGCTGCTCTTCACGGTGCCTTGGCGCGCTATCTACAGGCACAACAGCACTGGAGGTATGGGCTTTCCCAGAGACGCAACATCTCATGGCGCTCGGCCGCGCAGAGGCGCTTGCCGAAAAGGCAAACGTCCGGTTCCTTCTGCCACAGGGAAACGCCCAGGCCTGAAAGCTGTTGCTGCTCTTCACGGTGCCTTGGTGCCCTATCTACAGGCACAACAGCACTGGGGATATAGGCTTTCCCAGAGACGCAACATCTCATGGCGCTCGTCCACGGCAGAGCCTCTTGCCGAAAAGGCAAACGTCTGGCTCATTCTGCCACAGCGAAGGGCCCAGCCCTGAAAGCTGTTGCTGCTCTTCACGGTGCCTTGGTGCCCTATCTACAGGCACAACAGCACTGGGGATATCGGCCTTCCCAGAGATGCAACTTCTCATGGCGCTCGGCCGTGGCACAACCTTTTGCCGAAAAGGCAAACGTCCGGCTCCTTCTCCCACAGGGAAGGGCCCAGCCCTGAAAGCTGTTGCTGCTCTTCACGGTGCCTTGGCGCGCTATCTACAGGCACAACAGCATTGGGGTTTGGTGCTTTCCCAGCGACGCAACATCTCATGGCGCTCGGCCGTGGCAGAGCCTATTGCCGAAAACGTAAAACGTCCGGCTCCTTCTCCCACAGGGAAGGGCCCAGCCCTGAAAGCTGTTGCTGCTCTTCACGGTGCCTTGGCGCCCTATCTACAGGCACAACAGCACTGGGGATCTGGGCTTTCCCAGAGACGCAACATCTCATGGCGCTCGGCCGCGGTACAGCCTCTTGCCGAAAAGGCAAACATCCGGCTCCTTCTGCCCCAGGGAAGGGCCCAGCCCTGAAAGCTGTTGCTGCTCTTCACAGTGCCTTGGTGCCCTATCTACAGGCACAACAGCACTGGGCATCTGGGCTTTCCCAGAGACGCAACATCTCATGGCGCTCGGCCGCAGCACAGCCTCTTGCCGAAAAGGCAAACATCCAGCTCCTTCTCCCACAGGGAAGGGCCCAGCCCTGAAAGCTGTTGCTGCTCTTCACGGTGCCTTGGTGCCCTATCTACAGGCACAACAGCACTGGGCATCTGGGCTTTCCCAGAGACGCAACATCTCATGGCGCTCGGCCGCGGCAGAGCCTCTTGCCGAAAAGGCAAACGTCCGGCTCCTTCTCCCACAGGGAAGGGCCCAGCCCTGAAAGCTGTTGCTGCTCTTCACGGTGCCTTGGCGCCCTATCTACAGGCACAACAGCACTGGGCATCTGGGCTTTCCCAGAGACGCAACATCTCATGGCGCTCGGCCGCGGCAGAGCCTCTTGCCGAAAAGGCAAACGTCCGGCTCCTTCTCCCACAGGGAAGGGCCCAGCCCTGAAAGCTGTTGCTGCTCTTCACGGTGCCTTGGCGCCCTATCTACAGGCACAACAGCACTGGGGATATGGGCTTTCCCAGAGACGCAACTTCTCATGGCGCTCGGCCGCGGCAGAGCCTCTTGCCGAAAAGGCAAACGTCCGGATATTTCTCCCACGGGGAAATGCCCAGCCCTGAAAGCTGTTGCTGCTCTTCACGGTGTCTTGGTGCCCTATCTACAGGCACAACAGCAGTGGGGATCTGTGCTTTCCCAGAGACGCAACATCTCATGGCGCTCGGCCGCGGCACAGCCTCTTGCCGAAAAGGCAAACGTCCGGCTCCTTCTCCCACAGGGAAGGGCCCAGCCCGGAAAGCTGTTGCTGCTCTTCACGGTGCCTTGGTGCCCTATCTACAGGCACAACAGCACTGGGGATATGGGCTTTCCCAGAGACGCAACTTCTCATGGCGCTCGGCCGCGGCAGAGCCTCTTGCCGAAAAGGCAAACGTCCGGCTCCTTCTCCCACAGGGAAATGCCCAGCCCTGAAAGCTGTTGCTGCTCTTCACGGTGCCTTGGCGCGCTATCTACAGGCACAACAGCAGTGGGGATATGGGCTTTCCCAGAGACGCAACATCTCATGGCGCCCGGCCGCGGCAGAGCCTCTTGCCGAAAAGGCAAACGTCCGGCTCCTTCTCCCACAGGGAAACGCCCAGGCCTGAAAGCTGTTGCTGCTCTTCACGGTGCCTTGGCGCCCTATCTACAGGCACAACAGCACTGGGGATATGGGCTTTCCCAGAGACGCAACATCTCATGGCGCTCGGCCGCGGCAGAGCCTCTTGCCAAAAAGGCAAACTTCCAGCTCCTTCTCCCACAGGGAAGGGCCCAGCCCTGAAAGCTGTTGCTGCTCTTCACGGTGCCTTGGTGCCCTATCTACAGGCACAACAGCACTGGGCATCTGGGCTTTCCCAGAGACGCAACATCTCATGGCGCTCGGCCGCGGCAGAGCCTCTTGCCGAAAAGGCAAACGTCCGGCTCCTTCTCCCACAGGGAAGGGCCCAGCCCTGAAAGCTGTTGCTGCTCTTCACGGTGCCTTGGCGCCCTATCTACAGGCACAACAGCACTGGGCATCTGGGCTTTCCCAGAGACGCAACTTCTCATTGCGCTCGGACGCGGCAGAGCCTCTTGCCGAAAAGGCAAACGTCCGGATACTTCTCCCACGGGGAAATGCCCAGCCCTGAAAGCTGTTGCTGCTCTTCACGGTGTCTTGGTGCCCTATCTACAGGCACAACAGCAGTGGGGATCTGTGCTTTCCCAGAGACGCAACATCTCATGGCGCTCGGCCGCGGCACACCCTCTTGCCGAAAAGGCAAACGTCCGGCTCCTTCTCCCACAGGGAAGGGCCCAGCCCTGAAAGCTGTTGCTGCTCTTCACGGTGCCTTGGTGCCCTATCTACAGGCACAACAGCAGTGGGGATCTGTGCTTTCCCAGAGACGCAACATCTCATGGCGCTCGGCCGCGGCAGAGCCTCTTGCCGAAAAGGCATACGTCCGGCTCCTTCTCCCACAGGGAAACGCCCAGGCCTGAAAGCTGTTGCTGCTCTTCACGGTGCCTTGGCGCCCTATCTACAGGCACATCAGCACTGGGGATACGGGCTTTCCCAGAGACGCAACATCTCATGGCGCTCGGCCGCGGCAGAGCCTCTTGCCGAAAAGGCAAACGTCCGGCTCCTTCTCCCACAGGGAAGGGCCCAGCCCTGAAAGCTGTTGTTTCTCTTCACGGTGCCTTGGTGCCCTATCTACAGGCACAACAGCACTGGGGATCTGGTCTTTCCCAGAGATGCAACATCTCATGGCGCTCGGCCGCGGCACAGCCTCTTGCCGAAAAGGCAAACATCCGGCTCCTTCTCCCACAGGGAAGGACCCAGCCCTGAAAGCTGTTGCTGCTCTTCACGGTGCCTTGGTGCCCTATCTACAGGCACAACAGCACTGCTGATGTGGGCTTTCCCAGAGACGCAACATGTCATGGCGCTCGGCCGCGGCAGAGCCTCTTGCCAAAAAGGCAAACGTCCGGCTCCTTCTCCCACAGGGAAGGGCCCAGCCCTGAAAGCTGTTGCTGCTCTTCACGGTGCCTTGGCGCCCTATCTACAGGCACAACAGCACTGGGCATCTGGGCTTTCCCAGAGACGCAACATCTCATGGCGCTCGGCCGCGGCAGAGCCTCTTGCCGAAAAGGCAAACGTCCGGCTCCTTCTCCCACAGGGAAGGGCCCAGCCCTGAAAGCTGTTGCTGCTCTTCACGGTGCCTTGGTGCCCTATCTACAGGCACAACAGCACTGGGCATCTGGGCTTTCCCAGAGACGCAACATCTCATGGTGTTCGGCCGCGGCAGAGCCTCTTGCCGAAAAGGCAAACGTCCGGCTCCTTCTCTCACAGGGAAGGGCCCAGCCCTGAAAGCTGTTGCTGCTCTTCACGGTGCCTTGCGGCGCTATCTACAGGCACAACAGCACTGTAGGTATGGGCTTTCCCAGAGACTCAAAATCTCATGGCGCTCGGCCGCGGCAGATCCTCTTGCCGAAAAGGCAAACCTCCGGCTCCTTCTCCCACAGGGAAGGGCCCAGCCCTGAAAGCTGTTGCTGCTCTTCACGGTGCCTTGGTGCCCTATCTACAGGAACAACAGCACTGGGCATCTGGGCTTTCCCAGAGACGCAACATCTCATGGCGCTCGGCCGCGGCAGAGCCTCTTGCCGAAAAGGCAAACGTCCGGCTCCTTCTCCCACAGGGAAACGCCCAGGCCTGAAAGCTGTTGCTGCTCTTCACGGTGCCTTGGCGCCCTATCTACAGGCACAACAGCACTGGGGATCAGGGCTTTCCCAGAGACGCAACTTCTCATGGCGCTCTGCCGCGGCAGAGACTCTTGCCAAAAAGGCAAACGTCCGGCTCCTTCTCCCACAGGGAAGGGCCCAGCCCTGAAAGCTGTTGTTTCTCTTCACGGTGCCTTGGCGCCCTATCTACAGGCACAACAGCACTGGGGATCTGGGCTTTCCCAGAGATGCAACATCTCATGGCGCTCGGCCGCGGCACAGCCTCTTGCCGAAAAGGCAAACGTCCGGCTCCTTCTCCCACAGGGAAGGGCCCAGCCCTGAAAGCTGTTGCTGCTCTTCACGGTGCCTTGGTGCCCTATCTACAGGCACAACAGCACTGCTGATGTGGGCTTTCCCAGAGACGCAACATCTCATGGCGCTCGGCCGCGGCAGAGCCTCTTGCCGAAAAGGCAAACGTCCGGCTCCTTCTCCCACAGGGAAGGGCCCAGCCCTGAAAGCTGTTGCTGCTCTTCACGGTGGCTTGGTGCCCTATCTACAGGCACAACAGCAGTGGGGATCTGTGCTTTCCCAGAGACGCAACATCTCATGGCGCTCGGCCGCGGCAGAGCCTCTTGCCGAAAAGGCATACGTCCGGCTCCTTCTCCCACAGGGAAACGCCCAGGCCTGAAAGCTGTTGCTGCTCTTCACGGTGCCTTGGCGCCCTATCTACAGGCACATCAGCACTGGGCATCTGGGCTTTCCCAGAGACGCAACATCTCATGGCGCTCGGCCGCGGCAGAGCCTCTTGCCGAAAAGGCAAACGTCCGGCTCCTTCTCCCACAGGGAAGGGCCCAGCCCTGAAAGCTGTTGCTGCTCTTCACGGTGCCTTGGTGCCCTATCTACAGGCACAACAGCACTGGGCATCTGGGCTTTCCCAGAGACGCAACATCTCATGGTGTTCGGCCGCAGCAGAGCCTCTTGCCGAAAAGGCAAACGTCCGGCTCCTTCTCCCACAGGAAAATGCCCAGCCCTGAAAGCTGTTGCTGCTCTTCACAGTGCCTTGGCGCGCTATCTACAGGCACAACAGCACTGGGCATCTGGGCTTTCCCAGAGACGCAACATCTCATGGCGCTCGGCCGCGGCAGAGCCTCTTGCCGAAAAGGCATACGTCCGGCTCCTTCTCCCACAGGGAAACGCCCAGGCCTGAAAGCTGTTGCTGCTCTTCACGGTGCCTTGGCGCCCTATCTACAGGCACAACAGCACTGGGATATGGGCTTTCCAGAGACGCAACTTCTCATGGCGCTCGGCCGCGGCAGAGCCTCTTGCCGAAAAGGCAAACGTCCGGCTCCTTCTCCCACAGGGAAATGCCCAGCCCTGAAAGCTGTTGTTTCTCTTCACGGTGCCTTGGTGCCCTATCTACAGGCACAACAGCACTGGGGATCTGGTCTTTCCCAGAGATGCAACATCTCATGGCGCTCGGCCGCGGCAGAGCCTCTTGCCAAAAAGGCAAACGTCCGGCTCCTTCTCCCACAGGGAAGGGCCCAGCCCTGAAAGCTGTTGCTGCTCTTCACGGTGCCTTGGCGCCCTATCTACAGGCACAACAGCACTGGAGGTATGGGCTTTCCCAGAGACGCAACATCTCATGGCGCTCGGCCGCGAAGAGGCGCTTGCCGAAAAGGCAAACGTCCGGCTCCTTCTCCCACAGGGAAGGGCCCAGCCCTGAAAGCTGTTGCTGCTCTTCACGGTGCCTTGGTGCCCTATCTACAGCACAACAGCACTGGGCATCTGGGCTTTCCCAGAGACGCAACATCTCATGGCGCTCGGCCGCGGCAGAGCCTCTTGCCGAAAAGGCATACGTCCGGCTCCTTCTCCCACAGGGAAACGCCCAGGCCTGAAAGCTGTTGCTGCTCTTCACGGTGCCTTGGCACCCTATCTACAGGCACAACAGCACTGGGGATATGGGCTTTCCCAGAGACGCAACTTCTCATGGCGCACGGCCGCGGCAGAGCCTCTTGCCGAAAAGGCAAACGTCCGGATATTTCTCCCACGGGGAAATGCCCAGCCCTGAAAGCTGTTGCTGCTCTTCACGGTGTCTTAGTGCCCTATCTACAGGCACAACAGCAGTGGGGATCTGTGCTTTCCCAGAGACGCAACATCTCATGGCGCTCGGCCGCGGCACAGCTCTTGCCGAAAAGGCAAACGTCCGGCTCCTTCTCCCACAGGGAAGGGCCCAGCCCGGAAAGCTGTTGCTGCTCTTCACGGTGCCTTGGTGCCCTATCTACAGGCACAACAGCACTGGGGATATGGGCTTTCCCAGAGACGCAACTTCTCATGGCGCTCGGCCGCGGCAGAGCCTCTTGCCGAAAAGGCAAACGTCCGGCTCCTTCTCCCACAGGGAAATGCCCAGCCCTGAAAGCTGTTGCTGCTCTTCACGGTGCCTTGGCGCGCTATCTACAGGCACAACAGCAGTGGGGATATGGGCTTTCCCAGAGACGCAACATCTCATGGCGCCCGGCCGCGGCAGAGCCTCTTGCCGAAAAGGCAAACGTCCGGCTCCTTCTCCCACAGGGAAACGCCCAGGCCTGAAAGCTGTTGCTGCTCTTCACGGTGCCTTGGCGCCCTATCTACAGGCACAACAGCACTGGGGATATGGGCTTTCCCAGAGACGCAACATCTCATGGCGCTCGGCCGCGGCAGAGCCTCTTGCCAAAAAGGCAAACTTCCAGCTCCTTCTCCCACAGGGAAGGGCCCAGCCCTGAAAGCTGTTGCTGCTCTTCACGGTGCCTTGGTGCCCTATCTACAGGCACAACAGCACTGGGCATCTGGGCTTTCCCAGAGACGCAACATCTCATGGCGCTCGGCCGCGGCAGAGCCTCTTGCCGAAAAGGCAAACGTCCGGCTCCTTCTCCACAGGGAAGTGCCCAGCCCTGAAAGCTGTTGCTGCTCTTCACGGTGCCTTGGCGCCCTATCTACAGGCACAACAGCACTGGGCATCTGGGCTTTCCCAGAGACGCAACTTCTCATGGCGCTCGGACGCGGCAGAGCCTCTTGCCGAAAAGGCAAACGTCCGGATACTTCTCCCACGGGGAAATGCCCAGCCCTGAAAGCTGTTGCTGCTCTTCACGGTGTCTTGGTGCCCTATCTACAGGCACAACAGCAGTGGGGATCTGTGCTTTCCCAGAGACGCAACATCTCATGGCGCTCGGCCGCGGCACACCCTCTTGCCGAAAAGGCAAACGTCCGGCTCCTTCTCCCACAGGGAAGGGCCCAGCCCTGAAAGCTGTTGCTGCTCTTCACGGTGCCTTGGTGCCCTATCTACAGGCACAACAACACTGGGGATATGGGCTTTCCCAGAGACGCAACTTCTCATGGCGCTCGGCCGCAGCAGAGCCTCTTGCCGAAAAGGCAAACGTCCGGCTCCTTCTCCCACAGGGAAATGCCCAGCCCTGAAAGCTGTTGCTGCTCTTCACGGTGCCTTGGCGCGCTATCTACAGGCACAACAGCACTGGGCATCTGGGCTTTCCCAGAGACGCAACATCTCATGGCGCTCGGCCGCGGCAGAGCCTCTTGCCGAAAAGGCATACGTCCGGCTCCTTCTCCCACAGGGAAACGCCCAGGCCTGAAAGCTGTTGCTGCTCTTCACGGTGCCTTGGCGCCCTATCTACAGGCACAACAGCACTGGGGATATGGGCTTTCCCAGAGACGCAACTTCTCATGGCGCTCTGCCGCGGCAGAGCCTCTTGCCGAAAAGGCAAACGTCCGGCTCCTTCTCCCACAGGGAAGGGCCCAGCCCTGAAAGCTGTTGTTTCTCTTCACGGTGCCTTGGTGCCCTATCTACAGGCACAACAGCACTGGGGATCTGGTCTTTCCCAGAGATGCAACATCTCATGGCGCTCGGCCGCGGCACAGCCTCTTGCCGAAAAGGCAAACATCCGGCTCCTTCTCCCACAGGGAAGGGCCCAGCCCTGAAAGCTGTTGCTGCTCTTCACGGTGCCTTGGTGCCCTATCTACAGGCACAACAGCACTGCTGATGTGGGCTTTCCCAGAGACGCAACATCTCATGGCGCTCGGCCGCGGCAGAGCCTCTTGCCAAAAAGGCAAACGTCCGGCTCCTTCTCCCACAGGGAAGGGCCCAGCCCTGAAAGCTGTTGCTGCTCTTCACGGTGCCTTGGCGCGCTATCTACAGGCACAACAGCACTGGAGGTATGGGCTTTCCCAGAGACGCAACATCTCATGGCGCTCGGCCGCGCAGAGGCGCTTGCCGAAAAGGCAAACGTCCGGCTCATTCTCCCACAGGGAAGGGCCCAGCCCTGAAAGCTGTTGCTGCTCTTCACGGTGCCTTGGCGCCCTATCTACAGGCACAACAGCACTGGGCATCTGGGCTTTCCCAGAGACGCAACATCTCATGGCGCTCGGCCGCGGCAGAGCCTCTTGCCGAAAAGGCAAACGTCCGGCTCCTTGTCCCACAGGGAAGGGCCCAGCCCTGAAAGCTGTTGCTGCTCTTCACGGTGCCTTGGTGCCCTATCTACAGGCACAACAGCACTGGGCATCTGGGCTTTCCCAGAGACGCAACATCTCATGGTGTTCGGCCGCGGCAGAGCCTCTTGCCGAAAAGGCAAACGTCCGGCTCCTTCTCTCACAGGGAAGGGCCCAGCCCTGAAAGCTGTTGCTGCTCTTCACGGTGCCTTGCGGCGCTATCTACAGGCACAACAGCACTGTAGGTATGGGCTTTCCCAGAGACTCAAAATCTCATGGCGCTCGGCCGCGGCAGATCCTCTTGCCGAAAAGGCAAACCTCCGGCTCCTTCTCCCACAGGGAAGGGCCCAGCCCTGAAAGCTGTTGCTGCTCTTCACGGTGCCTTGGTGCCCTATCTACAGGAACAACAGCACTGGGCATCTGGGCTTTCCCAGAGACGCAACATCTCATGGCGCTCGGCCGCGGCAGAGCCTCTTGCCGAAAAGGCAAACGTCCGGCTCCTTCTCCCACAGGGAAGGGCCCAGCCCTGAAAGCTGTTGCTGCTCTTCACGGTGCCTTGGCGCCCTATCTACAGGCACAACAGCACTGGGGATCAGGGCTTTCCCAGAGACGCAACTTCTCATGGCGCTCGGCCGCGGCAGAGCCTCTTGCCAAAAAGGCAAACGTCCGGCTCCTTCTCCCACAGGGAAGGGCCCAGCCCTGAAAGCTGTTGCTGCTCTTCACGGTGCCTTGGCACCCTATCTACAGGCACAACAGCACTGCTGATGTGGGCTTTCCCAGAGACGCAACATCTCATGGTGTTCGGCCGCGGCAGAGCCTCTTGCCGAAAAGGCAAACGTCCAGCTCCTTCTGCCACAGGGAAACGCCCAGGCCTGAAAGCTGTTGCTGCTCTTCACGGTGCCTTGGCACCCTATCTACAGGCACAACAGCACTGGGGATATGGGCTTTCCCAGAGACGCAACATCTCATGGCGCTCGGCCGCGGCAGAGCCTCTTGCCGAAAAGGCAAACGTCCGGCTCCTTCTCTCACAGGGAAGGGCCCAGCCCTGAAAGCTGTTGCTGCTCTTCACGGTGCCTTGCGGCGCTATCTACAGGCACAACAGCACTGGAGGTATGGGCTTTCCCAGAGACTCAAAATCTCATGGCGCTCGGCCGCGGCAGATCCTCTTGCCGAAAAGGCAAACCTCCGGCTCCTTCTCCCACAGGGAAGGGCCCAGCCCTGAAAGCTGTTGCTGCTCTTCACGGTGCCTTGGTGCCCTATCTACAGGCACAACAGCACTGGGGATATGGGCTTTCCCAGAGACGCAACTTCTCATGGCGCTCGGCCGCAGCAGAGCCTCTTGCCGAAAAGGCAAACGTCCGGCTCCTTCTCCCACAGGAAAATGCCCAGCCCTGAAAGCTGTTGCTGCTCTTCACAGTGCCTTGGCGCGCTATCTACAGGCACAACAGCACTGGGCATCTGGGCTTTCCCAGAGACGCAACATCTCATGGCGCTCGGCCGCGGCAGAGCCTCTTGCCGAAAAGGCATACGTCC